>NC_081318.1:99292210-99603085 GCF_026419965.1 Kogia breviceps
CTTACTCTAAAACACTTACTCTAAAACACAATTCATGAAAAAAAAAAACTACAAATTGAAGCATGTAACTGGGATTCAGGGACTGAAAAACATTCTTCTGCATAATTAAAATTACTTATTACATTGTGAATAAAAGTATGTAAAGCTCTCAGAAGATGGAAAATACTGTCCATGCCAGCTGATACATATGGAGTAGCACGGAACTAGGGCAGCTTCAGAACCCAGGGAGGGGACCAGAGCCTTGCTCTAGTCTCGATAACCCAGGTTAGAATCAAGTCCAGGCCATGTGAGACACTCTCCAAAGGTTATTTTGCTGCCAAAAATTAGGATGAAAAAGAGAAAGTAAATGACAATCAAGAGGAGCACTGATAATGAATGAGTGAGGAGGCATGGAAAATCCAAGACAAAGTGAGTACAGAGATAAGTGTGACAAGGAGGGATACATTTACTAATAAGCACCTATCAGGTGCTAGAGGGCAGAGATTTTTAATTTTTTTTTGGCTGCACTGGGTCTTCATTGCTGTGCACAGGCTTTCTCTAGTTGCAGCAAGTGGGGGCTACTCTTCGTGGAGGTTTGCAGGCTTCGCATTGCAGTGGCTTCTCTTATTGTGGAGCACGGGCTCTAGGCACGCAAGCTTCAGTAGTTGTGGCACACGGGTTTAGTTGCTCCGTGGCATGTGGGATCTTCCCAGTCAAACCCGTGTCCCCTACATTGGCAGGCGGATTTTTTTTAATGGCTGGGAAAGGATGCCTTCCTTTAAATATTTTATAACCTAATGAGGACGTAGATGCACATCTAAAATAACTGTCATATAAGAAAACCGAAACAAGAGCTTTGGGATGAATTACAAAAAAATGTACACTGGAGGATGCAGAGAAACAGAAAGCCTGGCTGAGGGGACTGGAAAGACATCACGTAAGAAACATCTTGTAAGTTGACCTTAAGCAAAGGTAGGGCTTCAACAGATGGAGATGGCAGGTCAGGCAAGGATAGTTCAATCATAAGGAAGCGCTCGCTGTGGAGAAAGTGGAAGAACTTGGAAGCAAGCAGTCCAGTCCCTAAATAACACCATCAGGCATAGGAACAACCAGCCATCCCCTTTCACATCATGGTTATCTGTGTTAAAAAGAAATAGTTCTAGGATATCTGTTAGGACTATCTGCTCAAGGAAATTACAAACTTTTTCAGGATGTAAATGTGATTTGCCATAAATAAAAATTTTATCCACACATTAACACACTGTGGGAATATATCCTGTATTTATGTTCTTTTTTCAAACTTCTATTCTGTAATTTTTAATTATTTATATACATATGTCCTAAAAAGTGTCGTGAAACTGCTTACAAAAATTCAAGCGCTATTCAACACCTCTTCCGTCCCAGAAATAAAAACGTGCTCTAGGAACGTGCTCCAAATGATCATTCCTGCCACCAGTTCAGCTTCGAGTTTAACAAATGTTTTAGTTTATGTTCAAAGCACTAGGTTCTGTGCAGAGAAAAAGATAAAAGCGGCCACACGGGACCCCTGTGCGGAGGAGAGATCAGTATGAAGACATGACTCCAGCTTTCAGACATTGGATTCTCCTAATAATGAGAATCACTGGCCCTGGATCCTCCCCACTGGAGAGCATTTCAAGGTGCAGATTTTGTTTTCTTTCTTCATCTGTGTTATACCAATTAGGCCGTTACCTGGTGGTGGGCACGGAGAGAAGCGGCAGAGCTACGGTGTATGGTATTTCAAGGGGGGGACTAAAAAGCCGTGGCGATGTGAGGAGAAGTGAGGCTCCCTTCTCCTTCATGTGAGAAGTTCTCAGACCACACCTCCATTAGGGCACCCGTATCTGTGCTCCCTGAAACGTGATCAAAGCTGGTTATCTGAGCCCCACCAGCCCCTGGGTTACCCTGTTGTAATCTGCACACTGGCCATAAGCCTGGCATCTTAGTGGGCAAGTTTATGAGCAGGAAGTAGAGAGAGAAGCCAAGGATCTTCCTTTTACTTTGGGACCTTCTCTGGGCTCATTAACAAGACCCGTCAGCAAGCGCCCAGGTGAACTGAAGTGAAAGCAGCCGATGTTCACACCAGTCACTTCTGCTACTTGTTAGCAGCTCTGGTAAAAGAGGACATATAGAAAGGAAAAAAACAAGCCCTCTGGGGAGGAAACGGTGAAGTCAGGTCTCATTCTTCTGGCTGGATGTCTCCAACCCTTGCTCTCCTTACCACTCGTCACCACGGAAAACCCTGAGCTCTTGGGGGAGGGGTCACTCTATTCTCCTTTGCTGGACCCTCCTCTCCCCTTCCTCCCTGTCCTGACTGGGTGTTCATGGACCACAAAATCCACAGCAACGGGGAGTGCAGTGGACAATAAGAGCATATGCACAGACCCTGCGTCCATGCTCTCCGGCTAACGCAAACCAAATAACTTTTAGGAAAGCAGGTCTGGGATCAAAAAGAGAATTTGGGGTTGGAACAAGATAAAAGCTAATCCTCAAGCTCAAGTTCAAACATAGACCCGTCTGCTACCTCTGTTTCCACCACGAACAAGCGGGGAAAATATCAATTACTATAAGGACTCTTATGATTTTCTTAAAGGAAATTTCAAAGCAAGATCATCAGAGCCCCAAATGCTTGAATACTTTCTAGAACATTCTCGTGCTCTACTTTTCTTAACATTCTTTTTTTTTTTTCCTTTGGCCACGCTGTGCAGCATGCAAGATCTTAGTTCCCTGACCAGGGATCAAACCTGTGCCCCCTGCATTGGGAGCGTGGAGTCTTAACCAATGGACCGCCAGGGAAGCCCTAGTGGTCTACTTTTAGAATCTTTTGATTAAGTACTAATTTAGTATGGTCAGATGACTATGATATACTGCACAAATCCAAATAAAGTTCATTTTATACTATAAATAGTATTTTTGTTGGATTTGAAATACATATACACAGAAAAAAATATGAAATCTAGATTTCCTAGGTCAATGTCTTTAGGGTATGTCACCTTAAGAGAATGCCTTCTGCCTTTAGAGTAATGATTCACATTAATACTAAAAATCATAAGCCTTGTAGAGGTCACCACAATCTTGGTAGATCCTTCATCCTTAGTTAACGTTTCTACATAGCATAAAAGCATATGCAACAGATGGGAACTGATCACCAATACATACTGGAGGTTAAAAAGACACATTCTTCCCTCTACGGAGTATTAATAAATTCAGTCTTCAGCTATTCTTCCAAACCTTTAATATGTTTCTACAGAAGATTAGTAAACCTCTCTCCTCATCTTCCTCCCACCCCCTCCTTTCTTCCTTCTCTCCCTTTAATATACAGACAAGGTTATTAAAGTTCCCTCCCTCCTCATGGCACTAAAATGACTATAAATTTACTCTTTCTGATTAAAACAAAAAAATATCAAAATGAGCATGTGCAAATGCAAGATGATTTTCATGTGAGGATATTTTCAAAGGGAACCAAAGAGGGTCAGGAGACTCCCTGAGAAATACTATTACTACATTTCCGTTCTATTTGTTTTACTCTTATCAAGCAGAATTGCTTGTGCAAGTTTCCCCAAATGTTTAAGTTTTACCTGCATTATGAAATCTGATAATGATCTTGACAGAACTAAGGTGTTGATCTTCAAGAATGACAGTATACTATTGGCTCCATAACATTTGAAAATGTATATAGTGAAAGGAATAAGCAGCAGAGCATTTAACTGCTGATGATTTAGCCAACTGCACTTTTCTCTAATACCTTAGACAAAAAACAATCCTCACCTCGTTCAGACAACAAAGTCCAAAAAAGAACAATAAAAATTCCCCATCAGGGGCTTCCCTGGTGGCGCAGTGGTTAAGAATCCGCCTGCCAACGCAGGGGACACAGTTTTGAGCCCTGGTCCGGGAAGATCCCACATGCCGTGGAGCCACTAAGCCCACGAGCCACAACTACTGAGCCCGCACTCTAGAGCCTGCGAGCCACAACTACTGATGCTGCGTTCCACAACTAATGAAGCCCGCCCACCTAGAGCCCATGCTCCACAACAAAAGTAGCCACAGCAATGGGAAGCCCGTGCACCACAACGAAGAGTAGCCCCCACTCGCCGCTACTAGAAAAAGCCCGCGCACAGCAACCAAGACCCAACACAGCCAAAATTAAATAGATAAATAAAATAAATTTATATTAAAAAAAATTCCCCATAATTGGAAAATGCAAAGTACTACCTTATCATGAATGCATTCCTGAACCTGATGCTTCCCAAGGTTAGCCTTCTGGGGTACTAAAATATCATAATGCCATAAAAGTGACTGAGAACAAAAATCTAACAGCAAAGAATTAGCTCTACAGGGACACACCAGACAGGAAGACTAGGTTTCAAAGGATAGAGGGTAAATCCTCAAGGAAGGAAATCTGTAAACGTGAGTCACTTCTTCTATCCAAAGCCAATCCCTTCAAGCAGACTTTGGGGACTGCCCTGCAAAGTAACAAGGGCACTGATTGGCAAGTTTCTCTGTGGGAAGTTGCTGCCATCCAAGTCAATGATCTGCACGAGTGCTATCCTAGTGTATGAGAAAGTGCAAGAGAGCTCACCAAATGAGAACATCGGGAGATGTGGAGAATCTGCTCTGGAGGAGACTGAGGAGCAACTTCGTCTATGAGCTGACATCCAACATTTCTCTAGGAATTCTCTCTTCTACTGTCATAAATCCAAAGCTCTCTATAATACTCAGTGATCTGGACATGATCTATCTCTCCCTCTATGACCGTTTTCTTCTCCAACTCCCCTCTCTCTTTTCTCATTTTCAGATAGAACGAGATCAGTGTTATTCATAATAAATTGAGTTCCCATCTGTCCGACCCTTAGTCTTGGGATGAAACTGGAGACATTCAGGAATGTGTTTTGGTGGAGACTAGTCTACCCGGCTCTACCTGCTGGATTTTGTATCCCCTGTTGGTGAGGAAAAGAAACAGCATGTTACGAACAGCCAGAACACTGATACACAAATGGAAAAAAGAAACCTCCAGGATCAGGGATCTGCAAACAGAAGCAAAGGCAGTGACATAAAACCGATGTTGACCTTCCATTGCTGTTTTTCATCCCTGTGGACACTTGTGGCTCCAATGACAACAGGAAAATAAACCCATGTCCTTACATTTTCCCTGTGTCCAAACCCGATTTTCCAGAGTCTGCTGGCTCAGCCCACCTCTAGAATGATCTCCAGATTTGAAGCTTCTAATCTAAGAGAGCCTGGCCTTTATCCTCCCTCTGCCTGACCCTCATGCATGCTCTCTAAAGATGATATGCCATGGGCTTCCCAGGTGGCGCAGTGGCTGAGCGTCCACCTGCCGATGCAGGGGACATGGGTTCGTGCCCCGGTCCGGGAAGATCCCACATGCCGCAGAGTGGCTGGGCCCGTGTACAAAAAAAAAAAAAAAAAAAAAAAAAAAAAGATATGCCAGCCATTCATCAAGCCTTAGAAATATAAACAAATAATTTAAAAACCAGTTTGTTTCTTTATTCACATGTCTGTTAAACACATAGCATCCTATTAAAGGAACAAATATCACAAACTGTGTTTTTCAACCTTTTTTTCATTATCACCTCCCCTGAGGAAACTTTTTAGACATTTTTTTCCTAATTATGCCCCCATGAAATTTTAATACCACAGATATACCATGTCTACTTACGTGAAGTATTCCCATAAAAAGAGTATGATGTTTTTCATCCGCCAATAACCAATTTTCTCCCTCTTTGGGAGATATACTCTCTATTGAAAATGCATGATCTTAAAGCATGCAGCAATCGAAATAATCCTCTTTGGGAGATATACTCTCTATTGAAAATGCATGATCTTAAAGCATGCAGCAATCGAAATAATTTTGTCAGAAGTATTTAATTACTGCTAATACTCAGTGGAAGATAAATCACCAAAGAGATCGCCTTTCCTTTAGATCAGTAATCTGTGTTGAAGAGCTCCAGAGAAGCAAAGTCTTCTTCTCCTGAGATTCTAGAACACAAACCTTCTTCCCGCAGTGCCTATTACCTCTTTGCCTTGCACAGAAAAAGTCTACAGAATTAACCATTGTTCCCCTCAAGTTAATGCCAAGCCCAATGAAGATCTTTCTTCAACCTCAAGGTATCTTATTTACGCACTAAAACACAAAGCCAACCCATTTCCCACTCCAGAAATGAGATAAATATACTTGCCTCTTGTCGTTTGAAGTTCTGAACATATTCTTCAAACTGTTCATCTTTTGTCTCATCAGCTTTCCCAAGCTTCTGAAGGACCTAGTTGGTGAATAAAACAAAATGGTTCAATTTAATAATGTTTTCAGGGTGGGATAGGGAGGGTGGGAGGGAGACATAAGAGGGAGGAGATATGGGGATATATGTATATGTATAGCTGATTCACTTTGTTGTAAAGGAGAAACTAACACACCATTGTAAAGCAGTTATACTCCAATAAAGATGTTAAAAAAATAATGTTTTCAAACAATAAGCAGAGCAAGGCTGTTGTTTCGCTCTTCTGAGGAGACGTCTCTCTTAGCTAGTTAGTTTGCTTTTCTGTAAACATCTTGGCTTAGCGCCTTTGGAGTTGAACAGACCTGGATTTTAATCACAGTCCTACCACGTGCAGGCTTCATGACCTTGAGGAAGTGTCATGCTATAGCATTCATTTATTCACATATTTTTTCTCCAGTAGGCTGTAAGACTTAAAGACAAAAGCTATGCCTTGTCCTTTTGTCCAAAGCATCTGGCACAATGCTTGATGCATAGCAGTTGCTCAATTTTTTGTTAAACGGTGAATCAAAGTTGTTTGAGGAAAGTACTAGCCTACTTCATGGGGATGGATTTAGAATTACTGGAGTCACAGGCACACGGTAAATTCTCCCCCACCATCTCCTGACACTCTCTCCAATTCAATAAATGTTCAAAGAGGCCCTGGGATACACAAAGCCCATGCTAAGAACTGGTCATCCAGAAATAGATATATGAAGAAAATAAGGCCCCAGGACTTAATCTTAAGCTTATGATCTAATGGGGTAGACAAGGCAAGTTCACAAATAACAAATCAAAGACAATCTGTAATAAGCAAGATGAGTGGATTGCAAGGTGTTAGAAGCAATATTCCCTTAGAGCTGAGCTCTTCAGGGAATCCTGGTGGGGATTCTTCAAAACATGCTGGAATCCGGCAATCCCACTCCTGGGCATATATTCAGAGAAAATTATAATTTGAAAGGATACATGCACCCCAATGTTCATAGCAGCACAGGTAAAAGCTATTTCAAGAAAATGTTTGTGCCAGAAATTTCTATCATGGTTTTCTGGAAATTAAATAGTTTGTTGGTAGAGGTAGTGAGCTCACTGTCCTAGGAGTTATTTAAGTTTAACCCAAAGTTAGAGGTGCTAGAGAAGAGACTTATTCACCAAACTGGTGAATGGAATGAGTCATCTTTCAAATATCTTCTCATTCTTGAATCCATAATCTCAAATACCTTCTCATTCTTGAATCCATAATCCATGTATCATGTTAGACATTTTCCCTAGAGAAGAATGAAAATCTCAACGAAAAGAAGGCAGAGAAGAATGTCTGTTCGTTTCTATCTCCAACTGATATTGACTTGCTGAAGACTGCTTGCCAAACCCTGTGCTAGGGGCTGCAGAAGAGCAAGCTGCGTTCCAGGGACTGTGGTCATGTGACAGGTCTGAGCATGGGTGCAAGATGTGGAACTAGGGTAGATGTGGCTAGGGTGCTAGGCAGAGGGCAGATTACGGAAAGGCTTCGTCTGCAAGACTAAAGACTTCAATCTGCTTGTAGAGACCACGGGAAGGCAACGAAGAGTTTCCCTTCCCTGGAGACAGCTACAGGATTAAATCTGTGCTCCCTGGTGATAGTGTTAAGGGCAGATTAGAAGAGAGAATGAGTGGAAAAGGGAAACCAGTTAAGAGATTATTTAAATAGTCCAGGCAATAAATGACAGCCGGAGCTAAGGAACAGGGAAAACCAACCCTCAAGAAGTAAACATACAGAACTTCACAGCTTATGAGACAAAAAGGGTGAAGACAGAATGAGTCAAGGGTGACTTCATTTATTCTGTGGTGGCTGAAAGGGTCATCTGGTGACAGTGAGGGTGCTGAATTGTTGCAAAGTCTCCAGGGAGATGGGAATGGTTTAGAGGTGGAATTGGAAAAGGTAAGAACCAGAAACACAAAGCAGGCATGGTGGGTGGAACCAAAGGCCCAGCTGAGGCGGAAACCACCAATGTGCAGGTACCCACATTTAAGCAGTTTTGTGATTTTTTTTCCAGCAGCCTTGATACAGGTGGTATGATTCATCTGCTACATAGATTCATCTGTTGTTACTTTTGTTGCTGTCAGTTTTCAAATGCAAAATAATATTCTCAACTGAAGAAGCTTTTTCAAACTGCCTTTCCTTTCAGTGAGATTCTGGAATATTCCTCTAGGGCTGGCTGGGTGTTCATCTTCTCACACTCAGCCCTGAGTTCAGAAGTTCTGATCTGATCCTGAAAGACATCATGACTTAGGCAAAAAACAATTTAAAGCAAAATATGGTAGCTTGGAATATTTAAGCTAATAAATCTTTTTTCAGTGTCTCCTACAGCAGTTAGTTTCTCAGCTTGGTTTACAAAGGCTGCTCCAATGATGTGAATCTCACATACTTTTCTAGAGCAATTGTTCATGTACAAAGTGTCCAAGTCAAGTCCCTAAAAATTTAGAACTCGTTTTAATGTGGGCAGTTTCCCCACACTGTGAAGCCAAAAGTCTGATCCAATTTCAAATCCTTGGAGTCCAGTGCAAATTAAATGCTGACTATTGTAGCAGTGAGAGAATAATTGCCTTCGCTCCATATGTTAAAATTAGCAATGGAACACTATGTTTACAGCTCTCAGAATAAAGTAGTTGGTGGGCTTCCCTGGTGGCGCAGTGGTTGAGAGTCCGCCTGCCGATGCAGGGGACACGGGTTCGTGCCCCGGTCCGGGGGGATCCCACGTACCGCGGAGCAACTGGGCCCGTGAGCCGTGGCCGCTGAGCCCGCGCGTCCGGAGCCTGTGCTCCGCAACGGAAGAGGCCACAACAGTGAGAGGCCCGCGTACCGCCAAAAAAAAAAAAAAAAGTAGTTGGCATTTGAAGTCAGAGAAAAAAATTCACAGTCTTCCATTCCACGTGGAAAGGACTTCTGTTAATCACGGGAAAGATCAAAGACCTGCAAGGTCAAGAAACAGTGAGGTATGACCCCAAGCAAGAAAAAAAGTCCTATGATCCGACGTGGGAAACTGATAAGAGGAGGGGATGCAGACGACAAGGTAATTCAAGATGAAGGCCACTGAGGGTGTCCGAGACACGTTTTTATATACCGCTTGACGCTGGGACAAGGGTGATGGTTAAAAGAATTCTGCAGGATTGGCCACTGGGTTGCCCTAGAGAGATTCACACATTAGATGAGGGCTCGGACTAGACAGAATTCCAACTCTGGGTGATTCATCCTTCCCTAAGCCAGACTCTAAAAGTCAAGGAAAGAATCCTACAATCTAATCAGTTTTCTCTAAACAAGGAGGTGCCCCTCTCTTCACACTTCCTGTCTTTATAAAAAAAGAAGAGCACATCAAATTATGTAAACATTATTCACTGAATCCAGGAATCAAGTACATGGGATGACCATGGCGTTTTCTGGACAGGACACAGACAGATGGTCTTCTACCACTGCCCACACCCAAATGATTCATTCATCTGTCTGTCTGTACACCCACCTATCCATCTATCAAGTGCTCACTCTGATACTGTGCAGAGATACAAAACCTCGGACTGGAGGGAGACCATTGGGTGCCCCTGAGTGCAGGGGTAGCCGCTTTTCTGAAGTGTCCTATGGGTACACACTGCACTGTTTCCCCAACTTCAGGGTACTAGTCACTTAACCTCTTTCTGGATATGTTTCAAGACTTAAAGAAGTGGCTTTAATGTGGCCTCATTTGAGAAGAATAAGATGAGCCACCCTTTGGTGTGGTTCAGGTGTCCATCAAGGTCCTGCACTTTGCCTCCCATCTGGTCCTCTGTGGGATCTGTTTCTGCACCGCTATGACATCCACTTCTTGCCCTGGCAGATCTCAACAGTACATTAGCCATCACGTCATCAAAGCCTCTCGGAGGTCGGCATGAGCCTTCTTGCTAATTCTGGGAAACACTTTCGGGGAGATAAACAAGAACAAATGAGAGAGGGAAGGTTCACAGCCTTCCATCCCATTTGGGTGGCCTTCAGACTTTAAAAGTTTGAGAATAACGCATGGTAGAGAGAAAGTACAAGTCTCAGACATGAGCAGGTTTATCCTAAGTGGGACAGAGGCAACTGGGAATTAGAAAGCAGTGGAGGAAAGAAAGTTCAGGAGCCTGGAAAAGGAAGAGAAGTGAGGTGGGCCCCCCAAAATGCACATACAGCAAGCACATGTATCAGAAAGCACATGTACAGTATCACGCTCCAGAATTCTGCTCTCTCCTACCCTCCCCAATCCTTTAAAGTTGAGGACATCTTAGTCCTCTGACTTAAAAAAAATCTTGTTGGAAAAGATAGCTTGAGGAATACTGATGCAGCAAAGATGAACTGTGAGCCCTGGCATCTGACCCCTTCTTCTTCTCCAGGAAGCTGAGTGCCCCCTCTCTTCCTCTTGCTTGGGTCACCTCGTCTCAAGACTACTTTTCTATGAAACCTGATACTTCCAGTATCCAACCCAGAATACAGCATTTACAGCACAATGCAGTGACACAGTTGGCCAAAGCCTTTGAGTCATCCTGAGGCTCCGAGGGACCATATTTTCCTTCTCCAGTGCCCCCCCTTCAAGGACAGAGCACTCTATCTCATGCCAGTACTGCACAGTGACCCTCCAACCTCATTAAATCATTCAAATTAATCCTCACGCTGCTTAGCTAGGGGAAGATATTCCTCCATAGACCACGAGAGAAAAGTTGTCTGCCAAACTGGTGGCAGTCTACCTACAGAGGAGCTGTTAGAAAGCCATGCGGCCACAGCAACCAGGAAGGGCTCTGTACCCAGACACTTCACCGGGGATCAGTCCTGTGCCTACAGGACTCCTCAAGACTCCTCAAGCCATCTTTGTGACCTCAGCTACCCACAGTACCAGCAAAAGATGAGTCAGCAATTTGAACACACCGAACTGCAGTACAAATAGGAAGGAAGATGTTGACTTAGGTGGATCCAAAGTCCACAAAACCCTACTCAGGATTTTAGTTGGGAACTGTAAATTGCCTAAGACAAGAGGGAGTTGCTGGGTAGGAATCAGACGAAAAGGAGAGTCCAGAGAAGAGAGTAAAGACATGTTTTTGCTTTTCTTGCTCTTGGGAAAATGCCCCATCTTAATAACTCCATATTCCCTAATTTATTAGCTATCATCTATGGAAATTTAAAATACATCAAGCACAGTTCCAAATGCATTAGACCTAAAAATGAATTTAATCCTTCCAACAATCTTGTGAGTTAGGTTATATTGACTATCCTCATTTTACTGATGAGAACACTGAAAATTGGTGAGGTTAGAGGTTAAACAATTGACCAGGGCTTCCCTGGTGGCACAGAGGTTGAGAGTCCGCCTGCCGATGCAGGGGACGCGGGTTCGTGCCCCGGTCCGGGAAGATCCCACATGCCGCAGAGCGGCTGGGCCCGTGAGCTGGACGTGGTATTTTCCATTCAGTTTGTTCCTGTGGCAGTTTTCTAAAGATCTGTGCTCAAGAAGGAACTCTGCGTGCCTTCACGACCTTTATTTAAAGAACACTGGAACAGAGGGGCAACACAAGGTCCTGGGAGACTTAGGTGAGATAGAGGATGCTCCCTACGGCTGTGAGGGCTGCCTGTCAGAGCACATGGCCTCCTGCTCCTGGGCACTCAGGGCTGAAAATACTTCTTACCAACAAGCATGCAATCGTCACAAACAAACAAGTAAATAAACGAGCGAAGAAACAAGTAAATCCTGCAGCACTAATTATTTCTGCACACATTTCTGTATTTTGCTTTTACGCCTTGATTTTTAATTTTCTGCAGCTATTTTTCAAGTCTGATCTGCATGAAATGAATTACTAAAGAAAAAAAACTATTAAATATAGCTTGGAGGAGGCCCACTTTTCAGATTTAATTGGAGCTTCTGGAGCTGGATTCATCACATTCATACGGTTAATATGGAATATTTTATAAAGTTAAACGTAAACTTGGTGTGAATTTTTAAAATACCGAGAGTAACAGTATGCTGCCTTGGGCTACATCACCAGACTCTCGTCTGGACAGGGGAATACTTAAAGGGTTTTTTTTTTTTTAAGAAGCACAGTTTGGTGTGTAAGAATTACCATGTGATAGAATGGGTAGGAAGAACACAACTGTTTTCTGGAGACCCTGAGTGATACTTACATGATACTTGCATAAGTGAAACATGCTTCTGGAACAGCCTTTTACTTGGCTGTAAACACATGCAGACACTTCTGTGGGTCATACCGTGCACTGACGCCTACAGATCCACACTCCCCGGTCCTCACCTGGTTCAGCACCTCTAGGGACTGCATCCGGCCCTGCCCCTCTGGCTTCTGTCTAGAGATGATCATGAGAACTCAAGGCAGCAGAAGATGGAAAGGCAGGAGTGGGGACAGTGGTCCCCCTGGTCCCCTCCCTGCAGCCTCAACCCTCTGGTGGCTCCTCCAACAACTACATCTCCTCTCCCTAAGTTCTGATAACAGCTTCCTCCCCTTCCCCTATAGGCCTGGAGATCAAACGTCGCCAGCACCCTCCTCTGCTGCTAGAACCAGCGGCGTCCCCATGCCTTGCTGGTTTCCCGTAATGCTTTCCACAGGCCATCCTGGAATAGAATTGGGGTCTCAAAATTCCTAGCTCAAAATCTCCCACCGCCCTTTCTACCTTCCAACCATGAGCAATAATGAACTAGAGCAACCCAACACACTTCTAAAAAAGTACCACTGTTGTATCACAGTGTAGGAATGGGATAAAAACAAACCAGTGCAATCCATCCTACCAGAAACAATTTGCAAGATAAGCAAGTCTAAAGATACCGATCCCACAACAATGGGGTTTTGCCCACGGGGACACTTTTTAGGAACATAAGCCCTGCCTGCAGTTGGCAAAGGATAATTCTAATTAAAAAGTGTTTAGTAGGATGGTTTCAGCTTCATTTGAAGATATCTCAAAGAGAGATTGTTTTTCCTTTTGAAAGGTTGTGGGACTTTTATCCCTGGCATGTGCACGACATCTTTTCATCAATGTTGTTTAGATGTTGATTTTCCTCCGTTGAGAATTCAAGGTAATCACAACCAAAATCCTAGTAGGCTCACTGAGGAAACTGCCAGGATAATTCTACAATTTATATGGAAATGTGAAAGACACAGAATAGTCAAAACAATTTGGAAAAACAGGAGAATAAAGAAGGATGCTATATCCCACACCAAAGCTCTTTAGAGTCATAAAGTCAAACGTTCAGAATAGAAATCTAAGAATGGAATGACTTACTTTTGTCCTACTGAAAGGGTAGTCTCCTTCAAAATCTTTGACCTTGGCACCTAGTAAATCCTGAGCAGAGTAAAAAGTAAACAACACCTACAAACAACTAGCTCCTATATGTCTTATTGCATGTTTATGGGGAAATCAAATCCCACGCAGGGTATCTGGTGTAAAAATCAAAACGTTTAAAAAGCTAGGACTATGTTTTTAGAAAAATAACGGACCATGATTCTAAGGCAAAACCTCTCTCCACAGCCTGCATTCTCATGAGATCGTTACTTTAGATTTCACTGGCTACACCAGTTCTGCACCTTATTATTATAGGAAATACTGCAGAAGTATTTCTCTGCCTTCTGTTTAAGAAGATCCGGATGTGAGATCACTTTATTTATTTATTTACTTTTTACAGTAGGTCCTTGTCGGTTATCTATTTTAAATGCAGCAGTGTGTACATGTCAATCCCTAACTCCCAATCTATCCCTCCCTGCTGAGATCACTTTCAAAATGTTGGTTCTTTCCCTTCAGCTTCAATGTTGCTGTTAAAGCCATAATTTATAATATCTAATATTTGATTAGTCAGCAAATGGAAGGAATATTGCAGTCCAATCAACATAATGTCCAGGGTCATAGAAAGGAGTAACCCATGAACACTTCCAAATCTTTTTACTGTACAGCTTTCAAGAATTATTTAGTCATCCTGATGAATTTATTAAGCAATAAATGTAACTGATCGTCTATTTGATGGCATCCTTCCATCGTATTTACATTTCTGTCTCTAAATTCTTGCCACTCAAAGTGGGTCCTCACGCCAGAAGCATCAGCTTTCATCTGGCAGCTTTGCTAGATATGCAGAATTTCACGTCTATCCCAGACCCACTGAATTAGAATCTGCTGTTCAACAGTATCCCCAGGCAATCCATCTGTACGTTCAAGTTTGGGAAACCTGCTCTAAAAATTACAAACTCAATGTCACACCCCACAGGTAAATTTTTAAAAATAGTCATTTTTCTGGGCACTTGCTGTCAGTGTAGAAAAAAAATCAAGCTTATCACACTGAAGCTGCAATGATCACAGGATACACCTTGAACACTGGATATTAAAATGAATGCATGAGCTCTATTCAGCGTTTCCTCCATTCTCTTAAAGCAAAAGGACTGAAAAATTTCCAAATGGTTAAATGTTCTGGACAGGTGAGTGGGTTCTGGTTGTCTGCAGTTTAATTTGCATTTTAATGAAGTCACCACCATCAAGTTTTTATAAAAACGTGATTCTGCAGAGTACTCAATAGGAAGCAGAATCATTCCAATCAGTCACGTTTTTGTCCACAGTCTGTGAATTAAACGTGAGTTTCTGGCTCAGCGACAGTCAACAACTTCAGATAAATGAAACGGGAACATCCGTGACGGTTTTCCTGGCCATCCCCACAAATGGTGAGTACGGCACTCCTGCCCTTTCATGTGGAAACAACTGAAATCACATGGACCTCAGCATCAATGTTCCAAGCAACCTGGACTACAAAGAGGAGATTTTAACATCAGACAATCATGGCTGCAAATAAGAGCAAATCTATTTCTCTGGCAAATGTCCTATGATGGTTTTCTATATAAAATAAGAATGAGGCTTTAACCCAGAAGTCTGCAGGCCATAATCATTTATACTGAACCAATCTTTGCTTCTTCCTCTAAAACCTAACGAACATCAGTGACCAAATGCCCAGCCAGCACCCGGCTGTGAACAAGATACCAGGCTTAGCCTTAGCCCTATGCAGCATCCGCAAACACAAGTCACCTCCTCCTTTGAACATAATTGTAGCAAATGAGGTCTTCTCCTGTCATTGTTTCTTTTTGTTCTCCTTTTCCCTCCTCACCTCTTACTGGAAGCTTCATGACAGCCTCTGTCAGCATAAAATATACTTAAATTAGCTGTGAAAAGTGTCCAATATTAGTGAGAGAAAGTTTCATTTGGTAGAACTGTCTCTCCAAAGAATGTGAAAAACCTTATTCACTTCCACAAATGCCCAGGCCTCAAAAACTCGAATTCCCCCTCCTCCCCAATGAGTCCAGGACCCTGCGGAAAGAGCCAAAGGCATCCTGAGATAGAGATGAATAGCTGCGCGTCCCAGGTAGGCTGCTTCTGAAATGTTAAGCTGCAAACTTAGGAAATGGGAAAAGTAAAGAAACATCTGTATTGTACTTGGGTTTCAAAGTATGAACAGAAGCATCTAAAATGAGCCTTCCTTCTGAATATGGACTGTACAGTTGCACTCTCCTAGGTGTTAAGGACCAAACTAAAGGGTCATATAACCAGCTGGAAAGAAAAAAAAAAACTTAAATAAATGTAAATTTAAATAATAACTCATGCTTAAACAAAATTAGCCAGGAAACTAGATGACTTCATATGGTCTTAGGACGCTAAGTGCATTTTGAATCACCATGAAGATGGTGCAGAATGCAGTGTCGTCCAAAATTTTTTTGACCAGAGAACCTTTTGGTCTAAGGAGCATTTTGCGAGACTGATGGGCTACCAAACACACCTGGGAAGACCCTGAGCCACACCATCCCTACCAGGGATCTAGACCTGGGAAGCCCTGCACCTCTAAAACAGAGCTCCTCAACCTGGCTGGCATCAGGATCACCTGGCAGGCATCTGTTGAAGCAGGTCTGCAGAGATCATTCTGACGACCACAGATTTGCTCTCATCTGTTAGCTGTGGGCAAAGCCTTAAGCTTATTCCTCAAGAGTAATTATTTTAATTTAATACCAAGTTTATATAACACTCAGAAGTGAGCCATCTCTCAGCAACAGAAACAAATAATGAGATGTCCTGGTTCAGCCAGGTGTAAGCTCCATCGCCCTGGATAAGCCACTGAGGCTCCGTGAGTCTACCTTCCTCGTTTCTGCCGCCCCAAGGCACCCACACAGGATCCTGAAAAACAAACAGAATCCCTGCATTGTAACTCCTGCAACGTGCAGCTCAGGTTACTGGGATACATACTGCAGCATCATTAATTGCCCTGCATAAATAATTCAAAATAAACCAGGCTCAAATAATTGGTGGGGAGGGGATCTGGTTCATGACCCAGCTCTGCCAAGTGTAAGCGAAAGCTTTCTCACTTCTTCCTCTTCTTCTCCACCATTCTTTCACCATTGAGGTGACAACTAATGAAAGAAAACCATCTGTGTAATATACATCATGACCTAAACATACGAAGGCCCCAAATTCATTTTCTACAGGTCTCTGCACCCTGCAGGACTGAACCAATGGACGGACTTGCCCAAGCTCCCTTGACTCTAGCTTCCTGGACCAATGGAGGCACCAGCAGGAAATGAAAATGTGGGGAGAGGCAGGTCAGGTCCTGCTCTGTCTCGGCTTTGAGCTGTTTCTGGTTATACTTATGTTCCCTTCACCTCTACGGCTCCCATCCGGAAACCCCTCCTTTATGACTGTCACTGGGTCTGGCTGCACCATTTTCTCCTCTTGCCCCTTGAGTCCTAGCAGTGTTTACAGTTTCTTGCTGTTGTCACTAGTCTTTGGTGATTCCGTTAACACTTCCGCCCTTCTATGCTCTATTCACTAAAGCATCTTAAAAATTAAAAAAATTTAAAATTTATTTATTTATTTATTTGGCTGTGCTGGGTCTTACTTAACAGCATGCGGGATCTTCAGTTGCTGCGTGCGGGAGCTAGTTCCCTGCCCAGGGATTGAACCCGCACCCCCTGCACTGGGAGCACAGAGTCTTATCCACTGGACTGCCAGGGAAGTGCCCACTAAAGCATCTTGAACCATCTGAGCTGAATTCTGCCTCCTGCCAGGCCCTGGCTGATAGCCCAAGACCGTCTCTGGCCCTGGAGATCACTGGACCCATCCTGAACCCACTGAGCGAGGGGTTGGGGGGCATATTTGCAGTTTTAAAGCACACATGCACATATACACGGACACAAAAAAACCTGGTCTCTCAGAATTGATTGCTGAGGGTCCAAATAAACCATTTTAATATACACAAAGTAGCATGTATTTAAATATATATTACATTGAGTCCAAGTTCTAAAGCCGCAATTGCAAAACAAGCCTGTGCCCTAGGAAGGGTAATATATATTTACATAGATTTAGGCTCTTAAAAATTGGCCTTGGGTACTGCCAGAATTTGATTCCTATAAAATAAAATTTCAAAACTCAAACTGATATAAAAGGAGCCTGGGGGTTTTCAAAGGCAAGGCCTTCTAGGAGGGTCAGAAACACATGCTCGGATTCTCACCTTCCATCTCTGCACCCTGGGAAGGGGTTTTGCTCTCACTGCAGAAGGCGCGACAGGTCAGAAGCCAGCTGACGGTAAGAATTCTTACCAGGGTCAGCTCTTCCAGGTCTCTGCAATACCCGTAGAAAGAGGAAAATAAAATATCTTTTGCATCCTTTTGGGGGGAGGGAGGGTGTCTCTTGAGTCAAAGGGATTGCTCAATACTGCCAAAAATATTTACTGTTGTTTTTTTTTTTTTTTTCTGGTACGCGGGCCTCTCACTGTTGTGGCCTCTCCCGTTGCGGAGCACAGGCTCCGGACGCACAGGCTCAGCGGCCATGGCTCACGGGCCCAGCCGCTCCGCGGCATGTGGGATCTTCCCGGACCCGGGCACGAACCCGTGTTCCCTGCATCGGCAGGCGGATTCTCAACCACTGCGCCACCAGGGAAGTCCAAAAAATATTTACTGTTTGTCCCTGCTAAAAACTACGAAGTAGCTCTGTGGTCAGAAATTGGCCATATTGCAGAGCCTGATAGAAAAAAATTTTTAGGCCTTCTTCCCTAAGTTAAAATAAAATGATGTACCCAGAGGGAAAAAAAAAAACCTCTAAGGCCCTTGTAAAAGAATTTATTGGGCGGATCAACCTATGATGTCATTTAGGCGGCAACCTGATTCTCTGAGGAATTAAGAGCAACTGTCCTTATCTTATAAATCTTTGCAAAACTAGAAATGTGAGTCTGGAGGCAATTCAAAGTTCACCTCTTCTTTTTGATCAATCCCCAAATCTCCCCTATTTAGTCCACAAGGCTTGTAAGATGTGGGTCTTGGGCAACCAAAGTCCTTCTTGGAGAAATTTACATGCTTTCCCTGTTCTTCTGAGTTGTCAATGTGAAAATACAATTTTCAGGGAGGAAATTTTTATCAGAAGAAAAACAATGGAGAAAGGTCATTTGGAACTTGGACAAATGAGAAATCTTAAGTGTATGGAAGCTATTCTCTGTGTCTGTCTGTTCACATGCGTCTATATGTATGTGCTGTAGATGTCTGGTATTTTCTACCTCTAGGTGATATTGTCAGAATTAATTTGCAAATGAGCTCTATTTAATTGGCCTGAAGAAAATTAAGCTCTTACATAAATTATGAATTTTAAAGTTCTTAAAAATGTAATAAAAAGTAACTCAAATGCTTTTCAGGTTCACACCATCTGAGAGAATCTTTAGTAAATAAAAGCTAGTCTAAATGTGTTAGTTTAATTAAAATAGACATGTCTGTAGGATTATCAACATTAAAAATTATGCAGACATACAACTTTTATTCTACCTAGGCTTACTAAAGGTCAAATAAGTTTATGTAATCTCTTATAAAATCTGCCAGCAAGAAAAACTGTTTGGGTTGATGACTGACTTTGTTTAACGTCTCATAAAGTTTTTAATGGGTAATGTGAACATAATTGTTGTTGTTTTTTTAACATCTTTATTGGAGTATAATTGCTTTACAATGGTGTGTTAGTTTCTGCTTTACAACAAAGTGAATCAGGTATACATATGTTCCCATATCTCTTCCCTCTTGCATCTCCCTCCCTCCCACCCTCCCTATCCCACCCCGCTAGGTGGTCACAAAGCACCGAGCTGATCTCCCTGTGCCATGCGGCTGCTTCCCACTAGCTAGCCACCCTACGTTTGGTAGTGTATATATGTCCATGCCACTGTCTCACTTCGTCACAGCTTACCCTTCCCCCTCCCCGTGTCCTCAAGTCCATGCTCTAGTAGGTCTGTGTTTTATTCCCATCCTACCCCTAGGCTTTTCATGACATTTTTTTTTCTTAGATTCCATATGTATGTGTTAGCATACGGTATTTGTTTTTCTCTTTCTGACTTACTTCACTCTGTGTGACAGACTCCAGGTCCATCCACCTCATTACAAATATCTCAATTTTGTTTCTTTTTATGGCTGAGTAATAGTCCATTGTATATATGTGCCACATCTTCTTTATCCATTCATCTGTTGATGGACACTTAGGTTGCTTCCATGTCCTGGCTATTGTAAATAGAGCTGCAATGAACATTCTGGTACATGACTCTTTTTGAATTATGGTTTTCCCAGGGTATATGCCCAGTAGTGGGATTGCTGGGTCGTGTATGGTAGTTCTATTTGTAGTTTTTTTAGGAACCTCCATACTGTTCTCCATAGTGGCTGCACCAACTTACATTCCCACCAACAGTGTAAGAGGGTTCCCTTTTCTCCACACCCTCGCCAGCATTTATTGTTTCTAGATTTTTTGATGATGGCCATTCTGACTGGTGTGAGATGATATCTCATTGTAACATAATCGTTAAGAACAAATAAATTAAATTGATGTAAGCAGGATAAAAAGTTTTTAGGTGAACTTTTCAAATCTCTTCAGTAATATAAAACCTTAAAGTTTGCTAAATTAAATTAAATGATGGAAAATCATTAAACATCTAGATCATTTCCAAGTAACATGGAATACTGAAAATTTAATTACTGAACACAGGTTTATCCACTTTGGCTTCCTTTTTCAGAGAAACTAAAAGATATTTGGGTTTATTAGCAAACATATTTCGTGCCACCCTAAAAAATTTACTATGAGAAAGCATATGTTTCTAGAACTTATAAAAATATTTGTAAATTTGTCAAAAATTTACAAAATTTGAAAGCTTTTGATATTTTTGACAGACTTCCCCAAAGTCAAATTCTAAATGAAGTCTTTTTGACTTTGAACTAACTCCGGGATTTTACAGAGGGTCCCTGAAACATCTCAAAAGATTTGTTCTCTCTCCTTATAAAAGAGAGATATTAAACTAATAAGGCTTATTTTATATGTTGAATTACATGGGAAGCATTGTCAAATAAGTGATGATAAACCTTCTTAGGTTATATCGTATGGGTGCATGTTATTAATATAAGTGGTCTAGAAATTATATAAAATTCCTAAAATTCTGAAATGTCCTGGTAGAATGCTATCAGTCATAATTCTGATTATTACCTTAAAATGGTGTATGTCACAGAAATAACCAATTTCCTTGTCAATTGCACTTTAATAAATGCTAATCACATCTTTAACCATGCCATTTTTAAGTCTTTTATCATTTACAGTTATTGATTTACTCTAATGGTTTTGCAAAACTGTTCCTGCAAAAGTGTTTCATCAGAGAGATTCACAGAAAGGACTCTGACAAGAACTCTGGAATACAGGTTTCTGATAACTTTAAGATCACAAAATTAAACTGCATAGAAATGTCCAGAACTACCAGAAAAACTGCATTCAAGGAGAACAAGTATTATTACGTAGGACTGAATGAAGTGAGGAGAATGATTATGATTCTTATAAAACATTCAGAAATTCCGAGTACTCTTTTCATGTAGCAATACGGTTAGCTATTTGCATAAATTTAGTAAGAATCTGTTCTCTTTGCAACAGGCCTTAGGAAAACTGACCTGGTACATTGCTTAAAACCTTCCAGTCTTAAAAAACGCTTATAAGGTTAATCACTATTCTTGCTACATTTATGTAAGTAATCAGGCCAAGTACAGTGTAAACAAATTAGTTTTACTGCGATTATTCTTTAACGAAAAATGGGAGTGATTGTAGAAAGAAAAATTACGTTTTCACCTTTGTCTACATTAGAGTTTAATTCTG
Source organism: Kogia breviceps (assembly GCF_026419965.1). Classification (NCBI taxonomy): domain Eukaryota; kingdom Metazoa; phylum Chordata; class Mammalia; order Artiodactyla; family Physeteridae; genus Kogia; species Kogia breviceps. Next base: position 99,313,619 of record NC_081318.1, read on the forward strand.
TTAACTGTCTTTGAGGTTTTTGTTATATACCTGTAAACTGAACTAGATCCTGAGTTCTTCTAGTTTCCTCAAGTATCTGGCTACAACTTTCCAAACTAACGTTTCCAATTTTCTCCCACCCTTCTGATTTGGAATCACTAAGAACAAACACTGCCCTTGAATCTCCTTGGAAGGTTATATACCAGGTCCTTCTCAAGACTCAGACAAATTTTAAGGACTTGAACTGTGGATACACATCTCCCAGCCGAAGAAGGCTCCACCCGACATCTGGTCCTGTGCAGATGCTGGAACCCTCCAATCAAATGGACTAGGAAGGAAGAAGCCAACATTAAGGTAAAGGTAGACTGCTTCCTCCCTAGATGTTGGATTGAGAATTCACACTTTAACTAAACATGAAACCTTTTTATCTTTTCCTTCTTTCCTTTACTCTGGCCTGGCCTGGAAAAATAATCCTATCATCCATATCCCTCAGGCCATTGTTAACCTTTCAGACCACTGGATTTGTCATGAAAAACTCCTATCTGTTCAGGATCCTAGAGACCCCCTGGCCCTCCCTGTGACCAATTTCTCTTCTATTCCCAGTGTCACTGCAAACTATGACTGGCCCCTCCCCCCTAGAAGTCTCTTATAGAGTTTATCTTTTACTGCCAGAACATTCTGTGCATTTTTCTTACCCTTCTCCAATTAGAGCTGCACGGGGCAATTAGATACCTATGTATGTCTTAGTACACTTGCACCCTCACGTTCTCATGACTGTCTACATAAGGTCTGCCCTTTTCCACTAAAAGATCTCACCAACAGCACCCATCTTTTTTTTTTTTTTTTAACTTTTTTTTTTTTTAACATCTTTATTTGAGTATAACTGTTTTACAATAGTGTGTTAGTTTCTCTTTTACAACAAAGTGAATCAGTTATACATATACATATGTTCCCATAACTCTTCCCTCTTTTGTCACCCTCCCTCCCACCCTCCCTATCCCACCCCTCTAGGTGGTCACTAAGTACAGAGGTGAACTCCCTGTGCTATGCTGTAGCTTCCCAACAGCACCCATCTTTGCAAGGTAATCAGGACAACTCTTTATTTTAAGCTGGGAGAAAACTAACTAACTGCTGACTTGAACAGCCACCATGAATAGTACCATCTTAAAGGACATGGTTTGTGCCCCAATCAGGTTCGTGTTTATGGTGGTTATTGTCCTCCTTGGGCTTATGAATGCTTAGATGGCTGGCACATAGCCAGGCAATGCCTCTTAAGTTATCTAACTGTGCCCCTGACTTTCCACAAACAAACTAGGACACCTCATTGGTTGACTCCCCTGGGTTAACATCATTGAGGGCCATACTTTCCTGGTTAGGAGTAAATGTAAATGAGAATACAAGCAATAACCTCCTTAACTCTTGAAAGTACTGCAGAATCAACTGTTCAAGCAATAGCTGCCTGACAAAAATTCTTAGACTCTCTGGCCAAAGTTGTTCTTGATAATAGGAAAGGCCTTGATTTCTCTTTTAGCTGAGCAAAGAGGTGTCTGAAGTGTACTCCTGTTTATAATAGTCATTATAATAGTCTCCCTGGTGCGCTATATTCTCTCAAAAGCTTTAAGTGGATGTTTGCAGCCACTAACCACCAAGCAAATAATCTCCCTGAGACCGGAACATCAGAAAAGGAACAGAGAGAATGGCCAACTTAAAAACTGTGAACCTGAAGTCATGGCCCATGAGTATCACAGAGATTAAGCAACAAAGTCATGACCTATGAATATCACACAAAGGATCATCAGAAGCCTCAAGAACTATACAGTAGTAGCTGAGAATGCTGCTGATGCACTTTTCTTTTTTTCTTTCTTTTTTTTTTTTAGTAGAACAAGAAGTTTATTACTCCCACTCAGTAGTTGTTGGGCGCTTTGATGTTAAGTCATACATAACTCAAGAAATACCAGGAATCTTCTTAATCTCAGTGACCATCTTTAACACCACCTCTACAGGGATCTCATTGCCAGGGGTTGCAGGTATACCAGTCATGAAATCACTAGTAATCAAAGGTTGAATAACCACAGATCTCTGGCATGAAGGCTGCTTCTGAAGTGGGTCTGAAGTGGGTAAATTTTGACCACATCCCTCAGTTAGGCTGAGCGTCTGATCCAAAGGGGGAATTGAGACAACAAGCCCAACATGGAGTCACTTGTGCTAAGCCCCACAGCAGCAAACCAAGACCTAATACCTAACCTAAATGCAGCTTCAATCACCCACAAGAGTGTAATCTCAACTGGTCAGCACTAGTGAAGTAATCTGTCCCACGGAACCCTTCTGCCTCCCTTCGGAGAGTGAGGTTCCTTGAAACAATGCATTCTTTGCGAGTAATTTACTTTTTCTGCTCCCTCTCCATCTTTAAAAACCTTTCCTTTTCTATAGTTCAGCAGAGCTCCGTTCTTCCTTTTGTTTTTTGATTTGAGAAAAAAATGTTTATTGATAAATCATCGAAACAGAGTATTGAGTAGATATCTTAAAAGGCCTGTGGATGTGTTTCTTTTTCTTTTTTTAAATTGAAGTATAGTTGATTTACAATGTTGTGCCAGTCTCTGCTGTACAAAGTGACTCAGTTTTACACATACATTCTTTTTTTAATATTATTTTTCATTATTGTTTATCCCAGGAGGTTGGATATAGTTCCCCATGCTATACAGTAGGACCTTGTTGTTTATCCATTCTAAATGTAATAGTTTGCATCTACCAATGCCAAATTCCCAGTCCATCCCTCTCTCTCCCCCCTCCCCCTTGGTAACCACAAGTCTGATCTCTATGTGAGACCCTTTTAATTTTTAAACTGGATTGCATTTATGAAAAATTAAGTGTGTTCAAAAACAAATTTATTGACAATCAGAATATTTACATTAAACTATATATATATATATATATATATATATATATATATATATATATATATATATATATAAACTACAGCTGTTCCCTGTATAAAAACTGGAAAATACAGGTAAGCAAAGACAAATAACCCCACCAATTAGAAAGAAACACTGCTAATCAATTGCTTTTGTGTGTAGATATAATGTACTTTATGTAACATTAACGACTGGGGACATTCAATTTCCATACTTTTTGAAAAGTGAATCTGGAGTGAACAAAATTCAACTGCAGCTTACTTTAGAAGCCAACATGAATTACCAATACTATGAAAGTGCACAGTAGGAAGTACCTTAATAACAAGTACTACGCCCTGTGTAGGGACTTTAGAACTTTTGTTTTTCCTCAATCTCCAATGTTTATTGCTTTTCAAATCTGACTTGCACATGAAGCAACAATGAAGTGGTCTCTTCAGTAATCACAGTTTTTCAACTTGTCAAATTCAAATTCAATCATGTATCCATAGCCCAGATAACTGATATAGGTCTGCACAAGTTCAGTGTCAGGATAAGATCTGATTTTTTCAAGGCCTAAAAAATTTTAAGTTGTTTCCTGTTATTTGAACATTCCCCTGGTATCTGTATACTATTGCTTTTAACTATCAACTGTTGCCCAGAATAACTTACACATTACTTTCATGTATTTCAACCTGTTTTTCTAGTTTAACATTGTGAATTTTACCCAGGCCCAACTAAAATATATTTTCAATACTTGCCCTTGAATTATATATGATGTATTTCTTATGTTGATAAACTGTTAGCAAAGAAAAATATACCCAGAACAAAAGAATGTTTGTATGAATGTATGTAATTTTTTCTTCCAGTTTGACAGCATTAAAAATATTTCAGCATCAGACACGAAGTTTGGCTTTACTAAAGAGGAGAAGTCTGAGTCCGCCCCAAGTGGTGTGACTTAAAGTATGTTAGGGCTTCTTTGATGGTACTGTGGTTAAGAGTCTGCCTGCCAATGCAGGGGACACGGGTTTGAGCCCTGGTCCGGGAAGATCCCACATGCCGCAGAGCAACTAAGCCCGTGCACCACAACTACTGAGCCTGAGCTCTAGAGCCTGCGAGCCACAGCTACTGAAGTCTGTGCGCATAGAACCCCATGCTCTGCAACAAGAAAAGCCACCACAGTGAGAAGCCCATGCACCACAACTTAGAGTAGCACCCACTTGCTGCGACTAGAGAAATCCAGTGCACAGCAACAAAGACCCAACGCAGCCAATAAATAAATAAATAAATAAATTTTTAAAGTGTGTTATTTATCTTGTCTATGTTTTTTCTATTTCTTTATCTGTAACATGAGGATGATGATACAATATCAGAGGGCTTTAACACTTTACAGGGCTGGTAGTACTCAAGAAAACCATGCCTATAAAGCACCAGCTTTTTGAAAAGGGTCATCATTCTCCAAATAGAGCTCCTTTCTTTTTGCTAGATGGGATGCCACCTGAATCTTTCATTCAATAAAGCCAATTTGATCTTTAAACTCAGTTAAATTTTTGTTAGTTAACAGGAGACAAGAGAAAGATTCATGAAACATTTGAGTCAAGACTTCAAGACAAGGTGACCACTAGGTTGCCTAGGGACATTCAGAATGCTCATTATTGACTTAATTGCTGAAGAAGCAAATAATGTATTTCTTGAAACCTTTCTAAGCATAGATCCTAGAAAAAGTCCATCCAAAAGAATACATGTGACAGATGGCCCAGAGAAAGGCTTCCACAACACACAGCTCAAGGCCAGTGAGAAGACAGGTACGGGTATTGATGGTTTGGGCTGCCAAACGATACCAAGGACTTTGCACCACCCAGACGTGATAAACGCAGGTGGAGTACATCTGGCCAAAAAACGCTGATTAGGACTCAAAGGACAGATTCCAGCATTTGACAATGTAGTCCTGCAATTAGAGCCTCATTTTAAATTTGCATCTTGGTTTATTCAGAGAACTAAAACTTTTCTGGACCTAAAAAGTGGTCTTGGGCTTCCCTGGTGGTGCAGTGGTTGAGAGTCCGCCTGCCGATGCAGGGGACACGGGTTCGTGCCCCGGTTCGGGGAGATCCCACATGCCGCGGAGCAACTAAGCCCCCACGCCACAACTACTGAAGCCCGCGCTCTAGAGCCCATGAGCCACAACTACTGAGCCCACGTGCTACAAGTACTGAAGCCCGTGCGCCTAGAGCCCATGCTCCGCAACAAGAGAAAAGCCACCGCAATGAGAAGCCCACACACCGCAACGAAGAGAGTAGCCCCCGCTCGCTGCAACTAGAGAAAGAAAGCCCGTGTGCAGCAACGAAGACCCAATGCAGCCAAAAAAAAAAATTTTTTTTAAAAAGACATTGGTGAGCGATGGGTGTTAATCCTGTGACGCTCCACAGCCACGATGGGCTCCAGAGACCCCGGTGGTTCAACCTGGGAGGAAAAGATGAAAGAAAACAACAATGCTCACTGTTTTCGTACCTGGCACCTATGTGACGAACAGCCCTCTGCGTTAAGAAGCTTATTTTGCATTCTTCCATTTGTACTCACTCCACTTGAGTTTTCCTGGCAGCCACACACTGACCAGGAAACAGCGAGATGTAAGGAAGTGTATAGATTTTGGAATCCAAGCACAGTTTGTTTAATGACACAGAGGACATGCCCTTTGCATGTTCACATTGTCAAAATGTATAATTCATGTGTTTTCCAGCCTCCTCAAGTTCCTAGCAGGCACGGTATATGCAGCTCGCCAGCTGCCAGCATTTTGTAATCCGGCAAACCCAGCAGGCGTACTACTGAAATCACGATCAGGTACCCAGCCATATTTGCTCAGCTCCCCTCTCGATTGTGACAACAGAAAGTGACAGAACAGTCAAAACCCAGCCGAATTTACAGCTCACCCATGCAAGGTGAATACAGATGAAGGACAAAGAGATGCAAATCTAATTTTCAGGCTGAAGAACAGGGGACAGTGGCTTCTACACAATATTCTGGAAGAAAGCCAGAGCTGTGGTTTCAGCTGCCCTGGGTTTCCCGACGGGATGGGGAACCAGGGATTCCCAGCGAGGTGCTCAGTGGGCCATCACTGACAACAGGTTCGGATGCCAGCTGGAGCCCTGAGTCACATTAAATAGGAAGTAAGGGGCGTCCCATCTTGTCCCTCTGACAAGTGGGGATGTCTAATTCCAACAACTTCATGCACGGAATGCTTCTGCTGTGTCAAGGACTGTGCTACACGCTTTATTTCATGTAACCCTCCTGAATAGCCTGTAAGGTAGGTACCATTATTATCCCCAATTTACAAATGAGAAAACGGAGGCTTACAGGTATGAAATGGCCCAATGTCACATAGCTAGAAAGTGATAGAGCTAGTACCAGACACCCTGGTCTGTGCTTTTAATAACCTGTTGTTTCCTGATGCTGAGCTTGTGAGATTATTTCAAGTCAAGAGACCACATGTTCCTTGCACTGCTGACATCTACGGTATCTGTGCATATGGACGGGTGGCCAGGCTCTCTGAGCAAGGCCTTGCTTTATTGTAAGTCCACTCGTTAGGCTCACAGGGCAGGTGCATGGTTATTTTTATGTGAGATCGCAGACAAGTCATTTAAGCTCTCCTGCAGTCATCTTTCCCATAAGGTAATAGGTGTCGACTAAAAAATAAATGCACAACCTAAACATTGAGAGTTATGTTTTATTCAGCAGAAATCTTTAGGACTTCAAGCCCGGGAGGCAGCATTTCAAGTAACCCTGAGAGAACTGCTCCCAGGAGGCAAGAGGGGTGCCAGAATATATAGGAGTTTTGCAACAAAGGGCAGGTAGTAGGAACAAAAGATTACTGTTAATTAAAGAAAACTAGAAATCTCAAGTTAAGGAATTTAGGCTTTAGTACCTATGGAAAGATGCAAGAGTCTGCGCTCACTGAAATCAGTCCTTTGATATGCACCTCAGCTATCCGGGTCCAGTATCCTGTATTTTTCACATCCTGAGTTCCCTCAGGGCTCACCATGTCACAGTAGGCTGGTGGCTGCAATTGCTGATGGCTGTGACATCCTTTGTTTACTGACATGGCAGGCAATATTCCATTTCTCATAGGTGTTGAATGATGAACACCAAGTTCCCTTCCAGCTTTGAACATGTGCTTGTATAGCAGTTACCAACATTCAAGCTAAACAGCCAACACTTGGTTCCTCTCATGAAGTTGGACAGCAGGGCCTATCTCACCCTCTGTGAAGTATCGTGTTTCCAGCCCAGGGAGGGGCCGGCACAGGGGTCATGATCCATCATTGACTCGGTCAACAAATGCTGAGTCCCAAGCCAGAGCCAAGTATTGTACTAGGTACTGTGCAACAGAGGAGGGGCAAAATGCAGGGTTCCTGAGTTAATCATGTTTACAGAGAGGCCAAAGAGAGAAGAGAAACATCCAGAGCCACGTGACTGGCCCATGAGTAGCCCTAAAGGAAGGAGGAGGGCAGAATTCCTCTGGCTCAAGGGGCTATGGACTTGTGAATGAAAAATGTTGCTGTCATATCAGTAAACAAAGGATGCTGCAGCCACCAAGCCACGAAAGCCACTCCGATGGTGAGCCCTGAGGGAACTCAGGACAAATGGGCTGCCAAGCTCTCAGCCACTGCAGCCACCCCCAACGATGCACCCTGAGGGGACTCAGGATGGGTAAGCACAGGTTACTGGCCCCCCCCCCACCTAAGGTGCATATCAAAGATACTATTTCAATGAGCCCAGACTCTTGCATTTTCCCATACACAGAAAAGTGCTAAATTCCTTAACTTGAAAGATCTGGTTTTATTTATTTAACAGTAATCTTTTTGATGTTTCGACTACCTGGTCTTTGTTGCAAACCCCCCAGTGTATCCTGTTTCCTCCCTTACCTCTTTGGAGCAATCCCTCAGAGCTATCTGAGAGGCAGTGTCCCAGGCTTAAGTTCTCAGTTTTGTCCTCCAAATAAAACATAATTCTCAACTTTTAGATTGTGTATTATTTTTTCAGTTGACAGACTGAATGTCCATGTTCCCTAAAATGCCTATGTTAAAGCCCTAACCCTCAAAATAATGGTATTTGGAGGTGGAGTCTTTGGGAGGTAATTAGGTTTAGATGAGGTTATGAGAGTAGAGCCCCCCTGATGGACTTAGTATCCTTATACGAAGAGGAAGAGACTGTAACCCCCTCTCTCTCCATGCACCTGCCCGAGGAAAGGCCATGTGAGCACACGGAGAGAAGGCTGCTGCCTACAAGCCAGGAAGAGAGCCCTCACCAGACAGCAAGTCTGTCAGCACCTTGATCCTGCACTTCCAGACTCCAGAACTGAGAGGGATAAATGTCTGTTGTTTAAGCCCCCCATTCCATGGTATTTTGTTGTAGCAAGCCGAGATGACTAAGACAGAAGGCTTTCCAGAAGAGACAGAACTTCAGCTGAAGGGCCAGTAGAAAATAACATGAGAAAGTTAAATGGATGGAAACTGAGGTGGGGAGAAAAGAAGGAAGCCATTCCACAGATGGAAAGACAGGAAGAGAAAAATGAAAAAGTCAGGAAGGCAAGCAAGGGGCAACCTCACAATACAGGAGGAAAAAAAAAAATCCTGTTCAACCCTAAGCAAAACACATGAACAATTTCAATTCTTTCCAACAAACCCTGATAATCAAAAGAGAAAGCCATCATTCCCCACCAGCACCAGGCAGCTTTCTGACAGGGTGAGGACATGCTAACTGCTCTGTGGTTTCCTTTTCTCTTTAAAATCAATTAATTTTAAAACACGCCTCAAATTGGGGTGATGTCATTTATAGTACTGTGACAGCATCGAGATGGAATCACGAGTTCATAAATATTTATTATCATCTACTGGCAAAGCAGAAGAGAAGAAGGGGAAACTGAAGAAGCACTTAAAAGCTTCCCACCCACATCCTGAAAGTGACAGAAGCAAGGCAAAGGTACAGATTCTCAAATACATGAAGGGGTGTTGAAACTCACAACCTCTACTTCTGCGGCAACATTGAAAATATTCAAAGCGACCATGATTTGATTACAGAGAGTGGGAGAAGAGGAGGGAAAGAAGGGGAGAGGGGCATGGACATAAAGGGTAGCAGGAGGGTAAGAGAAAGGGGTGAGCGACACAAAAGCATCTTCTATTTGTAATTTGCTATTGTAAGAATACAGCAACAAAAAGAAAAAACAACAATGCAAGGGGTGTGTCGTCACACCTACTTTTAGGGAAAAAGCTTCTTTTAAGGGAAAAAGCTTCACTTGAAACAGAATTTAAAGTCATCATTAGTCTCAGAGGCATCTTCCTTGAACATTTCTGTAAGTTCTTCTTACTAAGCATCACCACCTATATCTGAATTCCATAGCGGTAACTTGAGGTCAACTACATTTGCACCCAGTTGGGAAATCAACTGCTAAGCATTTTGTGTTTTCCTATTTGAATTAAAATGTATTTTCTGAGGAGAAGGCATTAGAAAGAGATTTTTTTTCACACTTATCCTTTTATTTATTAGATGCTTACTAAGTACTGAATGAATGATTATATGAATGTATTGATCATATGAATGGTCAATGAATGAATGAGTAGTAAGTGAGTGAATGAATGAATGGGTTCCATGGTTCATCCAGGGGCAGCTTGTTAATTGCACACATAAATGCCCCAGAAGAACCAAAAGATTTTTACTCTAGGGGAAAAGAGTTTCTAAATCAATCCTTTTTCATTCATTTATTTCAATCATTCATTCTCAAATCTTGTTTGTGAAATCAGCATGCCATACACCAATAATAAGCACACCATGATCAAATTATTTCATTTCATGATTGATAGTCTCAATAACTAGCAAAAAGCGCTATTAGCACTTGGCATATCTCTTTCTTCTTTTTCCACTGCAACTGCTTGTTTATTTACTTTTTTACATTACTGAAATCATATTTTTTTAAATTAAAATAGCTATATAGTTTAATAATCCAACCCCCATCTATTTTGGCTGATAAATATAATCTGCATAATATGATAACTGAGAAATAATTTATGGCACCTAAGGTGACGGTCTAAAACCCAGCAAAGACTTTATGCACAAATCTCCCCATCATCATGTTCTCTGTAAAAAGAAAAAGAAATGCTCCCAAAATGGGGAGCTGCAAAATAAAGTATCAATACAATGCAACATTAGGCATTATATTATCATATAAAGTAATTCTTTTAAGTCACCATGCACTGAAACAATTTCTAATGTTAATTAACATTTACATGTAAGTGGCTTATGTTTATGTGTACTTGTATCTATTTGTACTGCAAGTACTGTATTTCTGTGCTTATACATTTGTCCTAAAGAAAATAAATACCAGGTAATATTACATGAAAAGCAGAAATGCCTGACAGAAGTACCTGCCATTTGCACAAAGCACAGTTGGACAGAATTGGGGGGTGGAGGCAGGGCTGGGGGGGCAAGTAACCTGAAGAATCACAATGCCTGGGAGAGAGTTTCTTCCACTTTCTAATAAATTGGTACTGCTTATATATAAGAATATGGAAAAGCTTTTTTTTTTTTTTTTTTAAGAAATTTACAAGGAAATCAGAATCTGGAAAGGCTTGGGATAAAAAGCCAATCAGGCCCAGCAAGATAATCGTTGTGCAAGGCTGGTTATGAGTGCCCATCTGAGTGGGGACCACAGCACTAAAGGTGATAGAAAAGTTGCCTGTGTATGTCTTTTGAGGTATTCTTTCTTTGTTCTTTTTTTCATTAATATAGAGATGGAAGCAATTTCACTAAAACAGAAAAACAAAATGTCCCAATTATGTTCCATTTGTAAGGCCACAGGTTTCTTGGAAATAAATTATGGAAACAAATGAAGTACATTTCTTCAATCTAAATGGTAATTCTCCATGACAGCACAAATTCTACATAACACCGTGCCCAGTGCAAGTGGATGTCCAAGTAGATTCTAACACAGCAGCCTGCCTGGAAATTGCCCTAAGGAGTCCTGAACGTTGGAGGCCCTGACTCTGGGCTGGTTCGCAAAGCTCAGTCAAACCAAAGCAGCCCTTTGGTGGAGAAAGCATACTCACAGGCGTAACTTCACAAAGAAGACCTTATAATAAGTAATGGATTCCACATCAGCCATGGAGACTAGCTGGTGAGGCCACGCTTCAGGCTTCTCATTTTCTCATTTGTTTTGTGATGCTAATTAGTTAATTTTTTATTTTATTTTGGCCGTGACACGTGGCATCCGGGATCTTAGTTCCCCGACCAGGGATCGAACCTGCGCCCCCTGCAGTGGAAGCGCAGAGTCTTAACCACTGGACCACCAGGGAAGTCCCTATGATGCTGATTAGTGAGACAATATATCATCATCCAGAGTCCAGCCAGGTCAGTTGAGACCTGATGTCTGTATAAGTCAGAAATCAGAAACCACTTACTTACCATCCAGGGGATGGAGGAGCTGAGAAGCCAAAGAGGCACATGAGGAGTTCCAAAGACTAGCAAGTGGGGAAAGCTGCTCCCACACCTGAGCTGAGGAGAGCCCAGGGACCAAGGTCAACTGACAGAAGCTGGCAGCATCCTGCCATGAGAAGCTGGACCCAGGAAGGACACACAGCTGCAGCTAAAGGAACCACCCCAGGTAAAGTGGAAGAGAGAGAATTACCCTGGTCTCTCCCTTCCACCTACCCCCCAACCTCCCGACAGTGCCTCCCAATGGCCAATGTCAGCTGGAAGCCAACTGAAAGAGCCTGGGAAATGGAGCCTGCAGGGTCCGGGCCCTCCAACGCAGAGAGCAGAGGAGGGACAGCATCTGCCCCAGAGAGGGGCATCTGAGGGCAAGCAGGCCCAGGACCCTTGCACTGCATCACTATCACCATTCTCAACTCTGAGAAATCGCTTTCCCGTAATGTGCATTGGTGTGGTGCCATCAGCCAACACCAAGAGAAAGAAACACACTATCATCATTAGTGATAGTAGCAGTAATGACAAAATGGTCTTAAGATTGCCATTTTATAACCAGTAAGTACCCTCTCTTGATGAGTCTGAAGAGAATTTTTTCCACTGGGCTCAGTTATCAAAATGACTTGTATGTCCTTAAGTAATTAGGTAGGTTGGGGCTTATGGACACTGGATGGTAAAACTGCTCGTCTTCCTACGCTGCCCTGTCAATCACAGCTGCACTGTGACTCCACCTCAGTCCTCCTCCACTGTTTCTACTTTTTCCTTTCTCTTATTTGTAATATTTTCTATTTTGCATTACTGTAAGCTGACAAAATCATTTACGGAACAAGCAGGAAAGAAATACATACATACACTCGTAGAAGTGTAGGTGCATAATTTTGAGCACGGGCTAATGACAACCATATATAACAAATCCAAGGGATGAGCTTTGGTCTCCTGCCAAATTGTGTCGGGAGGCTAACTATCACCTCTTCATCTGTCAGGGGTGTTGCAACTATTTATTCTGTGTTTTTATTTATTTTTTAATATTGCAAATATTTATGCTTTACTTTGTTGACCTAGCCAATATAGACGTTAATGTTTATGTAGTTAAATCTATCAGTTGTTTGTGGTTTCTGTCCCTGATTGCATGCTTAGAGAGCCTTTTCTAACCTTAAGATCAGATACATACCAATTTCTATTTCCTCCTGGTTGTTTTGTGGTTTTTTTTTTTTTTTATACATCTTTATTGGAGTATAATTGCTTTACAATGCTGTGTTAGTTTCTGTTGAACAACAAAGTGAATCAGCTGTATGCATACATATATCCCCATTTCCCCTCCCTCTTGCATCTCCCTCCCACCCTCCCTATCCCACCCCTCTAGGTGGTCACAAAGCACCGAGCTGATCTCCCTGTGCTATGCCGCTGCTTCCCACTAGCTATCTATTCTACATTTGGTAGTGTATATATGTCAATGCTACTCTCACTTCGTCCCAGCTTACCCTTCCCCCTCCCCGTGTCCTTAAGTCCATTCTCTATGTCTGTGTCTTTATTCCTGTCCTGCCCCTAGGTTCATCAGAACCATTTTTTTTTAGATTCCATATATATGCATTAGCATCCAGTATTTGTTTTTCTCTTTCTGACTTACTTCACTCTGTATGACAGACTCTAGGTCCATCCACCTCACTACAAATAACTCAGTTTTGTTTCTTTTTATGGCTGAGTAAATTAAAAAAAAACAAACATGTAAAGCATAATAATAATAATAGTAGTAGTAGATAATAAGAATAATTACAAACATACTAGCAAACATCATCATCGTAATACTAAACAATTATATGGAGCCTGGTTTGTGGCAGATACTGTTCTAAATTATAATTCTAAACAGTAAATAATGCAATAACATTTAATTCTCACAACTACCCTAAATAGCTACTATTACCATCCCATTTTACAGGTAAGAAAATAGAGACATATTTTCTCATAGAGAAGTGAGGTAACTTGAGCAAAGTCACAGAGCCAGGAAGTGGGAGAGCCAGGATCTGAACCCATGTAGGCTGGCTCTAGACTCTTGGTGCTCAAACACAATGCCATGCTGCCTCTGGGATGGATTTTGATGTACAGTGCAAGACAAAGATCTAAAAAGTACTTTTTTTTCTTTCCTGAGTAGCCAGCTAACAATCCTAACATTATTGAACGATCCTCATTTCCCACAGTTAGTGATGTCAACTTTATCACATACATTCTTATTTTCCTTGACTTCACCACGCACGAGACGACTCAGGGCCTTGTTATTCCCATCGTGCACTTCCAGATTCGGTACGGAGGACAACTGAGCAGGTAATCTATCAAAATCCCACAACTGGAGACTTCTGCTCCATCGGCCCTTGGTGAGGTCCACTCAGACAGCAGGATCCTCAAGACACAAGTGAACACTCCTAACAACACTGAAGATTAGAATTCCAGCCAATTATCACTCTCTCATTAGGATTCCTCTAATTATAAGACTCAGGGAACTGAAAAGACAATCAAAATCAGCAGCTGATACCACTTATAACTGAGAAGTGGCTGGCCTGAAAATTGTGACAAACAAGCCATAAAAGCCCACTTATTACAAAAATAAATATTAATGGGACAAATAAATGGAGGATAGCAATGATTACCAACATTACCTTTTGTGGTAAGTCTATGAGTAAATTTTTTATTCTATTTTTTCTAGGCTGTCCAAATTTCTATAATCAGCACTCATTACTATTATTTAAGTAAAAAATCATTATTAAACCACTCCACAAGGACTGAATAGTGCTAGTAAATCCAGATCCCGGATATTCTGTTGCATCCTTCCTCTGTAAACAAATGTGCTTTTGGCCCTACTCTGCGTGTACCCTCTGTTGGGTATGGGGATAGAGAACAAAATCATGTTTAGTCTCCTCTGTAGTAATTTGATTTTTTTTTATTTTCATTTTTTTGCAGTACGCGGGCCTCTCACTGTTGTGGCCTCTCCCGTTGCGGAGCACAGGCTCTGGACGCGCAGGCTCAGCGGCCATGGCTCACGGACCCAGCCACTCCGCGGCATGTGGGATCTTCCTGGACCGGGGCATGAACCTGTGTCCCCTGCATCGGCAGGCGGACTCTCAACCACTGAGCCAACAGGGAAGCCCCATGATTTGATTTTTTAAGCTGGAAAATAGAGTCATGAATATTTTGTGATTAAATGTTAATTTTTTTAATGTTTATACATGTACAAAATGGAGAGTGAACATGTGTCACAGCCAGGATTTCAAGGGGAAGTCATCGAAAGGCAGCTTGATGCTCTTTCCACCTTCCTGGCCCTCCCCTCTCCACTGCTCAGCGTCTGCTACCTACCCTCCACCTGTTCCTATTCACCTGGGGTCAGAGCCAAAGAGGGGAGGTGGGCCGCCCTGCCTGTCCTCTCTGAGCCTGACAGGGACGCAGTAACGAAGGGACCACCTCCTCCAGTGGCTGTTGTAGCTTTTATTCACCTTCCCTAAATTACTCTTACAGGGGAACGTCTCCATTGATAAACATTCTGGTCCTGGCTGCCACTAGAATTTCTTGAGATGTGGCAGTGTGTAAGGTCACAGTTGTAAATCAATAACGAAAACACCTTTACAGAAAGCCTTCGAAGTGGCCGTCCAATGCTGGAGAACTCAAAACCTTCTAAAGGAGCCCATACCACTTTGGAAAAGTCTAATGGAAGGAAGGGAAGGAGGGAGGGCGGGAAGGTAGGAAGGTAGGGGGGGTAAGTAGAAGAAAACAAAACAAAAACCTTCCTGACACGGAGCTCCACAACTCATGCTGATAATTTCTCTTTATTGGTTCTCCCAGTTCATTGCTTTAGGGCAGAACAAATCCCTTCTCCACACGACAGCCCTTGAAATGTTTGATTTAATAGCCTCAGATATTAAATTATGGCAATTTTCCTTATAATGTGTTGCAGCTCTATTTTCATTATTTTTTCTTGTTTTCATACTTATCCACCTGAGGATACACAGAATGAACCATCTGGGGTGTTCCAGGAAATCTGGTTATGAGAATTAGATGCCCAGACAATGCCAATCTTGTCTTATATATCAACTCAGAGTACATAAGAAAAAAGGCAAAAGAATGGGGCAGAGAGGGTGGCTCAATGTTCTTTTCTATGTCTATTTCTAAAGAAAAGGTTTAAGGATTGGACAGAAGCCCCGGCCTCATGCCTGAGAGATCTTCACTTAACTCCTTCTGTGTCTAGCACAAGGAAAGTAAGGGGATTAGCACAGCATGTAGATATGAACATGGACTTGGAGACAGAATCTGGATTCTGCCATGTAAGTGACCTGGGTCAAGACACTTACCCTTTCTGGAATTCGTTTCTTACCTATAAAATGGAAATGATAAACTGTACCTGATAGGATTGCTTTGAGGAATCAAATGAAATAACATACAGAGGGTTCACAATATGCTCTCAGTAACGAGTGGTTATTATTTCTTAAAGAAGATCTGCGTGGGGATCTGGCTTATCATCTTATTCACTTCTAGTCTACATACAAATCATCTTTGCCAGGGTGTGAGAAAATTTGGAAATAGATTTTTACGTAGCAGAAATAGGCAGAAGATATGCTGCTTCCAACACAAAACTTCATTATAGCCAAAAAAAAATGCTATTAAACAGATGACATCCAAAGACTCATTTTAAAAAATCAAAAGGGAGGAGAGGAAGGAGCCGCATGGCAGATGAATTTCCAAATTTCCAGGTTTCCAAACTGCGTGGAGATGAATCACCTCACTCCTGGGCTGCCCCCTTCCTCGCAGGACTGTAGTCCTAGTCCTGTCGGTTACAGGTTTGCCTACCAGTGCCCTCTCCTCTTTGTGCAGATGCTAAGCATGGAATCCACTGGACAGGACAGTCATCTGCTTGCTGTAAACGAACCCACTGACATTCTGGTTTCTATGCCTCATTCCCTTGTGTGCTTGATTAGTACAAGTCAGCAGTAAGGAATTCTGAGATACCGACCAAGGTCCCCAAAGGCAGGAACATGACTTTTTTTGTTTTCTCCTGAAAACCAGAATTTAGCACAGTGCCACATACACTGAAGAATGCAATGAACAGCTGTTGAACAGAAGAGAGGAAAAAAGAAAGGGAGAGATAGAGAGACAGAGAGATAAAGGAAAAAGAAGGGATGAAGGGGAGGAAGAAGGGAGGGAGAGAAAAAGAAGAAATAATGAATCGATCAATCAATAGAGTAATGCCAGTGAATCCTCTTGGGAACTGGCCCTAGAGCCCTCTCTTGACAAATTCCAAGGGCTTAACATTAGAAACAGGCACAGTAACTGTGCCAGCTCTGCAGGCTCTGCTGTGAGTGACAAGAGATACAACTATATCCAGTAATAAATGGCAGAGATTGAGCTGAGATCAGTTGCTGACACTGCCATGTGGAACCAGGGAAGCCTGCATTTTTTTAGGTGATGCCTTTCAAGTAACCCTCAACTCTTTCCTGGAGAAAACCACATCCACCACTGCAAAGTCAGAAAGACATCAAGAATAACCCAGTGCGAATGATTAGGGGAAAGCAAATCAAAACCACCATGAGGTAGGTATCACCTCACACCCGTTAGAATGGCTATTACCAAAAAGGCAAGAAATCACAAGTGTTAGAGAAGATGTGGAAAAAAAGGAACCCTCCTATGCTGTTGGTGGGAATGTAACTGGTGTAGCCACTTTGGAGAATAGTATGAAGATTCCTCAAATAATTAAGAACAGAACTATCAAATGACCCAGCTATTCCACTTCTGGATATTTAGCCAAAGAATATGAAAACACTGTTTCAAAAAGATATATACACCCCTATGTTCATCACAGCATTATTTAAAACAGCCAAGATATAAAAGCAACCTAACTGCCCATTGGTAGATGAATGGATAAAGAAGATGTGGTGTATAGAGACAATGGAATATTACTCAACCATAAAGAAGATGAAATCTTGCTATCTGAGACAACATGGATGGACCTTGAGGGCATTATGCTAAGTGAAATAAGTCAGATGGAGAAAGACAAATATTGTATGATTTCACTGATATGAGGAATATAAAAAACAAGCAAACAAACAAACAAAAAACAAAATAAATGAACAAACCAAACCAAACTAAAGCAAACATGTATTGAATAGATACAAAGAACACAGTAGCAATAGCAGTCACGGGAGGAGATGGCGGGGCGGGGGGTGAGATGCGTAAACAGGTCAACTGTATGGTGACAGACGGAAAATAAACTTTTGGTGGTGAGCACGCTGTAATACATACAGAAGTAGAAATGCAATGTTGTACACGTGAAATTTATATTATGATATAAACCAATGTTATCTCAGTAAAAAAAAAAAATAAGAATAAATAAAATACATTTCTTAAGTTTTTTAAAAGAATAACCCAGTGTGCCTGTACTTACTAGAGCTGGTTCCACTGTCTGCTGAACTGGCAGTCAATAAATAAGCAAGAAGAGCTTGTGGTTTTTCCACCGTCTCCCCAGACAAAGAATAGGTGCTAAAACAAGCCCTTACCACAAAAAAACAAGGGCTGAGCAGTTAGGGTTGCTAGATTTAGCAAATAAAAACACCTGCAATATTTGGGGCACACTTACACAGAAAACGTTCATAAACATCTTTAGTTTACTGAAGTTATATCTTACCAATGATTTACCCAATTCAAATTTTAAGCAAAAAATACTTGAAATATTTATGAAGTTACTTCACATAATAAGACCATTATGTGTCATTGTAAATAATATATTTTATGATATTTTATGGACTTTTAAAAAATATGCTTCCAAATTTCTTTACTGTCTGGCTTAACAGAAGTCAGTTGGGTTCTCACATCTACTTCGGCATTCAATCTGTAGAGATATTAACCTCTGGAAAACTCTATGGTACGCTTGTAAGAGAATGAGAGTGATAAAAGCAAAATAAAAGCAAAAGTAACAGCTTAGCGTTATTTTGAAAATAATGTTGGTCTCACAAAGCCCCTGAGAAAGTCTTAGGTTCTGCCAAAGTCCCGGGACCACGCGCTTTGAGAACTGCAGCTCCAAGACACCCAGGGACAAATGGAAACTATGAAACACCCAGCAGGGGCTGTGTTGGTGTCCACTGCTCTGTCTAGCTGGCCTACGGTGTGCAGTGACTCATGAGTCAGTGTCTACGACAGGACAGACAGAAATGCCCTTTCTCCCCTGTCTCCCCTGGAACACTCGTTCCCACAGAAACACAGCCAGATCCTCTTCACCGCCTGTGGGCTTTGCTTTCCCCTCCAGCACGATTTCTTCAGAGAATCGTGTTCTTCAGCCTCAAAGCAGGAATGGGAGACAGCTTCACTCCCAAGCCACCAACTCCTAAGTTGTTTCTTAATATAATATACATCAAGTGTAGGCTGTCTTCTCCTAATTGTAGCGGTGGCTACAATTGTAGGGGTGTATTGTTTTGACTTACATTCAGTGAATAGTTGGTAGGTGCTGAGATCTTAGAAGATAACATAATAGCCTACAATTTAAGAAATGCCTGGTCCAGAACTCTTCCTACCGAAAGAGCAAACACTGTGTGATGAGTGCAATAACATTTGTCAATGGTTATACTCCCAGAATAATTCTTTACGGGATAAAGAAATAATCAAAATCAATGAGGGAAGACATGTTTTATATTGACAGACGAATCTGAAGTAATGACGTTAATACCTACACCTAAAATTTAACTTTGGACTCCTCTGTCACCAAACCCTTTAAGTAAATTACGCATAAAGGAAAAGAAGCACAAGGGACAAAAAAAAAAATGTACACAATGTAAGACCGGTCCCTCAGTGACAAAAAAAGTTTATGCAAAAAACTAGCCTAATGTGAACCTCCAAAAAGTTCAGCTGACTTTTTGTTGCTCATACCTTTTTGCAGATTCTCATCAGAGTGCTGCTTCAATTCTATGTAAATAAAACACCCTCCTAGACTTTGTTCTCATTTTGGAGGAAACATTTCATTATAAGACCTTTCTACTTAACGTTTATGTCTTACTCTTCCTAGTGTTGGAGGCCAGAGGAAAGATGAAAAGAATGTAACATATATAAACAGTAAAGGCTCACTACTATGTTCATGAATTCTCCCCAGGGAGACGTTGCAAAAACAAAAGGGTGTGTATTCCAATCAGTGTGTGAAACACTGCCTCCTATAATTCCTTCTCTTTTTGTTAAATTAATTTTTATTGGAGTATAGTTGCTTTACAATGTTGTGTTAGTTTCTTGCTGTACAGCAAAGTGAATCAGTCATACGTATACATATATCCCCTCTTTTTTAGATTTCCTTCCCATTTCGGTCCCCACAGAGCACTGAGTAGAGTTCCCTGTGCTATAGCGTAGATGATCATTAGTAATCTGTTTTATACATAGTAGGGTATATATGTCAGACCCAATCTCCCAATTCACCCCCCACCCCCCCTTCCCCTCCTGGTAATCACAAAACAACTCCTTCTTAGAGGCTTACTACATACAATTGTGAAATAAAGGCCCTGGAAAAAGCAGAAACTTGAACTGGTTATTTCCCAGACTATTTTATCTTGGACCTCCCCGCTTTTTGCCAAAACCACATAGCCGTCTGTACTATATATCCTTCAGTATCAAACCTGGGCTGCCAAATCCCAGGGGTGTCCTGTGTGATGCCCTGAGTGGATGGACCAGACCTGCACCTGGGTTTGTTTTCCCTCAGCCAGTGGCCTAAGGGGCCTGAGATAGTCACGCTCCCAATATTATCTATTATTACCTATTATTATTACCTATGCTATTATCTGAGTATGAGAAGTTGCAAGATAAATGGAGTAATGATGATGCTGATGTTGATAGGGCTCTGAGAACTCTGGAATAGTTGCACTTGTTTTCAAAGGGGAATCCCACACCAAAGGTCCTCCACCGCAAAATCAGCTTATGCTAAGGTACCTCACCATGTAGGTATGAGTCTACACTTGAGCCTCAACATAAAATTTGGGCCTTCCTGTACCTCAAAAAACTGAACACAGAACTACCATATGACTCAGCAATCCCACTCCTGGGCATATTCTGGGAGAAAACCATAATTCAAAAAGATACTTGCACCCCAATATTCATTGCAGCACTATTTACAATAGCCAGGACATGGAAGCAACATAAATGTCCATCAACAGAGGAATGGATAAAGAAGATGTGGTACATACATACAATGGAATATTACTCAGCCATGAAAAGAACGAAATAGTGCCATTTGCAGAGCTGTGGATAGACCTGGAGACTGTCATACAGAGTGAATTAAGTCAGAAAGAGAAAAACAAATGCTGTATAATATCACTTATATGTGGAATCTAGAAAAATGGTACAGATGAACTTATTTGCACAGCAGAAATAGAGACACAGATGTAGAGAACAAACTTGTGGATACCAAGGGGGGAAAGGAAGGTGGGATAGTTGAACTGGGAGATTGGGATTGACATATATACACTACTATGTATAAAATAGATAACGAATGAGAACCTACTGTATAGCACAGGGAACTCTACTCAGTGCTCTGTGGGGACCTATATGGAAATCCACAAAAGAGGGGATATATGTATATGTATAGCTGATTCACTTTGCTGTACAGCAGAAACTAACACAACATTGTAAAGCAACTATACTCCAATAAAAATTAACTTTCAAAAAATTGGGGTCTTCCTATGATCAAAGTCATGACTTATCCTAAAAGACGTTTTTTTGAACTACACATTACTTTGAATACTCTGTGAAAATGTGGAGTATGGAATTAGCTAATCCTACTCTACTACTCTGATGTTTTTAATGAATTCTTGATGTTTTTAATGAATTCTTTCTCAACCTAAGGAGATGAAATTGACAGTTTCATTCCCACTCATTCATTCATTTAACAAATGTTTAATGAGGGTCTAGGGTTTGCCAGGCACCCTCTAGGCACTGAACTGCAAGAGAAGAAACAGACAAAATGAACCACTGCCTTAAGAGGTCTTTCAGCTGTGGTTGGAGAGAAGAGAGATAAGTTTTTTAAAACAATAAGTAAAATACATAATTAATGTTGGAACGTGTCATGGGGAAAAATAAAGCAGGAAGCGGGGTTGACAAAGGCCTCACTTGAGCATGTGATACTTGAATAACGTCCAAAGTTGTTTTGTAAGAGCTCTTTTGAGGAATAGTTGATATACTGATACAAAGAACTGGACGTAATTAATGTGTACAGTTTGATGGGTTTGGACATATGCAAACACTCCTGACACCATCACCACAATCAAGGGAACTGACATCCCCAACCCCTCCCAAAGTTCTCTCGCATCTCTTTGTTTTCTATTCTGTTTCATTTTGATATGTGAAGAGTGAACCCTGAAGACGAATGGGAAGGGCATTCTAGAAGGATGATGCTGTAGGGCAAAAGCCCGGAGGTGCCACAAGGATACAGCGTGGGGGAATGGAAGTGAGCCAGGGGAAGAGGAAAGAGACAGTGGACCTAGGGGACAAGTCCTACCGGGCTTTGGGAGCCTTTTTTAAGGACTTTGGCTTTCTTTCTGAAGGAGATGAAAAGGCACTGGATCTTCTGGAACACAGGAGAGCCATGATCTGATTCACCTTTTAACAGGAACAACCCGATTCCTGTGCGAAGAAGTGGTTATAGTGAAGCAAGGGCGGGACCAGGGGACAATTGAGAGGCCCTGCGGTCACTCAGGCCAAGACAGTAGGGTGGTAGGAGCAGAAGAGGTGGTAGGAAGTAGCAGGACTCCAGCTGGATGAAGGACTGGGTGAGGAGTGTGAAGGAGAAGAGTCGAGAATGACTCCAAGTTTTATGACTGAGCAACTCGAAGGATGGGAGTTTGCCGCAATGAGGAAGACTGGGAGAAGAAAGGCTTAGAGAAGGAGCTGGGGGGGCCCCATTGTGCACACATGTGTTTGAGATGCGATCAGACACCCGAGGAGACAGGTCAAGGAGGCAGTGAGATACGCAGATCTGGAGTTCGGGAGAGAGGTCAAGGCTGGAAATAATACTTGGGAGTATCTGCACACAAATGGTATTTTTAAATCTGAGACTGGATGATGTCCACACCAAGGGAATGTAGATTTTTAAAAAGAAGTCCTCAAGGACTGAGTCACGGGGAAAGCCAAATGAAGAAAGTGTTTCAAGGATAAGGGAATGATAAACTGTGTCACATGGTTCTGAGAGGTCGAGTAAGGTGATGACTGAGAACTGACCACTGAATTAAACATGTGGAGGTAACTGATGTGACCTTGACAAGAGCAGTGCAGGTGGCACGGTCAGGTAGAAAGCCTGACTGGAGTGGGTTCAAGAAAGAAGAAGAGAAATGAAAAACACACAGATCAGCAGCTACCAACGTGTGGTCCACACACTCCGGGTGGGGGCCCTCCACACCTTTCTACGGGTCCGCAGAATCAGAAATATCTTCACCCTTATTCTCTCATGAGGGTATCGTCAAGTTTGCCAGAGACTCCATGACATGTGATGACATCTTTGCTGTGACAGCTAAAGGAATGTGTGCCTGTGTATTCTTATGCTTTTAATTTTTCTGCTTCAATTTCGAATATGGGAAATATCAATGAATATAATCCAAGTAAACCACAACTCTTTGGGGTCATCAATTGTTTTTAAGAGCACAAAATGGTACTGGGACTAAAAGGTTTGAGAACCACAGATATAAATAGGTATATTGATAGATAGAGGGATAGATAGATAAATAGATGGACAGATGGTAGACACACAGATAGATATATACTGAAAGTGGGAATGAATGAGTATCCCATGCTGCATTTTCTCCTACTTCCACTGTCTGACATTATAAGTCACCCACATGCGATTCTAAACAACTAATCAGCCATCAGCTTGAGAGGACATAGTGGCCCTAGGAGGTGGCATATGGCAAAGCTTTAGCCCAAAGGGACATGTTGAAGGAGACACAGGGCATAGTCAAAAGCAGACTCGGTGCAATCTGTGACTGTCTGAAAGGCTGTATTCTGAAAACAATCTTATTTATTCAGGATCTGATATTAAAATGCAAATGATTATCCCACACTCAAGCACAATTTGGCACATGGACTCAAATTCCTCTTTATCTTCATTATATTTTTGTCTAAGGGGAAACTTAGCTTAGAATGATTCCCCATACATAATAGTAAACAGTGCATTGGCAATCTCGTGGTTTATTACTTATGGGAATAGGGAATTCTTTTCATAAAATGGCGAAGTTAAAAGAATCACCACTGTCCTATTTCTTCATTCTTAAAGATGATATTCATCAGAGTTCCCCTTCACTCAAAGCATCCAAGGGCCCAAGATGACATTTCTGGATCCCAGCAGAGTAAAAAGAATATAGACTTGGGAGTGCCACAGACCTAGGCTCCACCATTCCTAGCTGAATGACTCTGGCAAGTTACTTAACTTCTCTGAGATTTAATTCCCCTTCTATAAAACAGAGACTTCAAAAGTTCATGAAGGTCAAAAGAAGCAAGCTTTACAAAGTACCTAATACAGAGACTAGCAAATGGCAGATATTAAGTAAATGGTAGATTTTTGTTTTTGTATGTCAGTAAAGAGCACAAGATGGACCTTTATTTTTTTAAATTTAATTTTATTTTTTTTGTGGTACGTGGGCCTCTCACTGTTGTGGCCTCTCCCGTTGTGGAGCACAGGCTCCGGACGCGCAGGCTCAGCGGCCATAGCTCACGGGCCCAGCCGCTCCACGGCACGTGGGATCTTCCTGGACTGGGGCACGAACCCGTGTCCCCTGCATCGGCAGGCGGATTCTCAACCACTGCACCACCAGGGAAGCCCAAGATGGACCTTTAAAACAGTGAAATTATAATATCAGGACACACTTATAATAAGCAAAAAAATATACAATAAAGGACTTAAGGGGAAACACATATGTGAATATTCATAGTGAAGCTTCCTATATTCTTTGAGGATGAGGCTATATTCTATCAGGTCCTTATTCAATACACATTTATTGAGTCCTACGACATGCCAGGCACTGGGAGTACTGAACAGGATAAATCAGAGCCCCTGCCCCCTGGGAAGTTCATGGTCTAATAGGGAAACAACCTTTAACACAAACTGCAGTACAAGAGGGATATGGCTTTGAGGGCCATGCGCCAGGCACCACAGAGGCAGAGACGGTGGAGCCAGGGGTGCCCGCGCTGCTTGCTGCCCACTAAGTCCTGCAGCCTTCTCTAAATGAGGAACTGTAATAGGGAAGAACAAACCCGACTCCATATTGGATCTGTTTCTTTTCTACATACTTTAACCTTTCTATTCTACTACTTTGGCTTCAAGTTAAGAATGTTGCCTATGGCCTGAAATATACAGGATAGCTCATTCTCAAGGATCTAACTTTTTAAAGAGTTATGACGCTTTTCCATTCATACACAGGTTAACAAGTTGCAGAACAGGGCTACCCTGGTGGCGCAGTGGTTGGGAGTCCGCCTGCCGATGCAGGGGACACGGGTTCGTGCCCCGGTCCAGGAAGATCCCACATGCCGCAGAGCGGCTGGGCCCGTGAGCCATGGCCGCTGGGCCTGCGTGTCCGGAGCCTGTGCTCCGCGAAGGGAGAGGCCACAACGGTGAGAGGCCCGCATGCCGAAAAAAAAAAAAAAGTTTCAGAACAGAGAATAACATTTGTCTTGCTGGAGGTTTACAGGATCATCGTGACCTGACCTACATGGACAGCTGCAGGAACAAAGGATTCTGACACCAAGAAGTTGGCACCAACCAACCACACCCTCTCCCCTTTTAGCATGAAAAGAAACCTGAATTTTAACTCTGGTAAGATGGTTCTTTGGGACGCTAGTCCACCATCTTCTCGGTCTGCTGACTTTCCAAATAAAGTCACTATTCCTTGCCCCAATAACTCATCTCTTGATTTACTGGCCTGTTGTGCAGTGAGCAGTACAAACGTGGACTCGGCAACACCTGCTGCCCACTAGGTCCTGCAGTCTTCTTTAAATGAGTAACAACGCTTGAAAGTTATCGCTAAAGAGCTCCTCTCCCACCATCACCACTGCCACACCTCTCAGCTCGCTAAGTTCTGCTCTATCACGACAAAGTTAGGGATTGTCACTGTGTTTTGAGGGTTTAGGATTTGAGCCTCATCTGCCTGGAATCCGTGAAAAATGAATGATTTGGTTACGACCCATTTATTTTCGGACGTACTTTTGTTTTCAAACATCTTTAGGATCATTAAAGGCCCATTCGGCTTTATTTATTTGGCGTGTTTCAATCCATTGTGGTCATTATCCTTTCCAGGTTCTTATTGTGATGTCTCAGGTCACTCTTTTGACCTGAGGGAGCTCTTTTGAGTTGACATCTGTTTCCTTTGAAAGTGACCCAGAGTCTTAGATCGCTTCCTTCCTTTAGAGGATGACAAGATATTCCAGACTCATCTTGCACATTTCCTGCCCACACTGGAATCAGCTGTTTCTCCAAGGAGCCCTGGCAGTAAGAAATTTCAGTAGAAAACGGTTCCTTTTAGTAAGATATGGGTCACTACTGCATGGATGTCACGGCTTCTAAGCCTCTTCGTTACACAGCAGTAGATCCCTCCAGATGTGGTCATGCTTCATGAGATGTCTCTGCAGGCAGGTGAGTCGTTTACTAATACCTAGTACCTTCCTTTTCAGACAACACCATCCATGAGGGACTCTCCCCTGGAGGCAGTTATTCTGGCAAAAATTACAGTTCCTCTTAGAGATAGTCTCTTCCTTCTCTGGTGGGTAATTCTTGGTATTCAACCATGAACCACGCTGTGGGGTACAAGAGGGAAAGGACCTCCTAGGGATTTGGAAGGCCAGGTCTGTGATGAGAGAATTGGGAAGCTGACATTCATGGGCAGCAAGCTCCCTGGAAATTTTCTCTCTGAACACTCTTGGGTGCACGGTCTGATTCCACTGTTGCTTCAGCAGAGACCAGAGCAGATGAAGCTGCGTCCTCATGACTTTTACCTAAATAAAGTGGCCATTATGTAAAGATCTGGGCTTGAATCCAGTGTGCAAGGGCATATGTGCATTTTTTGCCAAATAGCCCCCAGGTCTACATTTTCCCTCATGCGCCTCAGGTTTGAGATGGGCATTTGCTCTCCTTTCCAGGTAAGAATCACAAAATATTCATCCCGGAATTCTCCGTGACAACCAGGGAAGAGGGCAATTTCCAACTCTAGGAAGCAGCAAGCTACATGATCAAACACTCAAGACTCCTAAGTGAACGATTCATAATCACAATAATAACAGTAACAATTCACACAATTATTTATTGGGTGCCAGTTTAGGTGAGGAGCTGTATTTTATTCCCTTTCACAGCAGGGCTATGGGATAGATACCACTGTTATTCCCATTTTATAATGAGGAATCTGAGAATTTATGAGGCCACGTGGCTCATAGCTAATAAGAGGTAGTCCAGAGATTTAAACCCAGGGCTGTCTGACTCCAACCTCCAGGCCCTAAACCATTACTCTTTGGGAAACAGTGAACAAACATCTTGCTTCCAGCTGGCATGACAAGAGGGTAGGGGATATAAGTTGACTGCTAGCTTTCAGCTGGAGGGGAGGAGAGACGAAGAAGCCTTGCTGACTACAGCAGAGCACTCACGGAGCTCTTACAAAGATGAGGGTGCAGCTCGATGGTGAAAGCAAGCCCTGAGGCCATCTGTGGTACCAGGTCCTGCAGACACACACCTGGCTTAAGAAAAACACATTCTTTTGACACATAAGAATACTTGAAGAAACAGTGTGAGAAATGCTTTGATGCTGTTTTATACATCACAAACTCAAATTCAGCCCACGCTTTTAACACATGATCTATTAAAGAGCCTCACCATCCACTGTATCAGTGGAATTTTCCTGTCTACTCTAACAAGCTATTTAAATACAGTGAGGGCTATTTCTTAACATCCCTCATCATTTAAGTGCCATATACAGCAGAATGTCTAAATCTCAATAATGCTTCAGTACTGATTATTTCTCCTGATGGGAAAATTAAATATAAATGTATGCTTAACTATGGAATCTAGCCACCCCAGAGAATTTCACTTACATAATCCTTAAACCAGAGGACAGTGAGATTGCACTTGTCCTGAGAGATTTTTTCCTAAGCTTCCTCTACTTGCACTGAGATAACATTCCCACATTTTTTTTTTAAATTGAAGTGTAGTTCATTTACAATGTTGTGTTAGCTTCAAGTGTACAGTAAACTGATTGTTATACACACACGTATATGTGTGTGTGTATATATATATATATATATATATTCTTTTTCAGATTCTTTTCCATTACAGGTTATTATAAGATATTGAGTAGAGTTTCCTGTGCTATACAGCAGGTCCTTGTTGTTTACCTATTTTATATACAGTAGTCTGTATATGTTAATCCCAAACTCCTAATTTGTCCCTCCCCCGCACCTTCCCTTCTGGTAACAATAAGTTTGGTTTCTACGTCAGTCTATTTCCATTATGTAAATTAGTTCATTTGTGTCATATTTTAGATTGCACATATAAGTGATATCATATGATATTTGTCTTCCTCTGCCTGACTTACTTCACTTAACATGATAATCTCTTGGTCCTTCCACATTTCTTTTGAAATTAGCTTTCATCTTTTTTTTGCCCTATTAAATCATCTCATCCTCCAAAAAATGACATAATACATTAAACAACACCTAAGAGATAGGTGTATGAAGACCAGACATGGGACTAAAACATGCCTATTACTTCCAAATACAGGGAGACAACTATCCCAGAATTTTCAAAATGTGGAACTTTTTTTGTCACGGAAAATTTCTAACATACACATAAGTAGACATAACAGTATAATAAGCCCTCGCATACCCACCACCCAGCTCTGCCATTCTTGGGTCATGTGTCCATCCCATTCTCAACAGAATTTTTTAAAAGGGCATTCTTTGAGCAAAACAAACCTTACATTAGAAGCGGGAATTCCTGAGATTAGGACTCCGTGCTTTCACTGCCAAGGGCCCCAGGTTCAATCCCTGGTCGGGGAACTAAGATCCCACAAGCCGTTTGGTGCGCCCCCCCCAAAAAAAAAAAACCAGTGGGGACTGAAGTGAAGTGATAGTATCAGACTTCAGTCTTGTGGTACCAATCATGGGACATCTCAAATCAAGAGCATCTGCTCAATTTCAAAACTACTCTAGATAGTAACTCACGCTTGCAACAAATCAAGATATGAAAGTGCTAATTGCTAGTGAGTCAGCTCTAAGGAATGCAGATGGATCTTTTCTTGTACATTTACCACATTCATGTGAAAATACAAAGCCCAAGATGGAAGGAGTGGTCTAGAGCCAATGCCGTGTACAAGATGAAAGCACGCGACCCAAACCAGGAAAATAGACAGCCTACGTTCTCCCACACCAGAGTTAACAACCATAGGTCCCAAATTTTGCTTATCATCATCATTATCCTTGCCATTACCATTTACTGCCGACCTACTCTACCCTACATCCTGTGCTAAGCACTTCAGCATCTCTTTAATGTCCAAAATAAGCACTTTAATCATCAATTTGCAGATGGAGAAATGAAGAGTGAGAGAGATTAGATTTCTTGTTCAGCAGAGTCTTGATTATAAACCAGGGCCTCCTGACTTCGAAGTCTGCATTCTTTTCCTGTAACACACTTTGGTCCCAAATACTGACCCAAATATCATCAATTAATTTAAACAAACACACACACCCACACACACAAACACAAATAAAATCCCCACCTATTCTGAATCTCTGGCATGTTAATGGATGGAATAATCAGTACCCGTGTAATATGTGGTTAAAATCTGAGTCTATGAGGCGGCCCTTTACCAACTTTTTACCTTTTTTATGACTCCTTAAGGGATTGAATAAATCAAGGAGCTGAAGCCACACCAGTCTGTTCACCAGGCTCCATCACACTTCAGACCACCCTACCTTTTAGGAAACAACTCTGGGTGCCTATGTTTCCTAAAGCAGGTGGGCCACGAGGTTTGTCCGTTGTGACTATTTAGTGCTACCAAAGAACAATGCTGACATCAACCTGGAAGTGCCTACCCTGAGGAGGTGTTTCCAGAGGCAACTGTCAGCTTAAACTTCCTGAGTTACCAGTGGTGTTTAAGTCCAGGTAATAAAAGACCTCCTGATACTTAAATAATATTTTGTACTGAAACCAACTGAAAAGGGATTTGGGGGGACTCTGACAGTTAACTAATGAATGTTTGCAAAAGAGAAAGCACTATGTTATGACCCGAGACAGTCACTGGGGGCTGGCAAATGCAGAGTCCTCTGAGCTTAATTCTTTGAACAAAATATTTAATTAACAATTTTCTTAAAGAGTGAATGAAACCTTCAAATGGCACCAAAACATGGTACAGGGATGATCCTGCTTTGATGTCCTGAAACATCGGATCATATATATGTGTCAATGCCTTTGGTCCATTCCAAAAGAAAATCTTCCTAATTATTGTGACTGGCAACTGTGCTCATTCTCTAAGCCCTAAATTGTAATACTTACTCAGTATTAAGCCCCTATATAGTCCTGAGTAACCCGCTAGGCTTCTCAGCTTCAAAATTCTGAACTGCAAAACAGCTTATTAAATACTGTAAATTATCATTTTCCATACTACTTTCCATCTTATTCCAAATAGTCTTTTCCGCAACTTTAGGTCCGCACTCCTCTCTCAACCACTTACACATCATGGAGTTCCTTATTATCTTGACTCTTTTCCATTGAATTTAATTTCTCTAGATATAATAAAAGCAAAACAACTCCAGTAAATGTTTAATCGTTACCCTGCTGTACCTCCCTTGATGAACTGATCTGGGTAAGCAGAGGGCAGTACGATTCACGATTTTCTAAGTGTCTACTGTATGTTACACGTATGTAATGCCACCACATCAAAACACACCTGTCAAAATGCAAAACTCATTTTCTTTGCCAATTAGTATGCCTAACTCACATTCCTGACTTTATTCTGTGCCTAATCAACTCTCCAATAATGGGGGTCTATATTGGATTAATTGTTATGGGTATTTATTATTTTTATAATCATAAAAAAAAAACAACAGATACATATTCAGAAAACCTGCAAGTGGCTTTAATTCTAAAGACCATTATTTCTTTACCACCAAACCATCAGTATAAAGAACTCTCGTGATACTATATTTAAGACGTATTTTACTGAGTTTATGGCTGCCATTGTTAAAATGTTATTGAAGACTTTCATGGGCATCTGGAGTTCAAATACCAGCTGCAAACAACTCTGACAGAGTGTTGAAATGCTCTGGGAAACTGTGTCAGAGAATCCAAAAGGAGGCTCCATTGGGATCAAATATACTGAGGTCGAAGATGCACGTGAAAAACTAAAAAACTGTTTCATAAAATAGGAGTAGAAAAAGCTATATCTCTAAGGCACGATATGATTTTATATGAGATTGCTAAATATATGCTAGTAAATTAGTACATTAATTTTATTTTATATTTTAACATCTTTATTGGAGTATAATTGCTTTACAATGGCATGTTAGTTTCTGCTTTATAACAAAGTGAATCAGCTATACATACACACATATCCCCATTTCCCCTCCCTCTTGCGTCTCCCTCCCACCCTCCCTATCCCACCCCTCTAGGTGGACACAGAGCACCGAGCTGATCTCCCTGTGCTATGCCGCTGCTTCCCACTAGCTATCTATTCTACATTTGATAGTGTATATATGTCAATGCTACTCTCACTTTGTCCCAGCTTACCCTTCCCCCTCCCCGTGTCCTTAAGTCCATTCTCTATGTCTGCATCTTTGTTCCTGTCCTGCCCCTAGGTTCTTCAGAGCCGTTTTCTTTTTTAGGACCTAGAGACTGTCATAGAGAGTGAAGTAAGTCGGAGAAAAAATAGATACCGTATGCTAACACATATATATGGAATCTAAAAAAATTAAAATAAATTTTAAAAATAATAATAATACATTAATTTTATAAGTTGACATTCAACAATTTCAACTACAGCCTTGTAAGTTCATACAGGGCGAAAAAAAATTTTTGACAGTGAACCCTCTCACTGGTTGCCTTATATTCAGGAGAACTTGATAAATATCACTATTACATTTTAGAGAGGGTAAAACATACCACAAAGCTACTTACTGATAGAAGGGGGGCCAACACCCAGGTTGATCTGTATCCAAAGCCCAGGGCGGTCTTTCCACCAACCACAAGAGCTCTTCCAAAAAGAAGTCCCATGATTTTTTTCTCTCTTGAGAGTACAGCTAAGTTATCAGGTCTCCTCTGACTTCCACCAAGTCCTCTAGTTCCCTAAAGCTAAGGCAGTTTCCAAGTAAAAATAATCCCCCCCAAGAAAGAGAATAACATACAAATCTTGAAAGCCCCAAATCTCCCTCTGTCAACTCTGCTTTCCTAAGTTTGAAAGGGTCCCCGAAGTGGGAAAATACTGCAGAGATCCCTGAATCCTCATTATCTCCCCTTCTCTGCCCACAACAAGCTCGCAGCCAAACTGCTGGCAATCCAACCGTCGTACTCAGTGTGCCTCCACCACCACCTCCTGTTCACAGCTCTCACACCGACGTCCTTCTGAAGCCTCTCCCTCCGTTCAACTTGCTCTGAGGTCTCTCCCTGCAGACATGATCCTTCCCCCCTCATGAAGTGTAGCACCTTCTCAGCCGTGTTTGAGTGGAAAGAGAAATGACCTTGAGGTCTAATGACCTTGGGGTCTAACAACCTTGACTCAAATTCAGTTTCTCCCACTGCAGGATGCCCAGTTACTTAAGCTCCCTGCATCTCACTGCGCTCATCCATGAAGTGGGACCAGCAATATCTACATCACAGCTGAATAAATAAGGGCACGTACTCTGACTTACCCTAAGGATGGTGTCTGGCATATTCTAGGTCCCCAATGACTGTTAAAGCAGCATCTCTTTTCTTGTACTTACTTAACTTCTCTTATAGCTGCTTATGAATTTGCATGCTGTCTCTCCAACTGAATTGCAAGTTATTGAAGTGCAGACATCATTTTAATACTTCTCTTTGTATCTTATAAAACACTTGGCACACAGTAGGGACATAAGAAATATGCCGGCTAAATGATATAAATGAAAGGCTTTTCGAGAGGAAAGAAACCATAAAACAGCTTAACAATCAGTCAAACAATTATTTTTGTACTTAAGGACCTGTTTCACTCTGGTGAAACAGAATCTATTCTTTCACTGTAGGACATACTCACTAAATTGCTTTGACGTTCTTTTAAAAAGAAAAAAAAAACATCTCTAGGAGCTGCCGGGACACTCTGAAGGAATGTGTGTTGTGAGAGAACAAACCCTGTAGAATTAACCAGGGCTACATTCACAGCACCAAGGGATACAGACAGTGCTCCTGGGTGGCTCCTATTTTTAATCAAATACAAATATTAAAGGACCTGTAATTTTCCCTCTATTGCTTTCCTTCTGTCATAGGAGCTAACTGCCTCTCTAAAAATAGCGGGTGTTAATTTGCTGCACTACTTCATAGCTTTGGTTTGGAAAGAAGAGGAGGACAGGACCTCCTATTTGGTAACATGTTTTCATTAGCTTTTGTTTCTTGGTCAACAAACAAGTGTGGGCTACTCGCCAAGTGCCAACTACTGACCTTGACACTGAGGATACAGATGTGAACACACAGTCCAAAGTCCCTGCCCAAAGCTTACATGGAACTGGGGAAAGAAAGAATAATAAGATGAGTAAGTAAAGTAGGAAGTGTGTTGTTGGACAGTTGGAATGCTTAAGATGCAATAAGGTTAAAAAGTAAATAAAAGAAAAAGTAAAACATATTTGCAGAAAATAAATAAGTAAAACACATATGCATAAAAAAAGATGCAATAAGCAAACAAAGAGGAGAGAAATGGGGTGGAGAGAGTGGGGGCATGGCGGGGTAAGAAATGATGTCAGAGAGACGAGGAAGGAGCCAGATCAGGAGGGCCTGTGGGACACAGAGAGAGCGGTGGCTTTGACCACAGTGACGTGAGTGCCACTGGAGGGTTCTGAGCAGAGGCCTGCCTTGCTCAGACCTTAGCACTCTAGTGGTCTTGAGGAGAACAGGTTGCGGGGGTCTGGGTCAGAAGCAGGAAGCCAAGCTGGGAGGCTAGTCCCATCACCAGATGACAGATGATGGCGGTCTAGATCAGAGAGAGAAGCGAGGACTCCCCAATTCCAGGTTCGTTCTGAAAGCAGAGCTGACATGATTTATTGATGGATTGGATGTGGGGCAAGAAAAGAGCGGAGTCTAGGATGACAAAGTTTCTGCCAGGTCTGCACCCAAGATACATGTATGATCCCAGTGAATTCCAAGCTCCTTCCAATACCTCTTCCCCCATGTCCCCAAAACACCTTCCCCAACACACCATCTCCTTGGGGGACAGTAACCCATGTATCCTGCTTGTCTACTTCATATCAGACATTGTGCTCTGTGTGCACATAATCCACACTGAAAACTTGTGCGGTGGTGATTATTATCCCAGCTTATGTTTTTGTTTTCTTTTCTTATTTTTTATTGAAATACAGTTGATTTACAGTGTTGTGTTAATTACTGCTCTACAGCAAAGTGATTCAGTTATCCATATATATATTCTTTTTTTTATACTCTTTTCCATTATAGTCTGTTATAGAATATTGAGCATAGTTCTCTGGGCTATACAGTAGGACCTTGTTGTTTATCCATTCTATATATTAAAGCTCACATCTGCTAACCTCAACCTCCCACTCCATCCCTACCCCAACCCCCCCCATTGGCAACCACCAGTCTGTTTTATATGACACTGATTCTGTTTCACAGATAGGTTCATTTGTGTCGTATTTTAGATTCCACATATAAGTGATCTCATATGGTATCTGTCTTTCTCTTTATGACTTACTTCACTTAGTATGATAATTTCTAGGTCCATTCATGTTGCTGCAAATGGCATTATCTCGTTCTTTTTTATGGCTGAGTCGTATTCCATTGTAGATATGTACCACAGCTTCTTTATCCATTCATCTGTCATATCCCATCTTATGTTAGAGACCTGAGGCTCAGCAGAGGTAGGTGATCTGCCTAAAGCTGGACCCAGAAAAGAGAGAGCATGTCTAAAGGGGGAAGGGGGACATCTATTCCGCTCCAGGAGTTTGCTGCCTGGAGGAAATGCCATCCCAATATTGCTACATCTTCATATTTCTCTAGGGCAATCTGAAATCCCGATTATTATGTGGGTTCTCCTGATATTTAAATGTATAGTTTTTTAAAAAAAAACAGCACTGTAAAACTATATTTTGTGACCTCCAAAAACTTATATTGCTCCCATTCAACCCTACCCAACTCAAACTTTAATAACAGATAGAAGAAATAATTACCAAACGTATGTCTAAGATTTTGTGTCTATAGCATATAAAAACAAGCAAACAAAACAAAACAAAACAAAAAACAAAAAACCAACATTTACATGGGCTACAAAACACACCTTCATACCAAATTTCACCTAAGGGCAGTTCATCCTAGCAAGATGGAAAAGGCAATGTTGCTAATTCTAAATTATTTCTAGATTTTTTTAATCAGCAATATTTTTTGAAGTGATCATCCTAGGTGATGTAGAGAAAATGAAAGAATCTAAGAAATGCTTCAAAGAAATATAAGGCAGGGATGAGACATAAGTTAAAAAAAAAAAAAGAAAGAATTTTAAGACTGACTATAGGCCCACCGTATTGGACTAGGTTACATACCAAATGTACAAGAGAGGAAGGACACAGATGGCCTTTGCTCTCCAGGAGAGACACTTGCCAAGTGAAACTGGGGCAAGGTGTCTGCTAGCAGCCAGTGCTCTGTGACCAGAGAGAGATGCGGGAGCAGGTCTCCAGTTATGCCTTTGACCTGTTAACTCTGAACTCCACTCTCTAGTGGAGGCGGAGTGCTCACCAGGGCTCCCCAACACGTGTCTTCCTTCCCTCCCCTCCATGCATCGCCTCTGCTTCCCGCTTTCCCCTCAGAAGCAGGCAGAGAGGTGGGAACAGGCATATGCTCTGTGCTGGGGTCCAGGGTTGGAAGTGCTAGGAAAGATCAAGGTCACGTTAAAAATGGGTCGTACGACACATGTACAATGGAATACTACTCAGTCATTAAAAAAAATGAAATAATGCCATTTGCAGCAACATGGCTGGACCTAGAGATTATCATACTGAGTGAAGAAAATCAGAAAGACAAAGACAAATAGTTACCATATGATGTCACTTATATGTGGAATCTAAAACCTAAACACAAACGAACTTACCTATGAAACAGAAACAGACTCACAGACATAGAGAACAGACTTGTGGTTGCCAAGGGGGAGAGGGGTGGGGGAGGGAAGGATTGGGAGTTTGGGATTAGCAGATGCAAACGATTACATATAGGATGAATAAACAACAAGGTCCTACTGTATAGCACAAGGAACTATATTCAATATCCTGTGACAAACCATAATGGAACATATGAAAAAGAACGTATACATATGTACAACTGAATCACTTTGCTGTACAGTAGAAATTAACACACATTGCAAATCAACTATACTTCAATAAAATTTTTTGAAAAAAAACAGGTTGTACCAAAAGAGGGTGTCTGGGGTCTGCGCTGGCGAACTCAGCAGCCAATAGAGCAGTCCCTGCTGCGGTCCTCTTGCAGATGGAAAGGATATGAGAATGGCCAGTGAAGCCCAAATACAGAGCAGAGGCCAAGGAGAAGAGCTAGAATCCTCCCACATAAAAATCAGGGCGTCCAGAAAAGCCCAACTTGAACTTGGACACGAGTAAGTACAAGAGAGATGTGCAAGGTCTGAAAACTGCTGGGAAGGAGGAGCGGCCGTTTGCCTGTGTGAGAGAAGGAAGGCGTGTACAGAGGCCAGAGCTTGTTCACAAGCCACCGCCTTCCAGGAGCCGTCCGTGAGGGCCTCATGCAGCCTGTTGCCTCCATTCCAGCTCCAGGTGGGAGCACCCAGGCCTGGCCCTTTAGACACAAGGAAAGACCCCAAGGACTTCTGAGACCATCAGAAAAAGAGACTCCAGGCAGGAAGTGTGGACAGCAGGAGGGGGACGTGTCGAGACACTACCAAGAGGTGGGGGGGACACACCGAGAAGGGTGAAGAGGTCACCGTTCACACCAGATCTGAAGTTGGGACACGACATTATAAACACGCTCCGAAGTGTGCCCTCTATTGTGACTTGCAGCGTTCACGCTGCAGTCAAGCGTGATCAAATAAAACCGCTGATGGGAAGGGAAAGCTGAAAAAGGATGGGAGTCCAATCGTCCTCCTTCTACATTTACTTTCTCAAATCAGAAACCCCAAATTGCCCTTGACCATCCCTCTTGCCCACTCCCACATACCAAGTCCCATCCATCTCCCTCCCAAAGACCCCTCAATCCCGTGCACCCCTCTCCAACCCCCTGCCATTCCCACTGGGCAGATGGCCTCCATCCCCCATCCACTCACCTGTGCATCTCTCTGCTTCAAGTCGTTCTTACCCCCTCCAATCCATTCTCTACACCACAGTCAAATGACCCTCTAACCACTCAGATCCAATCACATTTCTCTGCTGTTTCAACAGCCTCCCACTGTCTTTAGGATGAAGTCCAATGCCGCCTGACCCAGGGCAAGAATGCAACGTAGAGTCATTGAAAAAGTGAAAAAGTCAATTTTAGATCACCTCTATCTATGCTACTCCTTTTTTAGTCTTGGTATAAACCTCTGAGCTGGATATTAAAAGGCATATATAGTTCTTTGTTGACATTACTATAAAATGAAAAGGCAGAATTAATAATATCCACTTCATGAGAGTTTTGATACCATAATTACTTAATATATGCTTCGGATTCATAGTCAATCCTTTTGCTTATTTGTGAAACTGTATGACATATGCAGTCACAGGAATTCATAGATTGATGTATATTATTGCATTTCCATTGAATAGGAGTTCGTCATCATGAAAGTTATATTATGTTAAGTAAGAGGGCTATTATTACTGAGTATTTGCCACATAAAAGGATAGGAGAAAACCTATAATGAATCACGAGGTTCAGCAGATCATGCGTGTGACCTAGATGGGTTTGAATGGGTTTGAATCAGCTCTACAGTTAGGAGTTAAAGGTAGAAAATATATACAAATATATAGTCATTTATGAATATTCTAATTCAAGAGAGACGCTTTGGAGTAATTCATTGTCTAGGAGTTCTTAAACAGAATTAAATACACATTTCTCATTCTAATGTTAATTATCTTTTAAAATTTTTTCCCATAATTAAAATAGATTTTTATAACCTTTCACAAGCAGAGGCAGAAATTACTTCTACCAAACACTCAGAATACAAACCAAAGGCAACATTAATGTCTGATAAGCTAAACTCGTCTTAATAACATCCACCTACCCAAACTCAATGGAACACAATAGAACATGCTGTGAGCTGTCATATGATTTGAAAATATCTTTATCTCTTAATGTTATTTATGGTAAATTTTATTCTTGGTTTGTTTTCAATAGAGTGAAATCTGTCAATCTTTTCTGGTATGGTGTCTGCCTTTGCACCTGGCTCAGAAAGACTCCCCTACCCTCAGTCTCCCTATGTATTTATCTGTGGTCTCTTAAAACACCTGTATCATTTTTCTCTTCTGTACATTAATCCTCATTCTAGCTGTGAACTTATTTTTGTATATAGTGCATAAAATAAATATTTTTTTTTTCCAAAATGATGAGCTGTTGGCTCAAATAAACTTGTTGAATGATTCTTAACATATCTTTGGCTTTGTATCTCAACTTCCTATATTCCACTGATTTGTCTAATTATACTTGTGACATCTTAATTCTGATAAGACAAAGTCCATTTCCTTTCACTAAAATTTTGTCAGTGTTCAAGTAGTTATTTGTGTTTGCAATAGTTTAATATCTGATAAGACAAGCTCCAGTTCTTTTCCCCCAAATTTTCTGAGTTATAGATTAGTATTTTACATTTTTGCAGCCTTATATCTGTGGTTCCACCCCCTTTCTCTTTATTTTCTTGATGTGTATTCCAGCATTTTTTCTTGATTGGTCATCCCAGAGTTACATTTATTTTATTAGTATTTTCCAAGAATTATCTTATTTTAATACATCAATTTTATTGTATATTTCATTGCCTTATTCCTGGATTTCTGTTTTTAACCTTATTATTCCTTTCTCTTCCTGTCCTTAAACTATATTTCCTGGCTTCTTGAGTAGAAGCTCATTTTATTTAATTTCATCCTTTCCTATTTAATACAAGAGCATTTAAAGCAATTGCTTTTCCTCTGAGTATAGTTTCACATGTATCTCATGACTTTTAGAGTGCAATGTGTCACGGCCATTGATTTCTACATAGTCATTTCTACATTTCTACATGTAGTTTTGATTTCCTCTATTTGCTTTAAATTGCTTAACAGAATCCTTTGTGATTCTTCAAGTAGTTGAAGTGTGATAAAACTTTTCAATTATTCTCTAATTCTTTGAGTTGTAAAGAGAATGTGGTCCGCGTGATTCCTGCTTTTAGCAATGTAGTGAGATGATCTTTATAGCTTACTATATAGTATTATCAGAGTAAATATTCTTGAAGTACTGGAAAAGGACATATATTCTTAATTTATAGGACACAATAAATCACCCATGTCCTCCCATTTATATATGAATATATAGCTATACAAATAGATATGTTCATACATATACAATTATATAGTCTGCAGCATGCACTTTTACTTAATATTTTATCATTAATATTAAATAGATTTGAAATATTTTAAATATTTCTTTAAATAAGCTTTGTAAATATTATTTTAATAGTATTTTAATTTAATCCATAATAAATGGATCTCACATAAATTAGTTAATAAAACTCCTATTCTCCAACACTATTTATTCCTATATTTTACTATTATAAAACATTTCCCCATCCAACTAAAAAAAAAAATTCCCCATCCAAAGCATTATTATAAAAAATATCTTTATAGCTTTTAATTTTCTTATTGTATATTCCTGCTAATAGAATTACTG
This sequence comes from Kogia breviceps, assembly GCF_026419965.1. Lineage (NCBI taxonomy): Eukaryota > Metazoa > Chordata > Mammalia > Artiodactyla > Physeteridae > Kogia > Kogia breviceps. Next base: position 99,353,003 of record NC_081318.1, read on the forward strand.
AATCGAAGATTGTAGACATTTTTAAGGACTGCACTCCCAACCAGTAACTCAAAAAAGTGACTGGGACCTCATTAAGAGTTAATGAGTTGCTTTTATTTATTTATTTTTCTTTGAGAGTCTAATAACATAAGAGATAAAATTGCAATTTAAATGCATTTCTTTTATTACCAAGTAATCTGACCTTTCTCATATCTTTCAAAATCATTTTTATTGCTTCTTTTAAGAACTATCTAAGCCAGCCATTGGTCCATTCCTCTGCTAGACTATGAACACTTTAATTGACTTATGAGACCTTTTGATATAATAGGAAAATAACTCACATATGTTTCAAATGATGTATTTTAGTTCTTTGCTTTTTAATATTGCTTAATATATTTCAAACAAACTTACACTTTAAACCTGTATGCAATAAAAACTATGTTAGGGTTCTGTTGCTTTTATGCTTAGAAAATTGATTCTCATCACAGATTCAGTTATATATTCACCTTTAATTTTTATAGTCTTATCTGATATTTTTTAATCAATCCATCTGAAAAATATTTTTGTTTATGGCATAAGGTGAAAACTCATACAGTTCATGATTTCCCCAATTAGCTGCTTTTTTTATGACTGATTATTGATGAATATTCCTTTCATATATTTTTGGAGTAAGGGCTTCCCTTTGTCAAACTGATGCTTCCTTGATGGTCTGCCTTCTTCTGAGGTTTGTGTTCTAATCTAATCTGTGTATAGATTCTTGAATAAGAGCCCTATTGTTTTAATTATTTTACCTTTATAGTACATTATACACGAAGAGGGTAAGTCCTCTGGTGGCACAAAATAATCAAAAATACTCATATGTACTTTCCATCTGATAACCTGTTGCTAGAATATGTTTATTTTTTTAACATCTTTATTGGAGTATAATTTAGAATATGTTTACATTGAGATTAAGTCGGGAAGTGCTGCCATCCTTAAAATATTCAGTATTTCTAAAAGAACAGAGTACATTTCTCCATCCATTCAGACATTTTTACACCATAACTTACAGCTACGGCTCTCAGTATACAATATCCTTTTAAATAACTGCCACTCCTTGCTTAGTTGGGTTGTCCAGAGTTTATATTGTGTTGTTGTATGGAATAATTTTTTCTTATCATATCTTGTAAATATTGATGATATTTAAGAAAATAGTAATTTTTCTTTGTCTCTTATGTACTAATGTACTAAATTTATTACTAAATGATTTAAATAACTGCATGAGTTTTAGATGAGTACTTAAATTTTTCTTTGTATCTGTTAGTCATGTCACACTCATGTTATAATATTACTTCCATTTCATGACTCTTTGAATTAGCCAGAAATTCCAAATCAACATCAAATAATATTATTAATTGGCGATCTTTCTAATATTCCTGATTTTAAATAGAACAACTATGATGCTCACCATAAGATTAATATTAATATTTTTTGTCATGAGAAAAAAGGAGGTTTTAATCAGGAATGGGTGGTGAGTTTTATCATAAACTTTTATACATCTATTGAAATGATTACCTATTGATTGGCTACATTTTTAGGTTGAACCACAGGAAAATGCAAATTTTCCAACATTTTAAAACTAGAAAACATGGTAGTTTCCTATGGTTCAACCTAACATACCAAAAGATACGCTAAACATTAAACCTTGCCTGCACTTAAGAGACAAATCTTACCTGGTCGGAAGATAATTCCTTTAACGCACTTCAAAATTCAGTTTGTCCACGTTTATATATGGGGCTTTTGTATCTACGCTCATTAGTGAGCTTGGGCTCAATCAGCGTTCTTGATTCAACCTTGTTACAAGACAATTCGAATAAAATATGAAGACACTATTATGAAGTGACAAGTACCACCACAGACAAACATCACCCAAGCTGGCACTGAGCCAAAGATACAGCATCCAACCTGTTTCCTTCATCATGTTTCCCTCTCTGACTCCCCTGGCTCTCTCCTTCCTTTATCAGGACCCCTGATTACATTGGACCCACCCGGAGAGTCCAAGATAATCTTCCCATCTCAAGATCCTTCACTTAATCACATCCATGAAGTTCCTTTTGCCAGGCTAGGTAAGATATTTACAGGTTCCAGAACTTAGGATGTGAACATCTTCAGGACATATTACTCTGCTTACTACAATCTCCAAGACGTTGATGTGATGAACTATGACACACTGAGAACACTGCAACACTTCTACAGTATTCCCGCCAAATCCACTGAATCACAAGGAAACAGGCATGCCACAACTGAGGGGCATTCTACAAAATAAGTGGCCTAGATTCTTCAAAACTGCCAATATCCTGATACAGAGAAAGAAAGGCTGAGGATTGCTTGAGATCAAAGGAGACTAAAAAGATGTGATGCTACAAGGACACAACTGGTGAAAACTGGTCTCTAGATTAGATAATAGCACTGTATCAATTTCCTGATTTTGAATATTGCCTCACTTTGCAACTTTTCCATAAATCTGATATAATGTCAAAATAAAAAGTTAAAATAAGGCAGAAAAATATGACAGTTAAAAAAATATCACGGGACTTCCCTGGCGGTCCAGTGGTTAAGACTTTGCCTTCCAATGCAAGGGGTGCAGGTTCGATACCTGGCTGGGGAGCTAAGATTCCCACATGCCTTGTGGCCAAGAAAGCCAAAACATAAAACAGAAGAAATATTGCAGCAAATTCAATAGAGAGTGTATAAACTGTCCCTGTCAAAAAAAAATCTTTTAAAAATCACGTTAAAAAACATAATTCTCATTTCTCAGAATTCCAAAGCAAAAGAAAAGCTACTCAAACTAGTTTTGAAATTCTCTTCTATTTTCCCAACCTCCTTTGTACTTCACCATGGGAGTCAGATTCTTTCAGTGCCTAAACCATTTTGGCAACATGCTAGGCACAAGTTACAGTTACACATGTACGTGTCTCCATGGTAGCCTAAAACAAGTATAGTGGTTAAGCCCCTTGACTTAAAGCCACCAGGAGAAGAGGACTTCCCTGGTGGTCCAGTGGTTAAGACTCCGCGCTTCCACTGCAGGGGGCAAAGGTTCCATCCCTGGTCCCCCTGGTTGGGGAAGTTCCAAATGCCACGAGGCACAGCCGAAAAAATAAAAAGCCACCAGGAGAAGAACCCGGTCACTTATGTGACACCCCCCTGAAGCCCCCAGACTATTTCTAGGCTCCACAGTGGAGAGCATTACCAAATACAAATCCAGCTGAGTTGTACTCAGGCCCTGCTCTCATCGTGGAAAACAAAAATAAGAAAAAAGATACAGGTTTTGACAAATCTCACCACATATGTGAGTGTGCAATGCATGAAAAGTAATATCTTTTCAGTGGACAAAGGACAGAGCATAGGAGACTTAGGTTATATCGCAGGAAAAAATTAGCTCAATGTGAGAATTACATCCTGTGTTAAGAGGATCAGAGGAATTAAGATGACTTGAGGGAATTTCCAGAGAACTTCAAAACTAGGCAAATAAGTGCAATCGCACCTGTCCGGAATGAGCCAACGTGTCATTTATGAAGACCATGGCTGGTAGATGAAACTTCAAGTGTTGGATCTCATTCACCTGTGCAGTGAAACCTTTCTAAACAGAGGGGAGATATTTGCACTGTCCCTAACACACTGAAACAACCTACAGTAAACAGCCCTACAAAGCAAAGAATAAGCATACGTCCGGTGCAGCCCAATTTGAACTCTCAAGGCCTGAGAGACAAAGGTGGGGAGTAACGGACAGACCACACACAGAAGCACCAGGGTGTGTGTTCCCCCAAGAAGTCCTAGAGAAACAGGGTCTTCTGTTGGTGAGGCTGGGCACCCTTCCAGGTGGTCTGTAGCACACGTCCCCAAGAATCAGCCCTCCTCCTTGAGGTGCCAAGAAGCCTCAAGAAGATGGTAGAATCTGAGACAAATGACGGCAAGACAGAAATTGCAACAAGAGCAAAGGATGAGGTATAAACCCTCCAACTCCAAAGACCCAAAGCCTCTGCTTCTTCTGCGCACCCACCATGTCTGTCTACCAGCTACAACTGTGCGCAAGGGAGCATTCTGGGTGTGGGATGGAGAAAGTCACCTCATGTTCTCCATTTAAAACTCCCCTGTATCTAAATACCCAAAGCAGAACAACCAAAACACTAAAATAGTTAAATGTACATTGGGTTATGTACTAATGATACAGATCCAATTTTTGCGAGCAGAGTGTTTTTATGCAATGTTTCAGGTTACCATCGAAGAGGCTACTGTGGTCCGAAGCAGGAGTGTGAGAAAGCCCTTCCGGAAGACATCGGGGCCTCCAGGGAAACAAAGAGTTACAGACAGAGGAAAGGAGGCAATAGAGAGGAACCGGGAGGGTTTGTTTCCATTATTGGGGAATGGTCTAACGTCTGATAAGTCACCCGTTTCCATGACTGCACAATCAAATGAAAGCGAAGGAGGTCTGCATGCTCCAAGGAGGAACACAAGGAACTCCCACAATTTTCCTGGTAATGGATTTCATTTTAATTGCATAGACCACTGAAGTTACTAAAAATAGGATCTAAGGCTTCCAATATCCAGTCCTTGTGGGACTAATTCCTGATGTTACAAACACTGACTTTATTAAAAATTCCAGGCACTTCCCTGGTGGCGTAGTGGTTAAGAATCCGCCTGCCAATGCAGGGGGCGAGGGTTCAAGCCCTGGTGGGGGAAGATCCCACACGCCGCGGAGCAACTAAGCCCGTGCTCCACAACTACTGAGTCTGCGCTCTAGAGCCCGCACGCCACAACTACTCAGCCCGCGTGCCGCAACTACTGAAGCCCGCGCACCTAGAGCCCGTGCTCCGAAACGAGAAGCCGCCGCAATGAGAAGCCCCCAAACCGCAACGAAGAGAGTAGCCCCCGCTCAGCGCAACTAGAGAAAAGCCCGTGCGCAGCAACGAAGACACAATGCAGCCCAAAATAAATAAATAAATAAATAAATAAATAAATAAAATTACCCCCCCCCAAAAAAAATCCATTTATAAAGCATTATGAAGATGACTTAAAAGATAGAGCTTTCTTTTTGTTCCCCCCCCCTTGGTGAAAACTCCGATGTAAGTCAGGGATTTTGTGTGTGTGTCTATTCGTCAAATCCCTGGGGTCAGAGCTTCTATGGGAGGTTCGCTTGCATAAGGCACGCGCTTTGATGGAGTTCAGGACTGTGGAGGCGTTTGACCATGAATCCGAGGGCCGACTCTCCTCTATGCTGCCCCCGAGTCCCTGCCAGCTGTTCTGATTACCCTCCACTTTCTCTCTCAGAATCCTTGGTGTCCTCATCTGTAAGAACAGCGGTAAATCTGTCTCCCAATCCCGTGGTGAAAATCAAATTAGATAAAATTCCTCTCTTGCCCCCTGCTTCAACCTGTTCTTCACTGAGTAGCTCCCCACCTTCCTAATACACCGATCTCTGTCTAGGCGTCTTCAGCTCTCTAGGAAAGGCTTTTATCCTGATCAGCACCTCCAAGAGCCCCCAGACTTAAAAGAAGAAAGGCTGAGAGTTTAATCTTTGTCATGTATCTCCCCAATCCCTCCAATATACTGACGTCACTAATTGTCACTACTGACACCTATGATCAATACTGACATCAATCCAAAGAAACAGAGGCCAGGGCCTCATGGGGAGATAAATCAGGGGGGAAGGCCGGGTTACCAGATGCTGTCATCAGGAGATTAAAGTCTTGTGCTTGCCTCTCTCCTATGTGTGACAAAAATGCTTCAGCAGCTCACCATTTTAAGCACTGTTCACAATAGTCAAGATGTGGAGACAACCTAAATGTCCCTAAAGGGAGGAAAGGATAAAGAAAATGCGGTACCTCCATAGAGTAGAATATTAGCCTTAAAAAAAGAAGGAAATTCTGTCATAGGATCAACATGGATGAACCTTAAGGACACGATGCTAAGTGAAATAAGCTAGTCACAGAAGAACAAAGTGCTGCCTGTGAGGTGGCTAGATAGATGCAAAGAGTCAAAGAGTGCAATGGTGGTTTCCAGGGGCTGGCAGGGAGGGGGAAATAGGCACTTGCTAATCAACAGGGATAAAGTTTCAGTTAAACAAGATGAATAAATTCTCGAGATCCACCTGTACAACACTGCACCTGTGGTGAACAGTACTGTACTGTATAGTTAAAATTTTGTTAAGAGGGCAGATCTCACATTGTGTTCTTAAGTAAAATCTTTTTTAATGTTTAAATGAGGTGAACATCTCTTATCTGAACCCCAGGATCATATGTGTTCTAAAAAATTAGGATTATCTAAATCCTATATACAGCTCTGATTCCTAAACCTCCAGTCTCCACTGTGGAAGACACAGCCACAAGAGGAAATATTCTTTTGACTTCCGTACCCTGCCTGGTGCAATAACTCTGCAACTGTTATTTGCAGCAGCTCAGAGAAATGAAACCAGCGGCTGAATTCTACCCGCCTGCTACGGGTTGTCTCACCTAAATTTGCCCACTTAGATTAGCTCATCTTGTCTATAGGTGTATCAAATATATTTCCTATGCGCTGGGCTGGAACAGAGGTTTAATTCATTCCTTATTTCATAAATGTCAATAGTAACAGTTAGAGGGACCTCCCTGGTGGTACAGTGCTTGACAATCTGCCTTCCGATGTGCGGGAGCCGGGTTCGATCCCTGGTCAGGGAACTAAGATCCCACGTGCCATGGGGCAACTAAGCCCACGTTCCGCAACTACTGAGCCCGCACGCTCTGGAGCCCACAAGCCACAAGTGGAGAGAAGCCCACGTGCCTTAACGAAAGACCCCACATGTCGCGACGAAGATCCTGTGTGCCACAACTAAGACCCAATGCAGCCTAATTAATTAAAATATTAATTAGAAATAACAGTTAGTTATTAAAACTTTAATTATGCTGATGAGAGAGCCAAATGACAGGAACAGATAAGCCTGGTTACTGTAAATGTAATATATCCAAAACAAGGTCCGTCTACACAACTTCGACAGTAAGCTAAGCCAATGACTTGGGTCTGAGGATACACCTCTGATTTCTCACTTCCCTTCTAGCTCTAAAGTTTGGGGTCTAAGTTCAATGGAGACCCTAGTAAGACTGTTTCTGTTTTGTACCATTATCACCATGAAAATATCACTAGCATTTCAAAGGGGGCTTCAGAGCTTGAACAGAGTGCAAGGTGGATTAAATCTTACCCATGGGATCAAGTTCCTCCCCGCTATCTGAAGAGTTTTCTCAAAGAGCCCCACAAGCATTGAGATAGAGAGAGCTTTGAGAGAAAAGAAAGAGAGGAAACGTCTTTCCATCTTGGTCTCACCAAAAGTTGGTTCTCTGCATGGACAAAAACCAGGATTTTCAAAAGTGTCCCTGGGTCTGTTTCGCCATGGCTGAGGATGCAGGCCACTGCATACACTCTGCCTGTGAGGTATCCAAGGGCGGACAGATGATGGCAAATGGTTTCTCTCCACCTGTGGTTCTGGCCCAAGTCTTTAGCACACATGCACGTGACCAAAGGAAATATATGTTATGTACCAGGTTTTCTCAGTTTAAACAAGGAGCCTCCCAATTTGGCCCAAATAGATGTGTGGAGTATATACTTAGATCCTCTTTTTGGATCTAAGATCCAAAAAGGATAGAAATCCTCCATCTCATCTAAAGAAGGGTTAGAAGCCATAAAAACAAGCACTGATGTGCCACCTTGAGAAAGACATTAAAATCCAAAGAAAATAAAAATAGCAACCATTTCTATTCTATGGAACTCCTACGTACTGTGCCAATGTTTACAATATTAGCTCAGATTCTAACTGCAGTCTGAAAAATCAGCATCATTATCTGCATTTTACTGAAGTGGAGACTGGCCCCAAGACCACACAGCTGGGAAGTGAAAGTCAGGATTCGGACCCACACCTGACTAATTCCCACATCTCCTCCCGTCATCCTGAGCTGCTTCCAAATCCTAACAAAATCTTCCAGTAGTTCTAGCAGCCCAGCTTACCTTTCACCAAAGACACACTTTCTAAAGTATCATGGCCAGATCCTAATACCCCTGAGAGCATCAGCACCCCCCCCCCTTGGCCAACGACCCAACACAGGTGGCCATTTGCATCACAGCTGAAAGGAAAATACCACTCAGGGGGTCAAACCTTAAAGTCATCCACTGATATACTCAGCTGCTGAGGTGGCTGCCTTCCAACTAATGAGAATAAAAATACCTTATGAGGCTTCCAGGGAGGTCTTAACTAAAGAGAACAATGTTCACAACAGATCGAATCTGGGTAATTCCTAAGTCACCAAGCACCTACTCATTATCTCCTGTTCTGAACTGACAGTACTTCTCCACCATGTCTGAGTCACCTTCCATAAAACACTGTCCACTTTCAAAGGATGCATCCTCAGACGGTAGGTGAAAAACTCAATGAAAAAAAAAAAAAAAAACGATTAAATGAATGTGTGTTCTTAAGTTGAACAGTATGAAACGGATGATATTTGACAAGTTTTGATTCACAAAAAAATGGTGGTTTCAAACAGTTCAAACGAAACCTTAGGACGGAGGTTTAGCTGTAGGCATGAAAGCCGGAAAACACAGTAGCTTCTGCAGAGATAGAATTCTCTTGCCCTGTGCAGCCACTGTTCTCCTGTAGCCCCGAGGCTGTGACAACCCCACAGTGTGGTGGACGCAGGGTCCGCCATCAAATTGTCTTGCCATGCTCAACACTTGAGATGGCACGACGTCCACAGTCCTAGGTCTCAGCTCCACCTCCCACCATTACATCCACATTCCAGACAGTGGGGATTAAGTGGGGACAGTGGAACCCAAACCCCCAGGCTTTCTGCTCATCTCCCTCTGGTCAGAGCTAACTGCCGTGGCCACATCTAGCTGCAAATGAGGTTGGGAGATGCTCTCTTTAGCTGGATAGCCGTGAAAAAGGAAGAACTGATACTATGGGCAACCTGAAATCGTCTACCACGTGACAAAAGAAAGAATAGGAATCATCAGCCAATGCTAGAGCGTTTCTATGATGGATCACAAAAAATTTGCAGACTTGAGGGGCTCTGGAAAAGCATCTGGAGAGATGAAAATGGAGTTATTCAAGTGAGCTAAAATTTAGAGGAAATCAGCATTGTTAGCATATGCAAGTTTCTAAGGTGCAGATATAGAACATGCACCGGTTCACTGGATGGCTTGGGAAAAATCTGCCCTTTGTATTTAGAAAGCCGCCTTTGTCGATCGGTAGAGCACACACATCGACGCTCCGCTGTCTTCCCCATCTGTGAGGTCATATTTAGTGGCACATCCTTCTCTTACTTCTCCTGGTGCTCAACTTCAGGGTGAGCGGTAAAGATTTTACAGGATGTTCATCTTGTAAGAAATGAGATGAACTTGGATAACCGGTAATTCTCTATGGTTTTTCCAAACCCATCTTTTGAGCCACTAAGACCCCTAGTTACTAGTACCTCCTTCCCAGATCCCATAAGCCTGTGAGCACCATGTTTACTAAAGTAGTTTGAGCTGCTAAGATAAAACCACCATGTAACCAAAAACAGGTGATTGTCACATGGGTTTGCCCCACTTTAAGAAAAGCCAGTATATAAAATCCAGAAGTTGAGAAGACAACGGAGAGGTCCCAGGGGTACAAATATGATGACACGTAGAGCAATGAATGACTCATAAAGGAATGAAACCATTTCAGGGACCAGACTACATGGAATTTCTCCCCAACCCGGGGTCACGACTTGAGACCTGACATTTTCTCAACTCGACATTGCAGAAGAACATCATCAGAGCTGAGGGAAAGAACACCGCACTGCCAAGTTCTCAGTCATTTCAGAGAACGTGGGCTCTCTGGCACCAGACTTCCGAGATCAAATCTCAATGCCGCCCTTCACTGGCTAAGTAACCTCAAGCAAACCGCTCAACCTTGTCCTGTCTGTGCTTGGGCCTCCTCCTCTGTAAAACAGGGATAATAAGAACACCTACTTCATAGGTTTACTATGAGGGTTAAATGAGCCAATATAGGTAAATTGCTCATAACAGTGCCTAATGGCTAGAAAACATCCAATTCTTCTTTTTTAATAGCAAATTTCACTTTTTTAAATGTTTTTAGTTTTATACAGTTTTTAAAGGTTACTTCCCATTTACAGTTGTTACAAAATATTGGCTCTATTTCCCCGAAAACACCCAATTCTGAATGCAAACTAGGCGAGGTGCAAGAATGCAGATGCCTCAAATGCCAATTTTCCAACATCTTTCATTTCTCTCCTTAGTAGATCAAATGCTAAAGAGGCAAATGAAGCCCAGGGAATGAAGAGGCCCCTTTCATCCGTGACAGCCTGCCAAGCTCTGTGGCAGGAAGATACAACAGAATGCAAAGGAAAGCATTCCCCCTCCACGGACAAGAGGAAAAAAGAGGTGGAATAAAAATGCATCCCCATTTTCCTCTCTCCTCCCTTTGAAGTAAGGATAATGTCAACGGCAAAAGAGAGCTATGACACTTACACCCATGGAGCACTCTAGAAAGATCCTTTTCCAGCCTGCCCTACTTGCCAACCTTGGGCACAGCTACATCTCTGTGGCTGCACTAGGCAACCAGGTCAAGGGGAGCCTGACGTTTAGATTCCTCAATGCCTTGACAGTCATGCGGTGGACACACAGTTACTTGGAAGTTTGGCCAAGAAACCCGCCAGATTGGATGTGGCTGTTGAGGCAGTGGCCACGCGGCTCTGTAGAAGGGCTGGGGACCAGAGCCCGGCGTCAGTCTAGCCAAATGGCAGAACATACAGGGCCGGAAGAAACCAAGGTGGGGCTGAGTCACTTGCAGCACGCCATGCCACCGAGCCTTGCTTAAGCCCAGAGGTGCTCAGATCCTAACTTACTAAACCACATACACCTGCAGAGAAAGCCACCTGTGTGGACCAGAGACCCTGATCCCAGAAGACAGGAGGTAGAATACAGCACATCAAAGAACGCTTGCCACCCTGAGACTCTTTGCACCACGATCCTCCTGCCCCCTGCCCCAGGCACACAGGCGCCAGCTGTACCCTTCCTCTGCACACATGAGTGGTAGCGTAATGGTCACCACTCCCCCACCACCGAGTTTAAACACAATATATTGACGGGTTCTTGAGAGAGGAATGTTCCTATGATTATGTGTAAAATATATAACGTCGTTTGTTCATTAAACAAGGAGTCTTATATGCTGATACAGCACGGGACAAATACAACTCAGTTTGCAACACCAAACTTATCATTGGAAGATACAGGCTCTCTAAACTCTCACACTTGCTGATGGGAGTGTAAATTTGATATATCCCTTTGGAAGACTCTTGAGCCCTTTCTCCTAAAGCTAAACAATGCCTACCCGAATCAGAAATTCTATTCCGAGGTATTAACCCAAAAGAAATGAGTGAGTTTTGTCCACCGGAAGACATGTACGAGGAATGTGCACAGCAGCTGTATTCATAACAGCCAAATACCAGAAACAAGCCAAATGCCTATCAACTGGAGGATGGATAAATAAATTGTGGGAGATCGTACAGAGTAATACTATTCATGAATAAAAAGGAATGAACTCCTCCTATACACAGCAACATGGATCACTCTCATACATACTGTGATGAGTGAAAGAAGTAAGATTCAAAAGAGCGTACACTGTATGACTCTGTTTATACAAATTTAAAGAACAGGTGAAACTAACCTATGGGAGTAGAGTCAGAATAGCGGCTACCTGGTAGGAAGAAGTGAACAGAAGAGAGGAAATATTAACTTGGAAGAAGGCTGAAGGAGTCTACTGGGTTCCAGAAACGCTCTTCACTTCATCAGAGTGTCAGTAACACAGACTATACGTTATACATGTGTATTTGTAAAATTTTGTCAAGCTGTACACCTCAGATTTTTTGCAAGTTAATACATGCGTGTCATACCTCACTCTAAAAGCTTCCCCCAAACACTCATGAACACACACACACACACACACTCATAATGCACACAGATATGTGCATCTTTCAATTTCAGTTTGAGGAAGCAGAGTCTTTAGTGATGAGAGGAGGGTCAGCAATGTTACTGTTATTCCAAACAGGTTGCTCTATACCCAAACTCTACAGGATCTCATCTAATGCACTCTGGAGATAAATGCAGATGACTCCCTGGTCACCTCTAATAAAGACTCCCTCTTCGTTTACCTGAGCCATCTCTACATACAGATCTCTAGTTACTATGGGATGGGCAACGGGGAAAAGGTGACTATACAATCATGTAAGAAATGTTACTAGCCCTAAATAACAGATTCTTTTTTTTTTTTCGTTATGCGGGCCTCTCACTGTTGTGGCCTCTCCCGTTGCGGAGCACAGGCTCCGGACGCACAGGCTCAGCGGCCATGGCTCACGGGCTTAGTTGCTCCGCGGCATGTGGGATCTTCCCGGACCAGGGCACGAACCCGTGTCTCCTGCATCGGCAGGCGGATTCTCAACCACTGCGCCACCAGGGAAGCCCCAGATTCTTTTTTAAGAATTTGTTTATATAAATTAAGAGTTTGGGATTAACATATACATACTACTATATATAAAACAGATAACCAACAAGGACCTACTGTATAGAACAGGGAACTATACTCAATATTTTGTAATAACCTATAAGGGAAAAGAATCTGAAAATGAGTATATATATATATATCTGAATTTTTGTATATTTTGTATATCTGAAGATATACAGATATATTTTGTGTATCTGAAACAAGAACAACGTTGTAAATCAACTATACGTCAATAAAAATAATAATAATGATAATTCTTTTAAACGTGTGATGAGGAGCCTGGAGTCATGGAGGGCACGTGTCACACATTCTTGTTGAAACAATCACGATAACAGGGCTAACCTGGAGGGACACAGGTAATCTGACTCTTCAAGGCACAAGGACCATGACCAAAACCAGAACAGGACTGGGAGCCTGGATGCCAGTAGTTCCAGTATCCACCAAAGACTTTATTCTCCTTGCTGCTCTTCAAGGAGTTTTGTGGAAATGTTGAAGCCAAAAGAGTCCCTTAATGCTTTAGACTCATTGGTGTTTAAGCTTTTTAAGGTCACAGATCTTTTTGAGAATCTGATAAAAACTATGGGGAACCAGGGGGGAAAGAAAGCATAAAATGTTGCATGTGTTTTAAGTCTTAAGTAATACTTAAGAGCACCTAACCACAGAACTGTAAAACTATTAAGAAGAGTCTGAAACCTCTTCTCAATAATACAGTCTAACAGACTGTTGGTGTAAAGTAATTTATAATAAAGCTAAAGACTGATTCCTTATATTACTTTGTTTTTAGCTGGAGCTATATTTAATCAATGCACTAACACTAGGTATCTCCTACTATGATCTTGCTTTAGTCTTAAAAATGGAGAAATGAGCTAATTATTACCTAACAAATACAATCCATTTCATAAGAAATATATATTTTGAAACATGTAGTAACTGCACAGGTAAATGTAAAATATAAATGTATTTTCACTCATAACTCATTTTTTATCCTAACTGATTTAAAATACAATTGAATAAAGCAATAATTATAAATCTTGCTGATGGACATACAATACATAAAGATGTAATTTGTTTGACAACTACAGCACAAAAGAGAATTGTGTGGGAGCAAAGTTTTGTATACTATTGAAATTAAGGTAGCATTAATCTGAATTAGATTGTTACAAGTTAAGATGTTAATTGTAATTCCAGGGAAACCACCAAGAAAGTAATTCAAAAAATATAGTAAAAGAAACAACAAGGGAATTAAAATGGCATACTACAAAATATCTATTTAACACAAAAAAGGCAGTAATGAGGAATCAAGGAACAAAAATAAATAAAATATAAATGGTAGACATAAATCCTACTCTGTCACTAATTACATTAAATGTAAAGTAATTAAACACTCTAAAAGGCAAATGTTGGCAGAAAGGATTAAAAAAAAATCCAACTATATACTGTCTCCAAGAGACACAAATTACATTCAAAGACACAAATAGGTTAAGAGCGCAAGCATGGAAAAGATATACTATGCAAACAGTAACCAAAAGAGAGCTGGAGTGGCTATACTAATAACAGACAAAATAGACTTGAGGACAAAAATTGTTACTAGACACAGAGGGACATTTTATAATGACAAAACAGTCAATTCATAAAGAAGATATAAGAAATATAAACCTTTATATACCTAATCAAAGTGCACCAAAATACATAAAGTAAAAATTGACAGAACTGAAGAGAAGAATAAACAATTCAAAAATAATAGTTGAAGACTCCACTACCTTACTTTCAGTAATGGATAGAACAACTAAACAGAAAACCAATAAGAAAATAAAGGACCTGAACAACACTGTAAACCAAGTGGTCCTAACACACATCTATCTACACAACACTTTACTCAACAGCAGACTACAATTCTTCTCAAATGCACATGGTACAGCCTCCAGAACAGATCATATGTTAGACTATAAAACAAGACTCAATAAAGTTTGTACAGTTTTATTGAGATATAATTGACATATAACGTTGTGTAAGTTTAAGGTATGCAACATAATGATTTGATATACGTACGTACAAATGGTCCCTGACTTAGGCTGGTTCGATTTACAATTTTTCAACTTACCATAGTGCAGAAGTGACACCCATTCAGTAGAAAGCATACTTCAAATTTTGAATTTTGACATTCTCCTGGGCTAGCAATATCCGGTACAATACAGGTATACCTCAGAGATATTGTGGGTTCAGTTCCAGACCACCACAATAAAGCAAATAACACAATAAAGCGAATATTGCAGTAAAGCTAGTCACACAAATTTTTTGGTTTCCCAATGCAGATAAAAGTTATATTTACACTATACTGTAGCCGATTAAGTGATCAACAGCATGTGTCTAAAAAAACTATGTACATACCTTAATTTTAAAATCCTTTATTGGGAATTCCCTGGAGGTCCAGTGGTTAGGAGTCTATGCTTTCACTGCTAAGGGCCCGGGGTTCAATCCCTGGTCAGGGAACTAAGATCCCACAAGCCACACAGCATGGCCAAATAAAATAAAAAATAAAAAAAATAAATAAAAAATACTTTATTGCTGAAAAATGCTAACCATCATCTGAACCATCAGCTAGGCATAATGTTTTTGCTGGTAGAGAGTTTGAACTATTGCAAGGATTACCAAAATGTGACACAGAGACATGAAGAGCAAATGCTGCTGGGAAAATGGTGCCAATAGACTTGCCTGATGCAAGGTTGCCACAAACCTTCAATCTGCAGAAAATACATTATATGGGAAGTGCAATAAAGTGAAGCACAATAAAACAAGGTATGCCTGTACTCTCTCGTGATGCTGGGCAGCAGCAGTGAGTACAGCACCCAGCCAGCCATGTGATCACCAGGGTGAAGAACCAATACACTTACAAGCACTCTGTACCCAGACAACCCTCCCATTTTTCACTTTCAGTACAGTACTCATAAATTACATGAGATATTCAACACTTTATTATAAAACAGGCTTTACATTAGGTGATGTTGCCCAACTGTGGGCTAAATAAGTGTTCTGAGCATGTTTGAAGTAGCCTAGGCTAAGCTATGATGTTTGGTAGGTTAGATGTATTAAATACATTTTTCGACGTAGGGTATTTTTAACTTATGATGGCTTTATCAGGACTTAACCCCATCATATGTCAAGGAAGATCTGTACTTCAAAATGATTACCACAATAAGTTTAGTTCCATCATGTCACATAGTTAAACATTTTTTTCTTGTTTTGAGGACTTTTTTTTTTTTTTAGCAGTATGCAGACCTCTCACTGCCGTGGCCTCTCCCATTGCGGAGCACAGGCTCCGGATGCGCAGGCCCAGCGGCCACGGCTCACGGGCCCAGCCGCTCTGCAGCATGTGGGATCTTCCCGGACCGGGGCACGAACCCGCGTCCCCTGCATCGGCAGGCGGACCCTCAACCACTGCGCCACAAGGGAAGCCCTTGAGTACTTTTAAGATTTACTCTCTTAGCAAGTTTCAAATATAGAGTACAGTCTTGTTAACTATAGTCAGCATACTGTACATTAAATCCCCGTAATTTACTTATCTTATAACTGGAAGTTTGTACCTTTGACCACCTTCACCCAATTCCCCCATCCTCAATTCCCCAATAAATTTAAAGGATTGAAATCACATAAAGCATGTTATCCAACTACAATTGAATGAAATTAGAAATCATTAACATGGGAAATTTAGAAAATTAATAAACCTGTGCAAACAAAACAACACACTCCTAAATACCCAATTGATAAAAAAAAGAAATCAAAGGGAAATTGGAATATATCTTAGATAAATGAAAATGGAAACCCAACATACCAACTCTTATGGAATGCAGCTAATGCAAGAGAAAACCAATGAAACAAAAAATTGGTTCTTTGAAGAGATTAACAAAAGTGACAAGACTTTAGCTAGACTGACCAAGAAATAGAGAGGACTGAAATTATTAAAATCAGGAATGAAACAGGTGACATTACTACCAACCTTACGGAAATAAAAAGAAATACTACTACATAAAGGAACACTATGAACAAATATATGCCAACAAATTAAATCAATAAACTAGATGAAATAGAAAATTTCTAAAAAGACACAATCTACAAAAACTGACTCAAAAAGACATAGAGAATCTGCGTGGACCTAAACAATTAAGAAATTTTATTAGCAATCAAAAAACTTCCCGCAAATAAAAAACCCAAGCCTAGATTGCTTCACTGATGAATTCTACAAATATTAAGAGAAGAACTAACACCAATTCTTCACAAACTTCCAAAAAATAGGAGATGGGTCACTTTCCAATTCATTATTTGAGGTGATTATTACTCAGATACAAAAAACAGACAAAAACATCACAAGAAATGAAAAGTGTAAAACAATATCCATTAAGAATAAAGACACGGGCTTCCCTGGTGGCGCAGTGGTTGAGAATCCGCCTGCCGATGCGGGGGACACGGGTTCGTGCCCTGGTCCGGGAGGATCCCACATGCCGCGGAGCAACTAAGCCCGTGAGCCATGGCCGCTGAGCCTGTGCGTCCGGAGCCTGTGCTCCGCAACGGGAGAGGCCACAAAGGTGAGAGGCCCGCATACCGCAAAAAAAAAAAAAAAAAAAAAAGAATAAAGACACAAGTTCTCAACAAATACCTTAAAAAAATTAAACTTAGAATCTAATAATCCAGGTCCTATCAAATGGGGCTTCTTCCACAAGAGACCAAAACCATCCTCTGAGTTTTGACCACACTCTCTACTAGGCACATTAAGCAATCTCATTACTATTCACTCTACAGTAAAATTAAGCAATCTCATTACTATTCACTCTACAGTAAAACATACAAAATCAATGTAATTATAAACATATCTCCCAAACTCGCCCATCTCCTTCTGTCACCCACCAAAAAACTACACAGCAGTTTTTTGAGACAAATATTTCTACTTTTTGTGACTGATGCATTAGCCAGCATTATTCTAAAATTATAATGGTTTTTACAGAACCAGATTTCACAGACTCCAATCTTCTATGCTATACAACACTCCTCATAAGGGAGACATTTGGCCCTTGATGAAACATCTCCAATTTGGCCTCCACAAAACTGATTCCTTTGAAATCTAAGTAGGTTATGTTAAGCATAAGGATATTTTTAAGCATAGTATAGGGTGCTGCTTTTCAGCATTTTCTCTACTACATTGGAGATAAATTTATAGTCACCGGGTGGAAGAAAGCCTTACTCTCCAAATTATAACCCTGGAGTGGACCGAGGAGATCATACCCACCACAGAATCTCAAGCAAACACGCTTCTCTAAAGCAGTGTGCTTTGCAGATTCATTAAACCTTTAAATTACCAGAGGAATTTATTAAAATGCATATTCCCAAGTCTTAATAAGAGATTCTGGTAAGTTTTCAAATAGGCCCAGGAATCTGCATTCTTAACTCACCCACTCCCCAAATGTTCCTGACTATTGAGAAAACACTACCCTGGAGGTACCTGATTTCTAGATTCACTCCCTATGCTTAACAGGAGCAACCACAGGCCAATACAGGTACCCAGGAGAACCCTCTCCTGACCATGTTTCATAATGCGAGTGGTCCCCCTGGTCACACGCATTTCCTAGAGGGGTGGGAAGAAAAATCTGGACAATTGTTTTCCTAGAGGCTCAAAGAACCCACTGAACAGGGAGAAGGTGGGAAGTTGATTTTTTGCTATAGAAACATGTAGGTTAAAGAGGCAGGATTTCTTGTACAGATGCCTCAAATATTGAGGAATAACAGGGCATGTGAAAGGTATCACACTGTTCTAGGCTTGCTACCACAAAATGGGAGATTCTTGCAAGGCTTCGGCCATCTATGCTACTCAACTGTTAGCAACTATTACTAGGTAGAGGAAGAGACTGCCTGCTACAAAAGATTCTCTTCCAAACTTAAGATTCTTCCCGAGCTGCAAATCATCTCAGATTATTCCTGAATTCAAGACCACAACCTGCAAAATAATCAAGTCAATGCCTACAACGTAATTAAGTCAAGTTGCTGCCAGCCTTAATCATGTGTGTTCTCTCTCTCTCTCATTAAAAGTTAGGAATCCGGGCTTCCCTGGTGGCGCAGTGGTTGAGAGTCCGCCTGCCAATACAGGGGACGCGGGTTCGTGCCCCGGTCCGGGAGGATCCCACGTGCCGCGGAGCAACTAAGCCCGTGAGCCACGGCGGCTGAGCCTGCGCGTCTGGAGCCTGTGCTCCGCAACGGGAGAGGCCACAACAGTGAGAGGCCCGCGTATCGCAAAAAAAAAAAAAGTTGGGAATCCAAGTGCATTCAAACCTTTTAAAGACAAACCAATGTTTCCCGATGTGTGGCATTTAAGAATTTTATAAGGGCTTTCATATTTATTGAGTTTCTGATGGTTTACGATAAGAGACCTTACAAATCCATAAAAGCAGACTGGGCTGGAGTTTACTGCTGTTATACAAAGGGATCTTTGTATGACAGATAATTCAAAGGGCAAGTCAGCTCTGAACCAGTGTCCTGCCTCTGTATCAAGGGGGAACTCTGACCTAGAAGGACCCTTCAACATGTGAGAGTAAAAATTTGATCACACACAAGAGGGATTGCGACTACAGAAGGACCATACCAGTTAGGGTCCACTTTGCCACTTTGATAAATATGCAAACGGTAGAAGAGATCTTTTTTGCATTACACGGGCCTCTAACTGTTGTGGCCTCTCCCGTTGCGGAGCACAGGCTCCGGATGCGCAGGCTCAGCCGCCATGGCTCACGGGCCCAGCCGCTCCGCGGCACGTGGGATCTTCCCGGACCGGGGCACGAATCCGTGTCCCCTGCATCGTCAGGCGGACTCTCAACCACTGCGCCACCAGGTAAGCCCCTGGGAGGCAGATTTGAGATCCATTCTCCCCTCTCCTCACTTGGCCGCCTCGTGAATACAGGTTTTCTCTGCTGCATACTTCGGCGTCTCAGTGTTTGGCCTGTTGCCTGTCCAGCAAATGAACCAGGTTTGGTAACATAGTTTCCTATTTCTAAGTTGGTTTGCCGTTCATTAGATATTTGAAATTCGAATTCTTTGTCAATCATATGTTACAAACGTCCTCTTTTTTTTTTTTTTTGGCGGTACGCAGGCCTCTAACTGCCGTGGCCTCTCCCATTGCTGACGTTGCACAGGCTCCAGACGCGCAGGCTCAGCGGCCATGGCTCACAGGCCCAGCCGCTCCGCGGCATGTGGGATCCTCCCGGACCGGGGCACGAACCCGTGTCCCCTGCATCAGCAGGCGGACTCTCAACCACTGTGCCCAGGGATGCCCAGAAGAGATCATTTATAAAGCCAACGCTAACAGTCGATTCTCGTTACCTATTGTATATTCTACAGCTTTTTTTTTTTTTACAGCTCTTATTTTTATTTTATTTAGTTGAATAAGGGCAAAGAGTCTGATGTTTAGAATGCTTACTGACTCCTAAAATCCCCACACTC
This sequence comes from Kogia breviceps, assembly GCF_026419965.1. Lineage (NCBI taxonomy): Eukaryota > Metazoa > Chordata > Mammalia > Artiodactyla > Physeteridae > Kogia > Kogia breviceps. Next base: position 99,373,002 of record NC_081318.1, read on the forward strand.
TTACCCTACTCCCCTTGCCTGGACAGCTACAACTCATCCTTAGGATCTTAGCTTAAAAATCTACCTGCCTGGGGCTTGGTGGCGCAGTGGTTGAGAATCTGCCTGCCGATGCAGGGGACACAGGTTCATGCCCCGGTCCGGGAAGATCCCACGTGCCACGGAGCGGCTGGGCCCGTGAGCCATGGCCACTGAGCCTGCGCATCCGGAACCTGTGCTCCTCAACGGGAGAGGCCACAACAGTGAGAGGCCCGCGTACCACAAAGAAAAAAAAAATCTACCTGCTTCAGATAGGTATATGCAATCCTCTCACTCTAGGTGAGTTCCCTAGTTACATTTGCAAATGGTTTTTTTCTCCTCACAGAATTTTTAATTATGATTTTTCATTAATAACTATTTAGTTATTAGTATATTCAAAGATTTATCTCTCAACCACCTCCCGCTGGTCTTTGTTGAATGCTATATTACAGGCGCCTAGCAAGTGCCTTTTGGGCCTTAGACTCTTTTTTTAAATTTTTATTGGAGTATAGTTGACTCACAATGTTGTGTTAGTTTCAGGCGTACAGCAAAGTGAACCAATGATACATATACATATATCCACTCTTTTTTTAGATTGTTTTCCCATAGGTCATTACAGAGTGTTGAGTAGAGTTCCCTGGGCTATAGAGTAGGTCCTTATTAGTTATCTGTTTTATATATAATAATGTGTATATGTCAATCCCAATCTCCCAATTTATCTCCCCCCACCCGGTAACCATGTTTGTTTGCTACATCTGTGACTCTATTTGTTTTGTAAATAAGTTCATTTGTACCATATTTTTACATTCCACATATAAGTGATATAATATGGTATTTGTCTTTCTCTGACTTACTTCACTCAGTATGACAACCTCTGGGTCCATCCATGTTGCTGCAAATGGCATTATTTCATTTTTTATGGCTGAGTAATATTCCATTGAATATATGTACCACATCTTCTGTATCTATTCCTCTGTTAATGGACATTTAGGTTGGTTCCATGTCCTGACTATTGTAAATAGTGCTGCAATGAACATTGGGTGCATGTGTCTTTTAGATTCTTAATAAATGATTCTAAATGAATAACTGAATTTTATCAGGTTGATTTCACAATCGAATATATTAACTATTAGAATATGTAAATTCAGCATTTTACTCAACAAGTGTCAGGTGCCATAACAAAAGTGCATTTATTCATAGGTCCATGTGTATTTTATTAAATCATTATAGGCACTTTAATATAGAAGAAATGTATATATATGTGTGTGTGTACATACATATATGTACACACATATATAAATTTTTTTTCAGGTTCTTCCCACTTATGACTAAACTTTCAACTAATGAACTATATGCAAATAAGATGAAAATGACCAAAATCATGGTTTTCTGATTTTCGTCCATCTAAGTATCTTCAGGGTAATCAAAATTTATATATAAGTATATTATGCATAGCAAATATTTCAAAATTAAGATCTTTTTCATGGCTTTATCCAACATTATTCCTAATAAGAGATTTACTCAATATATATTCAGGAAATATATCTACTTAAGCACTACACTTAAATTTAGACTTACTTTGAATCAGTAAGAATGAAGTTTCAGCTTCACTTATTAAAAGTTGGCCTGTGGATGTGTTCTCAGGAAAACGTGATTATTCTCAAGTTAATTTTGCACAATGCTGTGTATGTAGTCTTATGTTCATCAGTGAATTCTGCAAACTCTGTGTTGATGGCAGCTTCATTATGTAAATGTTAGCCATTATAGAGACTATCTGGAAAATTATCTGCAACATAAGAAATCTTTTACATCTGTCATCCCTTCATACAAGCCCACAGGCTCATTTATTTCCTCGGGAGTTCTACTCAGACAGCCCCTAATTTAAGTGGCTAGAAAAATAAAAAATTGTGTTTGAAGAGTCAAGTGGAAACTCCCAGACCTTAAAAAGTCAGAACATATTTTTTTAAATACTCTTTGACTTCTCGACTCATCCCCTCACAAAGTGCTTCACAACATTTTTTTGAAACTTAACACACACACACACACACACACACACACACACACACACACACCCTTAAATGGACCGATGGCCCAAAAGAAAGTCAGCTTACAGGAAAGGATGCTGGAGGTCCTCTAAAGTAGTATTCCCAAACTGCAGGCTGGAAATCAATTTGGTATGTCACCTTAGCATGTTATTAAAAACAGAACAGAGTGGAGTGGCATAGAATGGAATGGATAATCAGTATTTGCTGATATTGAATTTCCTAACTTAGAAACTCTGGCATGATGGGAAATCTTGGAGCGAGAAGCTGTGTGTATATGTGAAAGTATATTTGGATATAATAAGCCCACTGATAAAGAGCTCACATATTTGGAGCTCAGGCATGCTGTGACACAGTGGCCATAGTTGAGTATAATCCCAGAGAGAAAGGCTTCCTGGCCCTGCCCTCACTGTGAGAACCATCAGTGGGGCCACCATGTTCCTGACACACTGCAGTGCTCACCCTGGGGGACAAGAGGGACATCTGAATTCTGGACTCCCTTTTAGAACCCTTTTTCGTAAGGCCATAGTAAAAACCACAGACTTCTTTAGAGAAGGGACCCTCCCCATAGGATTTCTGAACTTACCACAAGACGGGGACCCCAGGGAGGAGTAAGAGGTTCTCATGATACACTGGATGTGATGTTGAAACCATTTAATTAGATGGGACCTAATGGGACCTAATTTTATACCTCTAGTAAAGTGGACCATATTATTTACACAAGTATCTCAGGTATTTTAAGTTGTATCGGTCCATAGACAAGCTGACTTTTAAAGTATGATTTATGGAACACACACACAATATGCTATGTTGTAAAGGATAATGATAACTCTTACTAATATTAAAATCTCAATCCCTACGGTTCTAATTCCCTATTCCTGGAGAAAGAAGGATGCATGGGTATATGCATGTTTATGTGTAAAAGAAAAATGAAGGAAGAAACCTTACTGTCAAGAATGTCCTCAGAATTATTTTTAGTTTTGTCAGTTCCTAATACAGCCAGAGAAAATTATCTTAGTAGATGAGAAGGTATAAGCTTGTACAACGTAGAAGTGGACAACAATGAAGTCTTCTGATGATCTTAAAAGGGGAAACCCTGGATGTGTCTCAGACACTCAGTCTCCAAAGTGTCCTCAAATGTAAACACGGTCATACAAGCTACTCTTCCACAGACAAGGCACTGGGATCCATGGAAAGTGTCTCCTGGTCAGAGCAGGGTATTCCTTCTCCCATTCAATCTGCATAAATAAATAAACACAGGCACATACACATCAGCACATGCACACACAAACACCAGCCACAAGTCTCCCTTTGAGAACAACCAGATGTGGGCATCCGCAAGGCAACAATTTTTTTTTTTTAAAACCCACAAATGTCACACAATTAGGCATGGAAGGAGACTACACTCTTTTTCTTACCATATCACACAATCAGCATGGGGCTGAACCACAGGACTTTACCAATATTTGACTGTTTGACTTACAAAAATAACAATTCAGTACAGTTCGACCTAATATTGATGGAGTTCCCACCATCCTCAGAACACATAAGGTTAATTTTATTTGATATGCTACCTCCACAAAATGACAATTCAAATGACAGGGATAGTGACACCTTTATGATAATTTCACAAAAGTCAGAGAGAAAGAATAATGTGGAAGGATGCTCTCAGACAATGTGTTTGCAGGGTTGGGAAGTAAACTAGCAAGAACATACGAAGTCAAATAATACATCATGACCGAGAACATACAACTCACAAGACATTTGGTCCTTGTCCTCAAGCACCTACAATTTACTTGGGAAGTTATAATGCAAGAAAAAAATCACACCTATTATTTTACAATAATTACTCAGGGCAGATAAACTGGCACAAAGAATATCAAACAGTGCATGTCTTTATAGAGTTTAAATAGCATAACTCTCTTATCAATACAAAAAAAAGAAAACCTAATGCTGAAAAAGGCTAGTATTATACCAAAGGCTTCCCTGCTCACTAGAGTCACATTAAAAAAAATGTTTAAATCTTTAAAAATGTTTAAAGTGCTCCACCAATATAAATATTGCATAGAGGTCAAGGAGGGTTAAGACCAAATAAATGTCACTGGATTTCACAAATGAATAAAGGTGGACAAAAAAAATCCCAAAGCGATTAAATATTTAAGTAAAAAAAGGCCTCTGGATAAACAAGCAGACTGACTGTATGTGTTTATATCTGTCTCCTCCCAAAACCCAACAAAAAACAACAGCAAAGGAATAAAAAGGTATGAACATACATGGATAAAAAGAGAAGAGGCACGACTAGTTGATGAGTTCAATACATTTTACAGAAGCAGAAAAGTAGATAAAAGAATGGAAACAACTCAGCAGAATAGAGAAAGCTACTTTTTAAAAGTGCCTGTACAGGGCTTCCCTGGTGGCGCAGTGGTTGAGAGTCCGCCTGCCGATGCAGGGGACACGGGTTCGTACCCCGGTCCGGGAGGATCTCACATGCCGCCGAGCGGCTGGGCCCGTGAGCCATGGCTGCTGAGCCGGCGCGTTCGGAGCCTGTGCTCCGCAACGGGAGAGGCCACAGCAGTGAGAGGCCCGCGTACCGAAAATAAATAAATAAATAAAAGTGCCTGTACAGGCAACCAATGAAAAAGCAGCCAATTCTCACTGCACATTCACACACACACAAACACGCCGGCTTCAAACCTGGTTCTACCAACTACTACAGAAAGTGAGGATAAAGAACAACAATGACAATGGGGGACAGTCATCAGATGTGCCTTCAAGTCCCTTCCTCAACCCCAACATTGGCAAGGAAAGACCCAGGATGACAGCTATGTAGCAGGCCTAGAAAAAAAAAAAAAATCAGCCCAGATTACAGCAAAAGGGCAGAGGCCCCAAATGGAGGGGAGTTGTGGGTGGTGTCTCTCACTGGAGAATATAACTGCATTACCTGATATATCGAACCTTTGATAATGATTTTGACAGGCATTTGACAGAGCTGATGAAGCAATAACAAACAATTCTAAATAGTTCATAAAAAAATAAGCAAACAGAAATAAAGGCTATTATTAACTCTAGGGTAACAAAAAGCTGTATGGAAAACCTAATCTTCAGATAAGACTTCATTAAAATTTTAAACACACACAAAGGGTACCATTAAGAAAGTAAAAAGGCAAGCCATCTTCTAGGAGAAAATATTTGCAAATTGTCTATCTGACAAAGGATTCATATCCTGAATATATAAAGAACTACATACCAAAAAGAAAACAAGCAACCCAAATAAAACACATAGGCAAAAAACTTTAACAGACTCTTTGCATAAGATGATACCAAAATAACCAACAAGCATTATACTAGAAAAGATGTTCATCAGGGAAATGATGGTAAAGGAATTAAAAAGGTATGAACATAAACAAGACAAAGAACAGAAGAGACATGAGGGATGACAGATATCTGGTTTATAATAGAAATGTTCTATAACTTGATCTGGGTGGTAGCTATATGGAAATCCATATACATAAAAATCCACCAAGCTGAATATTAAGATTGGATACTTTAGTCAACAAACGTTATACTTTTTCTGATGTCATCAAGTAAGCTTTTTAAAAATTTATTTTATATTGGAGTATTGTTGATTATCAATGTTGTATTAGTTTCAGGTGTACAGCAAAGTTATTCCGTTATACATATTCACGTATCTATTCTTTTTCTATACTTTAATTTTTAAAAAATATAATCCTCAGCAATCAACAATTTTTGCCCTATTATTAGGGGATATGGAAGTAGAAGGATGAATGTAAGAGGGTAAATCTTTACCGGTCTTCACCAAATAAGAAAGGATAGATCCCTTCCTATCTTAAGCTTACTTGTGATTAGTAATAGCTGCCTCTGGGGAAACAAGACTGGCGGTTGAGGAGAGACAGGGGACTGCTAATTTTTCATAATAAGCCTTTTACTAATATCTGATTTTGTTAAACTGTGCATATATTAACTTGATGGGAAATTTTTAAGTGAATATTAAGTTATAAGCTATTAACTATGTGATTTTTTTTTTTTTTTTTTTTTTTTTTTTTTTTTGCGGTACGCGGGTCTCTCACTCCTGTGGCCTCTCCCGTTGCAGAGCACAGGCTCCGGAAACGCAGGCCCAGCGGCCATGGCTCACGAGCCCAGCCGCTCCGCAGCACGTGGGATCCCCCCGGACCCGGTCCGGGGCATGAACCGGTGTCCCCTGCATCAGCAGGCAGACTCTCTACCACTGCGCCATCAGGGAAGCCCAGCTATGTGATTATTTACACAACAACGGAGCAGAGAAGGCCTTTCAAGTGCGCTGCAGTGGACACCTTTCATTTTGCCAGCGCAGTGCCCATTCCCTTTTCTGCGCTCTGATTCTCCCTCCTCCACCAGCAGTACAGATGGTCTAGGGGAGATTTCTCCACCCCAGCTTCCGTAGTAGCCTGTGACTCAGGCCCAATCCAACCCATGGCCCTGGCCCTTGGCCAGAGATATATTTTCTTTTCCAGGGATAGGCACAAGCCGAAATTTGGGCAGATGAGGGCTATACTGAGGAGTTCTCTGTAAATGTGGCCTAGCCTAGAGGGGCTGGCAGCCATCTTGCTACCAAAAGAGAAGAACGTGCCCAAGAATGAGGCTGACAGGATGGACAGCAGAGATGAGAGATGAGGAAAAGACACCCGAGCCCTGATGCCTGTGGTTGAGCCCCGGTTCCATGCAGGTCTGAAGTCTGTCTTCCCCTGCTGTTTTCATAATTATAAGAGGCAGTACCGTGTAAGGAGGAAGTACTAGACTGAATGGCTTCAAACTTCAGCTTTACTGCAAACTGTGTGACCTTGGGCCTGTCACTTGACCTCTTCCTAATCTATAAAATAGGAATAGTAATGGTACCAACCTCACGGAATCAAATGAGGTAACACACACATATGTGCATATATTTTATATAGCTTAATCCAAACATAAATTTATTAAAATCTCATTTAAATTTATGTGTGCAAGAACCATATTTTTACTTTTAATTAAATCCTCTTCTTTCCTTAAGCAAATTTGAATTGAGTTTTCTGATACAACTGGCAGGATCCTAATTCAACAGCCAAAAGAGAAACCATGCAAAACCAATCGATAGATTTAAGCAAATATATAAAACATACACATAATATAAACATAAATGTGCTCTATAACTGAAAAAAAATCCTCAAAAAATTAAAAAGTAAATAGAAAAGGAAGAAATAATGTTTGGATTGATAAAGTTTCTGCCCTTACAAATAACAAGATGGAGATGCTACACAAAATGGGCACAAATATAAACACACAATTCACAAGTGAAACAAAACAAGAACGCAAGAAACTAATGTTCGGGTTTTAAAAATCAAACATGAAATAAACAGGAACTAATTTTTTCCGATGTTAAATCTAAAGAGTGCTTTAAATTTTATTATCTGGTGTTGGCAAATGTCCCATGGACTGCTAGTGAGAATGTAAACTGACACAACCTTTCTGAAAGGCAATCTAGCTATAATAAAAAGAAGCACACCTTTGACACCATAATTCTTCTTCTAGGAATTCATCTAAGGAGATACTTAAGAGTGTGTGGGAACGTTTTCCCTGTAAGTTTTCTCACTGACTGTATTTATATTCGAAAACACTGGAAACTGAGCGTCCAAAAACAGGGGGTCCCCATTAAAACTCATACATTCCAATACTGTTCAATCACTTATAATAGTGATGGAAAATGTTTGAAGAACGTTCATGATTATTAAATGAAATACACAAGTTACAAAACTATATAGGATGCGACTGTTTTAGTTGTATAAATATATACACAAATGTAAGGAAGCAAATGTACTGGGATACATAGCAAATGACTGTGAAATCTCTGGGTGGTAGAATTTATGTGTCCTAATTTGTTGGTGGGTTTTTTTTCCCCCTTATATATGTATTTCATTCTTTCTCCAATGAACTTTTACAGACTTTCAATAAGAAAAAATGTACCTTAAATTCATAGAAAGCCATAAATTACCTCTTAGTGTAGTTTCAGTCATGCATTTGGAGCCAAAATGCATGCAAGCTGTTAGGTGGAGTACAGGTGATAGAAAAGTCGAGGGAGTGGACACTCTTTTGAGAAAATGTGGTGGTAGAAACAAGGAGCAAAGGATCTCAAAAACATACGTAGCATATCATTATTGCAATGGAGCATCTGGATAAGAGGAGGAGACCGAAGATGCAAAAAGAAGGAATAACTGGGGGATATGTCTTATGAAGCCCAAAGGGCAACACACTGCTTTCCATTGTCCCGCGGCTTCTGCTTGGGATCGACTGGGCTGCCTTATCTGGATTCCCACATGCCCTTTTCCCATGCCTGCATGGGCTCAGAACTTACCCAGGGGCAAAACTCATACTCTCAGCCTCTTGGTGTCTTAACCCCCTAAGCTAAGTACAACAGGCAGTTTTCATCCGTAGCTTTCCCCAGGGAAGAAAGTAGGACACTTGAAGCCCTGCTCAAGGCTCCTCTGGGCCACCTTGATTAACCACCAACCACAAGTGAAATCATAACACACACCATTATGAAAAAGTGACTTTTCAACAATTCATAAGGGTTTGAATGCTCTCTAAGTCAGATTATATTTTCTTTTCAGTTATTTCTGGCATATTAACAGCTGGTGACCTAGATTAAGAAATAATTTAATATGTCAAAAGGCAGACTGTATCAATAAATTCCCTCACAGATGGGAAGTGGATTCAATGAAAAGCTTCAGACCTAAAATTCAAGTACTTACTTGGAAGGAGGGAGAGGGTGGGGAGGAATACCTACCAGTGGGTAAAATGAAGAATGGAAAAATGATGACAAAACCTGGCCAGGATCCAGCAGATCATGGCTACTTTCTGCACAAGTAGCCAGGGACTGGAAAGGGGCAGGAAGCCTTGTTAATTCAGCTGCTAAAGGAGCGGTAGGAGGAGAATCACAGTTCAGGATGAGCTTGGGTAGATATTAAAAGAAATACAATCCTCTTACTGCATTGAGAGCATGCATGTGTGAAGGGAGGGACGAGAGGCAGCCACCCAGCCTCTGGGCATGCGGACAGGCAAAGGAATCAGTGCCCCCTTCAGCTGAGTTCATGCGGGTCAATGGGAACTTGGCGGGGGGGGGCGTCCTGAGCCTAAGTCTGAAAAGGGCAATTCACCATCACAGTGGGCAACGCGGCAAATCTGACTTCCAGTAAAACAGGAAACCGCTAAACATACAGAATCCCTGGGATGGAAAATACTTCCACGTGAAAGAGAACACAGTTCAAGTGACACAGACCGCGGGGCTCATTAGCCGGTGTCCATTTTCAAGTACAATGCTTCATCTACAATATGAATGTCCTTTGCCAGGGAAACAAATGAAGACCTCAGTGCTGGCAAGGTCTTGACGACAAGCAGTGGGTAGGGAAGCCAGGCAAGCCCAGTGCCTGCTACGGTACCTCTCCAACTGCTCAGGGCTGGGCTTGATTTGGACATGGCGTTCATTTGTGCCCACCTCTCGGGGAGAAAAATAAATTACTGTGACCAATCTTGAGGGGCTTGTGAAACACCAGGGAACCCAACCCGTGCAACATGGATTTTTTTTTCCATGCAATAAAACGCCCTTCTCTGTGCAAAAATATGCAGAGAACTCTTAGGTTCAGGTCATATTTATTTTTGACCTTCCAGAGAAGGACGCTAGCGTCAAAAGGGATACGCATTCAGAGAGACTCCTCAAAAAGAAAAAAAAAGAAAGAAAAAACGAAAGAAAGAAGTGTTGTGCATCTAGATCTCGGTTTTGAACTTCAGGATTCACTCCACAGTACTGTATTAAAGCCCTTGGCTCTTCGCGATCAGCCTTCTTAATCCCAACAGATTTCTTCGGAGGTAGCTTCTGTGCTAAATCGCTCGTTCCTGCTGCACCCAAGTAGCCAGGAAATCCCGCCGGAGGAAGGACAGCGCCGCAATCTCCCGCCAGGACCTGCGGGCCGCGTCCCCACCAGCCGTTTGCGGCCGCGCGGTCAGCGGGCGCCGGGAGGAAGACGCGCTCAGCTCCGGGAGCCACAGGCGACCCGCCGCACCTGCCACAGCTCGTGCCGGGCGCCCGCCCAGGAGAGCGGGGAGCGCGGCCAGCCGCGCGGGGAGCGGCGATGCAGCCGGGAGACCCGGGCCAACCCCGCGCCTCCCGGGACAGGGGCTACGCGTCCCCGGCGCTCCCGCCTTCCCGCCGGCTCCCCGCAGCGCCGGGTGCCGCCTTGCTGCAGTGGCTGCGGCGGAGGGCAGGGCGTCCCCGCGACCCCGGCCCGGCCTCCTGCGCTCCCCCCAACACTACCCTCGCCCCGGCCGGCTCGGCCCTGCCCGCCGCGTCCCCGCCACCCGCTTCTGACCTTTTCCTGCGCGCGGTTGAGTCGCTTCTGGACGTTCTTGGCGAAGATGCCCGTCTTGATGTCGGCCATGGCTGCGGGTCCGCGGAGGCTGCGAGGAGCGAAGCGGGCGGCGAGGAGGAGCGGGAGAGGAGGAGGAGGAGCGGGAGGAGGAGGAGGAGCGGGAGAGGCGGCGAGGAGCCACCAAGCGCCAGGAGGGGTGAGGGAGGGGCGCGGCGGCGGGGACCCTCTTAAAGCGACAGAGCGGAGGCGGGACGCGCTGGGCCGTGCGGTGACACGGGTGGCGAGCTAAAGAGAGAGAAGCCAAAAGTCGAAATGCCCAGAGAGCGCCCACAGTGATGTAAGAGGAGGTTCTGGTGGAGAAAGGGAAGGGAGCCGAGCAGCAGCCGCAGGGCCCGCAGCAGCTCCGGGGTTCTCTGAAGGCGGAGTTTGTGGTGGGGGAGGGTGAGAGGGGCTCCAATTCTCTTCAGGAAAAAAAAAAAAGGCGGGTGTGGGCGGGGGAGTTGGAGAAGAGGGAAGGAGAACCCCGGGAAGGTGCAAGTGGAGCAGCTCCGAAATGGAGGGGGTTGGGCTGCGCTCGACGACGCCAGGTAGAGAATGCACCCCTCGATTATCTGTGTGTTCAAGAACACACCCTCGGGAGGCTCGCAGCCCAACGAGGGAAGCCAACTGGGAAACCGAGTCAAGGCAGAGGTTGGAGCTGCAGCAGAGACACTCGTAGAAAGGAGGGAGGCACCAATGGTGACACTTGTGTAAAGTTCCACACAAGACTTGGAGCGCGGGCGGGAGGTTCCTTTCTGAGAAGGGTCGACTCCTTTAAGGCAGGTGCTGTGCTTTGGTGATCTCTGTAATCCCTGCCCTGAACATAGGCACTCACTTTCCAAGAACCATTGCGTTGAAAGAGGAGGGTCCTTTATTGCCTCACACCAGCAGTGTAAGATCCAGGCCTCCTAACCTGTTGCTTCTTACCCACCTTCTGGTAACCTTAATAGGGTTTCACCATCCTCAGTACACTTTGCAGAAGCAAGAATAATAGAGGTAAACTTGTCCTATACCTACCCAGAGCTCTTGAAGCCTCTGACCGAAGGTCAAACTATTCATATTGGGTTCTCTCTGAGAATGTGAGAAGGGTAAGGCAGGTGGCCCAGCAAACAGATCAGAAGTGAGTCAGGCACCTGGGAATCCTGTGAGTCCCGGAGAGCATCTCACGCCACCTTTAGAGTAGACTGTCACGTGGGCAGCTCCCATGCTCTGCGGCTTGGTATCCACTCCTAGTATAGTCTCCTCACCTTGATTCTAAAAGGCTTGTGACTGCCTTTTACCAATAAGATATGGCGGAAGTACACTGTGCCAATTCCAGACCAACGCCTTGAGAAGCCAGGCAGCTTCCGCACTCTGAGTAGCAAGACCTGTTCTTCCTGTGCTACCGTGTAGAGTTTCAGCTACCCTGCTGTAAAAAGCCCCTTGGAGAGGCCACATGGTAAAGGAAGAAGCCCTCAGGTTACTTGGACAGGGAGAGCAAAACCCAGCTGAGACCATCCTCCACGAAACACACTGGCCGAATACAGCCACACAAAAAATCATCAGCAAGACCAGCGGAAGAACTGCCCAGCCAATCCTAGCCAAGAATGTGGAATGGTGAGAAAAAAAAAAAAAAAAATGATAGCGGTTTTGTTACGCGATGCACACTGAGGCCAAACAAACTCAAAGTCAGTTTGGAGCAGAGAAAGGTTTACTGCAGGGCCATGCAAGGAGACAGGTAGCTTATGCCTCCCGAAATTCCAAACTCCTGGAAGGAGTTTCAGCAAAGCATTTTAAAGGCAAGGTGAGGGAGAGGCATGGTTGGTTGCTGCAGACCTCTTGGTGTCAGAATCCTTTGTTCTTGCAGCTGTCCAGGTAGGTCAGGTCAGGATGATCCTGTAAACCTCCAACAAGACAAACTTTAGGGGCTTCCCTGGTGGCGCAGTGGTTGAGAGTCCACCTGCCGATGCAGGGGATACGGGTTCGTGCCCCAGTCCGGGAGGATCCCACATGCCGCGCAGCGGCTGGGCCTGTGAGCCATGGCCGCTGAGCCTGCGCGTCCGTAGCCTGTGCTCCGCAACGGGAGAGGCCACAACAGAGAGGCCCGCGTACAGCGAAAGAAAAAAAAAAGACAAACGTTATTCTCTGTTTTGCAACTTTTTATCTCTATATAAATGGTAAAGTGTTATACCCTTAAAGGTCAGAGCCTTGAGAATGGTCTCTCCTGTACATTTCAGCCTATAGGCAACATTCTTAACTCTAAGCAAAAGCAATAGAATACAAGGATTTAAAGAAACAGATCCGATATGGAGTCAGATGTGTTCTGCCCTATCACAGTTTTTTAAGCCACTTTTCTGATGGTTTGTTACTGAAATACCCAGTCTGTTCACTTGGCTCTTACTTCCTTAGGTTGGCTATTCATCCCAATTTGCCTGGGAATGAAGGCATTTCCAGGACATAGGACTTTCAGTGTTAAAACCAGAAAAGCCCTGGGGAAACTGCAAGAGTTGGTCACCTTCTTTCCAACATCTCAACTAAACAGGAATTTACTTCAGAGCAAAGTAAGAAAAACTTGTTTCTTCTCTTGGTCAACATTCAGTAGAGCAGACTACTCAGAAGCCACGAATTTTGAGTCGGAGGCTTCTGAAACTTAGCTCTGCCTTGGGATCTTGGCCATGAGGATACAAGCCTCAGAATGTTGGACTATACCAGAATGTTCTGGAGCATATCAGTCCATGGTTACTCTTATACTCTGAGCCCCAGAACCCCCTCTGCTCCCTCTGGGCCTGGCTACAGCCCTCATTACAGTCATCACTGCCCTCTCTCTGACAAGCAAGGGACAGGGTCCCAAGCAGTGGGTTTACTTTTTCTCTGCTTACTTAGGGCCCGAGCCATCAGGTCCCACTGTCCCAGCCTTTGTCTCTCCTGGCAATTACTCCCCCACCAGTTTTTGGAACACAGTGAATATCTTTTGAAATAAAATTGCAAATGGTTAGCTTTTCTTATCATTTGGATGCCCAAATCTAGATCTGTAGCGTGGGTGGAAAGGGAAGCTTGTCATTTCTTGATAATTCCATTTGGAATACATGCTGAGCATATTAAAAACTTGTCGTGTGCAAACTTAACAAATCAACCAGTATCCATTTTCGGGTTGCCATGTGGCTCATTCTAGCCACGCTGGAATATTGATGAAGTGCTTCAGCTGGTACTTAGTAGGTGCCCTGTATATATATATTTTATTTTATTTTATTTTATTTTATTGGCTGCATTAGGTCTTCGCTGCTGCACGCTGGATTTCTTCTAGTTGCGGTAACTGGGGACTGCTCTTCATTGCCGTGCACGGGCTCCGCAATGCGGAGGCTTCACTTGTTGTGGAGCACGGGCTCTAGGCATGCAGGCTTCAGTAGTAGTGGATTGTGGGCTTAGTAGTTGTGGCTCACGGGCTCCAGAGCTCAGGCTCAGTAGCTGTGGCACACGGGCTTAGTTGCTCTGTGGCATGTGGGATCTTCCTGGACCAGGGCTTGAACCCGTGTCCCCTGCATTGACAGGTGGATTGTTAACAACTGCGCGAAATGCAGGAATGCGTGAGACTAGCTCCTGAGGATGCATTCTTAGCTATTTCTTCTCATAATTCTGCAATAATGCTACTGGAACATGGGTCGGGGGAAGGAGGGCCCAACTACTACAATGATATTTTTCCTTAGGATAATTTTTTAAAATTGAAGCATAGTTGATTTACAATGTTGTGTTAGTTTCAGGTGAACAGCAAAGTGATTCAGTTATACATATATATATTCTTTTTCAAATTCTTTTCCATTATAGGTTATTGCAAGATATTGAGTATAGTTCCCTGTGCTATACAGTAGGTCCTTGTTGTTTACCTATTTATATATGGTAGTTTGTATCTGTTAATCCCAATCTCCTAATTTATCCCTCCCTCCCCCTTTGGTAACCGTAAGTTTGTTTTCTGTGTCTCTGAGTCTGTTTCTGTCTTGTAAATAAGTTCATTTATATCATTTTTTTAGGTTCCACACATAAGTGGCATCACATGATATCTGTCTTTGTCTGACTTACTTCACTTAGTATGATTTTTTTTTTCGACTTTCTGAATTTTATTTCATTTATTTTTTTATACAGCAGGTTCTTATTAGTCATCCATTTTATACACATCAGTGTGTACATGTCAGTCCCAATCGCCCAATTCATTACACCACCATCCCCACCCCACCCCCCCGTGGCTTTCCCCCCTTGGTGTCCATACGTTTGTTCTCTATATCTGTGTCTCTGTTTCTGTCCTGCAAACCGGTTCACCTGTACCATTTTTCTAGGTTCCACATATAGGAATTAACATACGCTATTTGTTTCTCTCTTTCTCACTTACTTCACTCTGTATGACAGTCTCTAGATCCATCCAGATCTCAACAAATGACTCAATTTCGTTCCTTTTCATAGCTGAGTAATATTCCATTGTATATATGTACCACATCTTCTTTATGCATTCACTGTCGATGAGCATTTAGGTTGCTTCCATGACCTGGCTATTGTAAATAGTGCTGCAGTGAACATTGCAGTGAGTGTGTCTTTTTGAAATATGGTTTTCTCTGGGTATATGCCCAGTACTGGGATTGCTGGATCATATGGTAGTTCTATTTGTAGTTTTTTAAGGAACCTCCATACTGTTCTCCATAGTGGCTGTACCAATTTACATTTCCACCAACAGTGCAAGAGGGTTCCCTTTTCCCCACACCCTCTCCAGCATTTGTTTCTAGATTTTTTTGGTGGTGGCTATTCTGAAGACTGGTGTGAGGTGATACCTCACTGTAGTTTTGATTTGCATTTCTCTAATAAGTAGTGATGTTGAGCAGCTTTTCATGTGCTTCTTGGCCATCTGTAGGTCTTCTTTGGAGAAATGTCTATTTAGGTCTTCTGCCCATTTCTTGATTGGGTTTTTTTTTTTTTTTTTAATATTGAGCTGCATGAGCTGTTTATATATTTTGGAGATTAATCCTTTGTCTGTTGATTCGTTTGCAAATATTTTCTCTCATTCTGAGGGTTGTCTTTCCCTCTCGTTTCTGGTTTCCTTTGTTGTGCAAAAGCTTTCAAGTTGCATTAGGTCCCATTTGTTTATTTTTGTTTTTATTTCCATTACTCTAGGAGGTGGATCAAAAAAGGTCTTGCTGTGATTTATGTCAAAGAGTGTTCTTCCTATGTTTTCCTCTAAGAGTTTTATAGTGTCTGGTCTTGCATTTAGGTCTTGAATCCATTTTGAGTTTATTTTTGTGTGTGGTGTTAGGGAGTGTTCTAATTTCATTCTTTTACATGTAGCTGTCCAGTTTTCCCATCACCACTTATTGAAGAGACTGTCTTTTCTCCATTGTATATCCTTCCCTCCTTAGTCATAGATGAGTTAACCATAGGTGCATGGGTTTTTCTCTGGGCTTTCTATCCTGTTCCATTGATGTATATTTCTGTTTTTGTGCCAGTACCATATTATCTTGATTACTGTAACGTTGTAGTATAGTCTGAAGTCTGGGACTCTGATTCCTCCAGCTCCGCTTTTTCCCCCTCAAGATTGCTTTGGCTATTCGGGGTCTTTTGTGTCTCCATACAAATTTTAAGATTATTTGTTCTAGTTCCGTAAAAAATGCCATTGGTAATTTGATAAGGATTGCACTGAATCTGTAGATTGCTTTGGGTAGTACAGTCATTTTCACAATATTGATTCTTCCAGTCCAAGAATATGGTATATCTCTCCATCTGTTGGTATCATCTTTAATTCTTTCATCAGTGTCTTACAGTTTTCTGCATATAGGTCTTTTGTCTCCTTAGGTAGGTTTATTCCTAGCTATTTCGTTCTTTTTGTTGCAGTGGTAAATGGGAGTGTTTCCTTAATTTCTCTTTAAGATTTTTTCATCATTAGTGTGTAGGAATGCAAGAGGTTTCTGTGCATTAATTTTCTATCCTGCAACTTTACCAAATTCATTGATTAGCTCCAGTAGTTTTCTGGTGGCATTTTTAGGATTCTCTATGTATAGTATCATGTCGCCTGCAAACAGTGACAGTTTTACTTCTTCTTTTCCAATTTGTATTCCTTTTCTTTTTCTTCTCTGATTGCCGTGGCTAGAACTTCCAAAACTATGTTGAAAAATAGTGGTGAAAGTGGACATCCTTATCTTGTTCCTGACCTTGGAGGAAATGCTTTCAGTTTTTCACCATTGAGAATGATGTTTGCTGTGGGTTTGTCGTATATGGCCTTTATTATGTTGAGGTAGGTTCACTCTATGCCCACTTTCTGGAGAGTTTTTTATCATAAATGGGTGTTGAATTTTGTCAAAAGCTTTTTGTGCATCTGTTGAGATGATCTTGTGGTTTTTATTCTTCAATTTGTTAATATGGTGTATCACATTGATTGATTTGTGTATATTGAAGAATCCTTGCATCCCTGGGAAAAATCCCAATTGATCATGGTGTATGATCCTTTTAATGTGTTGTCGGATTGTGTTTGCTAGTATTTTGTTGAGGATTTTTTCATCTAGGTTGATCAGTGATATTGGTCTGTAATTTTCTTTTTTTGTAGTGTCTTTGTCTGGTTTTGGTATCAGGGTTATGGTGGCCTCATAGAATGAGTTTGGGAGTGTTCCTTCCTCTGCAATATTTTTGGAAGAGTTTGAGAAGGATGGGTGTTAGCTCTTCTCTAAATGTTTGGTAGAATTCACCTGTGAAGCCATCTGGTCCTGGACTTTTGTTTGTTGGAAGATTTTTTTTTTTTTTTGCGGTACGCGGACCTCTCACTGCCGTTGCCTCCCCCATTGCGGAGCACAGTCTCCGGACGCACAGGCCCAGTGGCCATGGCTTATGGGCCCAGCCACTCCGCGGCATGTGGGATCCTCCCAGACCGGGGCACGAACCCGTGTCCCCTGCATCGGCAGGTGGACTCTCAACCACTGCTCCACCAGGGAAGCCCTGTTTGAAGATTTTAAATCACAGTTTCAATTTCATTACCTGTGATTGGTCTGTTCATATTTTCTATTTCTTCCTGGTTCACTCTTGCAAGATTATACCTGTCTAAGAATTTGTCCATTTCTTCCAGGTTGCTCATTTTATTGGCATAGAGTTGCTTGTATTAGTCTCTTAGGATGCTTTGTATTTCTGCAGTGTCTGTTGTAACTTCTCCTTTTTCATTTCTAATTATATTGATTTGAGTCCTCTCCATCTTTTTCTTGATGAGTCTGGCTAATGGTTTATCAATTTTGCTTATCTTCTCAAAGAACCAGCTTTTAGTTTTATTGATCTTTGCTATTGTTTTCTTTGTTTCTATTTCATTTATTTCTGCTCTGATCTTTATGATTTCTTTCCTTCTGCTAACTTTGGGTTTTGTTTGTTCTTCTTTCTCTAGTTCCTTTAGGTGTAAGTTTAGATTGTTTACTTGAGATGTTTCTTGAGGTAGGCTTCTATAGCTATAAACTTCCCTCTTAGAACTGCTTTTGCTGCATCCCATAGGTTTTGGATTGTCGTGTTTTCATTGTAATTTGTCTCCAGGTATTTGATTTCCTCTTTGATTTCTGCAGTGATCTCTTGGTTACTTAGTAATGTATTGTTTAGCCTCCATGTGTTTATGTTTTTTACGTTTTTTTCCCTGTAATTGATTTCTAATCTCATAGTGTTATGGTCAGAAAAGATGCTTGATAGGATTTCAGTTTTCTTAAATTTACTGAGGCTTGATTTGTGACACAAGATGTGATTTATCCTGGAGAATGTTCCATGCGCACTTGAGAAGAAAGTGTAATCTGCTGGTTTTGGATGGAATGTCCTATAAATATCAATTAAATCTATCTGGTCTATTGTGTCATTTAAAGCTTGTGTTTCCTTATTTGTTTTCATTTTGGATGATCTGTCCATTGATGTAAGTGAGGTGTTAAAGTCCCCCACTATTATTGTGTTACTGTTGATTTCCTCTTTTATAGCTGTTAGCAGTTGCCTTATGTATTGAAGTGCTCCTATGTTGGGTGCATATATATTTATAATTGTTATATCTTTTTCTTGGATTGATCCCTTGATCATTATGTAGTGTCCTTCCTTGTCTCTTGTAGCATTCCTCACTATTTTTAAAAATTTTTATTTATTTTTATTTTTGTGGTACGCAGGCCTCTCACTGCTGTGGCCTCCCCCTTTGCGGAGCACAGGCTCCGGATGCACAGGCTCAGCGGCCATGGCTCATGGGCCCAGCCTCTCTGCAGCATGTGGGATCCTCCCAGACCGGGGCACGAACCCGTGTCCCCTGCATCGGCAGGCGGACTCTCAACCACTGCGCCACCAAGGAAGCCCTCTTGTAACATTCTTTATGTTAAAGTCTATTTTGTCTGATATGAGTATAGCTACTCCAGCTTTCTTTTGATTTCCATTTACAAGGAATATCTTTTTCCATCCCCTCACTTTCAGTCTGTATGTGTCCCTAGGTAGGAAGTGGATCTCTTGTAGACAGCATATAGGTGGATCTTGTTTTTGTACCCATTCAGTAAGCCTGTGTCTTTTGGTTGGAGCATTTAATCCATTCACATTTAAGGTAATTATCTATATGTATGTTCCTATGACCATTTTCTTAATCGTTTTGGGTTTGTTTTTGTAGGTCCTTTTCTTCTCTTGTGTTTCCCACTTATAGAAGTTCCTTTAGCATTTGTTGTAGAGCTAGTTTGGTGGTGCTGTATTCTCTTAGCTTTTGTTTGTATTTAAAGCTTTTGATTTCTCCATCAAATCTGAATGAGATCCTTGCTGGGTAGAGTAATCATGGTTGTAGGTTCTTCCCTTTCATCACTTTAAGTATATCATGCCACTCCCTCTGGCTTGTAGAGTTTCTGCTGAGAAATCAGCTGTTAACCTTATGGGATTACCCGTGTATGTTATTTGTCAATTTTCCCTTGCTGCTTTCAATAATTTTTCTTTGTCTTTAATTTTTGCCAGTTTGATTACTATGTGTCTCTGCATGTTTCTCCTTGGGTTTATCCTGCCTGGGACTATGCACTTCCTGGACTTGGGTGGCTATTTCCTTTCCCATGTTAGGGAAGTTTTACACTATAATCTCTTCAAATATTTTCTCTGGTTCTTTCTCTCTCTCTTCTCCTTCTGGGACCCCTAAAATGCGAATGTTGTTGCTTTTAATGTTGTCCCAGAGGTCTCTAAGGCTGTCTGCATTTCTTTTCATTCTTTTTTCTTTATTCTGTTCCACAGCAGTGAATTCCACCATTCTGTCTTCCAGGTCACTTATCCGTTCTTCTGCCTCAGTTATTCTGTTATTGATTCCTTCTAGTGTAGTTTTCATTTCAGTTATTGTATTGTTCATCTCTGTTTGTTCTTTAATTCTTCTAGGTCTTTGTTAAACATTTCTTGTATCTTCTCGATCTTTGCCTCCGTTCTTTTTCCAAGGTCCTGGATCATGTTCACTATCGTTATTCTGAGTTCTTTTTCTGGAAGGTTGCCTATCTCCACTTCATTTAGTTGTTTTTCTGGGGTTTTATCTTCTTTCTTCATATGGAAGATAGCCCTCTGCCTTTTCATCTTGTCTTTCTGTGAATGTGGATGTTGTTCCACAGGCTGCAGGATTGTAGTTCTTCTTGCTTCTGCTGTGTGCCCTCTGGTGGATGAGGCTATCTAAGAGGCTTCTGTAAGTTTCCTGATGGGAGGGATTGGTGGTGGGTAGAGCTGACTGTTGCTCTGGTGGGCAGAGCTCAGTAAGACTTTAATCCATTTGACTGTTGATGGGTGGGGCTGGGTTCCCTCCCTGTTGGTTGTTTGGCCTGAGGCAACCCAACACTGGAGCCTACTTGGGCTCTTTGGTGGGGCTAACGGCAGACTCTGGGAGGGGTCAGCCAAGGAGTACTTCCCAGAACTTCTGCTGCCAGTGTCCTTGTCCCCACGGTGAGACACAGCCACCCACTGCCTCTGCAGGAGACCCTCCAACACTAGCAGGTAGGTCTCATTCAGTCTCCCCTGGGGTCACTGCTCCTTCCCCTGGTTCCTGAAGCGCACACTACTTTGTGTGTCCCCTCCAAGATTGGAGTCTCTGTTTCCCCCAGTCCTGTCGAAGTCCTGCAATCAAATCCCACTAGGCTTCAAAGTCTGATTCTCTAGGAATTCCTCCTCCCGTTGCCAGACCCCGAGGTTGGGAAGCCTGACGTGGGGCTCAGAACCTTCACTCCAGTGGATGGACTTCTGTGGTATAAGTGTTCTCCAGTCTGTGAGTCACCCACCCAGCAGTTATGGGATTTGATTTTACTGTGATTGCACCCCTCCTACCATCTCATTGTGGCTTCTCCTTTGTCTTTGGATGTGGGGTATCTTTTTTGGTGAGTTCCAGTGTCTTCATGTCGATGATTGTCCAGCAGCTAATTGTGATTCTGGTGTTCTCACAAGAGGGAGTGAGAGCACGTACTTCTACTCTGCCATCTTGGTTCCTACCTCAGTAGCATCTTATACTCAAAAAAAAAAAAAAAAAAAAAAAAACAACTAGTGTGATTTTTAAACATGGTTATGTCATACAGTGGAGTCTTTTTTTTTTTTTTAACAAAACCTTATGCAGCACTCAAATATATTAATGAGATGGACCCTCTCTGGATGCAGAGAATGTTGGGTGCCCAGAGCTCCACCCATTAAGTGGCCCCTTTATTCCCTGTGACTGTCTTTAAGGAAGGTCCTTAGAGCCACAGAACTCCCTGTACACAGCAGAAGTCCACAGTACCAGCGATCCTCAGCGACACCTTCTGTCTCTGAAGTTGTAGGGTCCATGCTTTTGTGTGTGTTTCCTTCATCCCCAACACCACTGGGCCCTCCCACCGGTATTCCTTGATTGTTTGTGCCTGTTCCTCATAATGACCATACATTTTTCTCCTTGGTCAGTCAAGGAAAAATGTGGCCCTTGCAGTTCCACGTAGATGTCACTATTAATGAAAACCCAAATCCTCACTAATTTCAGGGACAAGCTTAGATTGTAACCGAGCTCAGGTCTGGCTGTTCACCGCTCAGAAATCAATATTCGAGAGACAAATGTTGGTAGAAAGGAAAATTGCTTTTAATCAGAATGCCAGCAATCTGCCAGCAATCAGTGTCCCCAAAAACCATCTCCAAAGATACCGCTCGGCCACGAAAGCTTTTAAAAGGAAAAAGGGAAGTAATCTCAGGTAATCACTGAGATGGGGGTCAGAGTTGTTGCCATCCCACAATGTGTGCAGGCTTGTGTGCAGGCTTGTTGACTTCTTGTGATCTTTCTCTAGATGCAATCTTATTCACACAGTTTGGGAGCTTACTGAAGGGGAAGCTAGAGAAGAGGTCTGGTCGTCTGTTAATTCCTTATTCTTCATTTCTACTTCTTTGATCTCTGGAAAGAACCAACACGTTAGGCAAAGTATTGTGTGATCAAAAGATTTGAGAGGTGTGCTTGGGCCAGAGATGAGTAGAGCATGGGGGGTGCCTGGTTTAAGGTTAGTGTCACGACAAAAGGGGCCTCCTGCAGGGAGATCTTTCCTGCAAAGAGCTCTTTCCTGCCAAAAGCTGCTTACAAAATGTTAAATTATATTTAATGATTATTCAGGTAAAGTTCAGAAAAAACATCACAACTCCAACCCCAGGTATTCATCTGAACAGGGCAGAATTCCTGAATTAATTGTAATTTCCAATTCATCTTCCTTCCTTCTAAATTGCACTTCAAATGGCTCGATAAATCAGAAGTATAATTATGACAGGTTTTCATAATTTGGAATAGGCCCAGAATTACCACGGTATTATCACAAAACTCATTTTCCAGATGTTTTAATGGTACAGAAGTTCATCCTTGGCTATATTTATATCTTGTAAGTCCAATTTAGACCCTTAGGAAGGTAGATTTCTAGATCCATTGTTTAATGTGTCTAACTCTTTGCTAACACTCACAAGAGTTAAAATTTATGCTGTGTATTCTAATTGTCATTGTACAGATAATTAAGGAGCAATTCCATTTAAACATTTGGTTGAACCTAACTGGACTTTTGGTCCCAACCAAATTATGACTAGTGCTTTACACTTACCTCTTTGTTTAAAGACTCAGACAAAATTTTATTTTGTCTCACAAACGTTAAAATAGCAGTGAAAGGAGGATGTGCTGTAAAATATATATTTTTTGACTGATTATCTTATACATTTCAGGTGAAAACTTTCTTCATATTATGCCAACTATTTACATTTTAGTCCCACATATATTTTTATTAAATTTCACCTGCATGACTACCCTTTTTCTTTTCCCAATTTAACCAAGTCTAAAAATACAAACTTCTAATCGCTTCTCGGCCTTTTGGCTAAGATCAAGTGTAAAAATACAAACTTCTAACTCTATTAATAATGCATCACTAATGTATCCCAAAATACTGCATAGGAGGCAAGAGCTTTGTTTTAATACATGAGCCATTGGCCACTAAGGAAAACAATAACAATGTATTCAATTGCCTAATAACTTTAAAGTATTTCAACACCATGTTTGATGTGTTTATGCAAAATAATGCAAAACAACTTCTATGCCCCAAAACAAAATGCTTGAACATCACTTAATAGCTTACAAGCCAACTGAGAGGTCAGGGAGCAAAACAAAATAGAAATTCTAATTAACCACAACTCTCTCTGAAGAAAGGGACAAGTCCCTGCAAATATTTTAAGCTATTTTCTATCCACAAATAAGCTATAAAAATTCCATGTACAGTGTGGGAAACAGCACATTTGTCTGGGCTATCGAGAGCACCCTCTTAATTGCTTATATATCTAAACTATTTTATTGGGAAGTTTTCCAGCTTGGACAAACCCCAGCTTTGTAACAGTGATCCACTTGAAAACCTTTTAACAAATGCTTAATTGTATCGTATGTTGGCCCAAGATTTTTTTTGGTTCAAGGAACTTATTTTTTTGATTAAATGTGTCCATATTTATATTTTACATGAATGTAGCTATTCACATGTGCCTACCTTTGGCTGCATGGCTGCTCCCCTACCTTCACCCCATCCTTTGCCACCCCTACACACCTCTGTCCAAACTGCTCCTGGAGCTGTGGCTGCCGCTGACATAGTAGAGGTATTACCTTGGACCATAAGATTCCCCATGACAGTGTGCCTCCACTCCAAGCCCACACTTCAACCAAAGCCCCTGGCTAATGAAGCCAGCCCAGGTTCCTGGTATGATTTTATGTACAAGAAGTCTGGACTTAGCACTGTTTCCTCCCAAACATCTGCCTACTTCCCTTCAGTATAGCCTCTTTCCTCTCCAGAGACCACACAACCTTCTACCTGTTCTTGTTACCTACTCCAGGTTCATACTGCTCACCGCATGACAGGCCAGTAAATCAAGACACGAGTCATTGGGCAAGGAATAGAGACTTTATTTGGAAAGCCAGCAGATTGAGGTGACGGACTAGTGTCCCAAAGAACCATCTTGCGCAAGTTTGGATGTTAGTTTCTTTTATAGAACAGAGGGATAGGTGAGGAGGTAAAGTGAAAAAGACAGTAAGTTGTTGCAAATATTTCCTGGTTGTGGCCAGACTCCAGAGGGGATGTGTTCATTACTTCTTTCCTGAAGCCATTTACAGGTGGGCCTGGTCAGGATGTTTCCTATGAGCTAAACAAAGGCATTTTAGCTTAACCCTGCAGTACGGGAGGCAGGGTTGCCAGGGATGGGCCATTTTGTATACTTTCCCTTTAGTGATAAACTTCTAGCAAAAGCAATAGAATACAAATGTTAAAGTAAAAGAAGTAGATCCAACATGGAGTCAGATTTGCTCCTCCCTATTACATTCTCACATCTAAAATTACCTCACTCTCTTCACCTCTCTTCTCTAAGACCCCCAACAGGCTGCTGCCTAGAGCCACCTCCAAGGAATCAAGCAAGTTGGATGGTGATGGTGGTAATATTTCCTATTAGTATTGCTTTCTGTGTTTCTGCTGTAGTTCAGCATTATTGGGCTTAGAGAGGCCTTGGTAAGCTAGTCTAGGACAGAATCTGTCATGGATTGAATTGTGTCCCTGTGATATTGTGATTTATAATAAGAAATATTATGTTTGATGTTTGTCCCCGTTCTTGCACAAAGCTCCCCAAACCCTTGAAATTTCCCAAGTGATTAGAGCAATACAAGTATTTTTTCTTATTCTTAAGAAAGCCCCTTTTGGACTTCCCTGGTGGCACAGTGGTTAAGAATCCGCCTGCCGGGCTTCCCTAGTGGCGCAGTGGTTGGGAGTCTGCCTGCCGATGCAGGGGATATGGGTTCGTGCCCCGGTCCGGGAGGATCCCGCATGCCGTGGAGCGGCTGGGCCCGTGAGCCATGGCCGCTGAGCCTGCGCGTCCGGAGCCTGTGCTCCGCAATGGGAGAGGCCACGGCAGTGAGAGGCCTGCGTACCGCAAAAAAAAAAAAAAAAGAATCTGCCTGCCAATACCACGGAGCAAATAAGCCCGTGCACCACAACTACTAAGCTTTCGCTCTAAAGCCCACGAGCCACAACTACTGAAGCTGCGTGCCACAACTACTGAAGCCCGTGCACCTAGAGCCCATGCTCCACAACAAGAGAAGCCACTGCAATAAGAAGCCTGTGCACCGCAACGAAGAGTAGCCCCTGCTCACCGCAACTAAAGAAAGTCCGTGCACAGCCACGAAGACCCAGCGCAGCCAAAAATAAATAAATTTATTTTAAAAAAAAGAAGAAAAGCCCCTTTCAGTCACACCTGAGTGTATGTTAATGAGGTAACTCTTAGAAAGGTCCTAACGATGGGGGCTTGTTGCCAGGAGAACCAACCTGGTGATTAGAGGGTTGGAACTTTCAGCCCCACCCTCACTGCATCCCCTACCCCCCTACCTTCTCCCAACCCCGATCTCTGGGGAGAGGAGACAGGCCAATGATTGAATCAACCATGCCTATGTAATGAAGCCTCCATAACAACAAAAAGGGTAAGATTCAGAGAGCTTCTGGGTTGGTAAACACGTGGTGGTGCAGAGAGAACGGGGCCTGGAGGGGGCTTAGAAGCTCCACACACGTCTTGCCCTATGCATCTCTTCCATCTGGCAATTCCTGAGTTATACCCTTATAATAAACCAGTAATCTAGTAAGTAAAATGTTTCTCTGAGTGCCGTGAGCCACTCCAGTAAATTAATTAAACCCTAGGAGGGGGTCATGCAAACCTCCAGTTTATAGCCAGTTGGTAAGAAGCACAGGTGACAACCTGAACTTGCCATTGGCATCTGTAGTGGAGGGTGGGATTGAGCCCTTAAACTATGGAATCTGACACTAACTCCAGGTAGTGTCAGGACTGAACTGAATTGTAGGACCCCCAGCTGGTGTTGTTGCAGAATTGCTTGGTGTGGGGAAACCTGGCAGTTCCCCCCAGCATTTGGTGGCCAGAAGTTTTGCAAGTAGAAAAAAAACACCTAGGAGGAGTTTTCTCTTTACAGTCTCCACAAGAGATAATTGAAGTCCTAACTCCTGGTACCTGCGAATTTAATCTCATTTGGAAATAGCATCTTTACAGATATAATTAAGATGCAAATTAAGATGAGGTCACACTGCAGTAGGGCAGGTCCTTAATCCAATAGAACTGGTATCTTTATTTAAAAAAAAAAAAAAGAAGAGACTTGGAAACAGACACACAGGAGAATGCATGTGAAGACAGGGGCAGAGGGAAGAGGGCCGTGTAATGATGGAGGCACCGACCGGAGTTACTCAGCTGCGCCACAAGGAGCACCTCCAACAACTGCAGAAGCTTGGAGAGTGAGAACGGCCCCGCTGACACCTGAATTACAGACTTCCAGCCTCCAGAACTGAGGTTATAAATTTCTGTTGTTTGAAGCCACCCAGTTTTTGTTACTTTCTCATAGCAGGCCTAGGAAACTGATGCAGAATCCAACCTCCTTCTTCAAAACAGCATACATGTTGGAAAAATTTATCTCGCAATCCAAATAACTGACAAACAGATTTCTGAAAACAAGATTTTCATTACTTGGAACAGCCCGTGCTCATCTGTTGCTTTCTTTTGAAAAATTGTATTTCTATAAGTGCATGATTTGCCCTTCGTTTCCTTCTTAATTTAGTGAAAAAAGCAGTAGCTTTTGAGCGAGCCTCTTGCAGGTTGGGTTCTAAGGAAGCAGAGGCTGAGTTTGGGGTGCAAGTTGATTAGAGATCGCTGAACCTGTGAAAGGCAGAGGAGGAAGCTGGCTGGACTCCCAGGCAGGTCTGGGCTCCGTAGGGAGCCCTGCCCACAGAATGTCCCCATCCAGCTCACAGGAGCTGGGCCATTACACCTCTGCCCGCCAGCCACTGGAGGCCGGTGGCCCTAGGAGGCGTGTGAACTGGGGTCAGGCAGCTTTCTGCCAGGGGAGTCCACTCTGCAGGCCCTGGCAGGAGGCTGCCTGGGGACCGCACTCCCTCAGAGGTGGGCAGCAAGCCCCCCTTTTTTTCTTTTGGCCACATGGCGCAGCATCTGGGAGCTTAGTTCCCTGACCAGGGATCAAACCCACGACCCCTGCGTTAGAAGCGCAGAGCCTCAACCACTGTACCACCAGGGAGGTCCCAGCAAGCCCTTCTTGGACGGGGATCTGGGCAGTGGGCCAGGCCATCCCCTACTCAGTAGTTCAGATGAAGAGCTCCTAGAACACGGTAGACACGTGTTCTTTGGTCCCCTCTAAACATCTGCTGTTTCTTCACCCTCCCATGTTTTCCTGCCTCCTACCTACACTGAGATGTTTCTGAGATCAATACTAAGTTGCTCATCCTCCACAAGGCGCAGACTTTTACATTTAAACCTGGTCCATTTGCCCCTTATGAATTAGTTGTAGTCACCTGTGTCGTCAGGGCTCTTCACTCTATAGCTATTTTTCCATTTTTAATAAATAAGAAACTTCTAGGTGGACAAGTTTGAAACTACATAAATACTCTGTTTCTTGCCAAAATCTTCCTCCCCCAATTTGGCATGCATAACGGTTCTTGCCTAAATCTGTTGTTACCAAGGTGGTTTTTAAATGGCGATTTTCTGCTTCCATCAGTGCTACTGTGTTTGTTAATCAGAACTCCACTGTATGCAAGAGCTTTCCCTTTCTTTCCATATATCTACTAATTTATTATCTATTGTCAATATGGACTCATGGATTCTTATTTTGTTCATTCTGTTATTGTTCTTATGTACCTTGCTGCTCAAATTACCCCAGACTTGGCCAGTGAAAGCCCCTTCATTTTTCTTAATATATCCTCATCATTTTCTGAGCACTTCGTTATTTTCTGGTACGGTAACATATTCCAGGCTCATCTTGAATTTCTCTGCCCCAGCCTTTGAATAAGCCATTTCTCCATGAACCCCTGGTTCATTTTTGTGGAGAATTGTATTTAGAAACGAAGGTGTGGGTTCAGGCATTGCTCGTTGCAAATGAGTGACTGAGCGTCATTGAAATAATAAATTTATATGGATACCTCTAATTAGAATCCGACCTAGGATTCTTGCTTGCCTTTCCCCATTCCATACTTGTATCTCTCATCTTGTATATTTCCCTGGCTCTCAAGAACCTTACTATAGTCACTCATTTGCTCAATTCTGCAATACCCACAAAATGGTTTCATAATACTGATACCACTACAATAAACCTATTGAGAAGAGTTCAAGGTTAACCTTTTTTTCCCTTTGGACTGAAGTCAAAATACTATCTTCAACATTTTCTTGTGGTACTGGCATAAAGACAGACCAACGGAATAGAATAGAGAGGTCCCAAAATAAACCCTCACACATGTGGTTGAATGATTCTCAACAAAAATGCCAAGACCTTTCAAAAAGAAAGGACAGGGCTTCCCTGGTGGCGCAGTGGTTGAGAGTCCGCCTGCCGATGCAGGGGACACGGGTTCGTGCCCCGGTCCGGGAGGATCCCACATGCCGCGGAGCAGCTGGGCCCGTGAGCCGTGGCCGCTGAGCCTGCATGTCCGGAGCCTGTGCTCCGCAACTGGAGAGGCCACAACAGTGAGAGGCCCGTGTACCGCAAAAAAAAAAAAAAAAAAAAAAAAAAAGAAAGGACAGTCTTTTTAACAAATGGTGCTGGGAAAACTGGGTATTGATATGTAGATAAATGAAGTTGAACTCTTATACAAGGTACAAAAATTAACTCAAAATGGATTAAAAACCTAAATGTAAGACCTACAATTATAACACTCTTAGAAGAAAACATAAAAGGAAAGCATGATATTGCATTAGGCAATGATTTGTTGGATATCTCACCAAAAACATGGACAACAAAAGAAAAAGAGATAAATTGGACTACATCAAAATTAAATGCTTTTGTTTATCAAAGGAAACAATCAGCAGAGTGAAAAGACAAACCATGGAATCAGAGAAACTATTTGCTCACCATATATCTGATAAAGGGTTAGTACCCAGAACATATAAAGAACTCCTAAGACTCAACAACAAAAACCAAACAACCTGAATTTAAAACGGACAAAGGGCTTGAATAGACATTTCACCAAACAAGATAATCAAATGGCCAATAAGCACATGAAAAGATGTTCAACATCACTCATCATCAGGAAAATCAAAATTAAAATCACAATGAGATACCACCTTATACCCATTAGGATAGCTACTATCAAACCAGAAAATAACAGATGTTGGTGAGGATGTAGTAAACTTGGAATACCTGTGCACTCTTGGTGGGAATATAAGATGGTATAGCCACTATGGAAAACAACATCGCAATTCCTGAAAAAAGTAAACTAGAACTTTCATATGACAGCAGTACCATTTCTGGATATATACCCCTCCAAAAATTAAAGCAAGGTCTCAAAGAAATATTTGTACACCTACAATCATAGCAGCATTATTTATAATCGTTAAAGGTAGAAGCAACTCTAGTGTCCATTGACTGGTTAATGGATAAACAAATGTGATATATTCACACAGCCTTCAAAGGAAGGAAATTTTGACACATGCTACAACATGGAAGAACCTTGAGGACATGATGCCGGATAAAGCAAACCAATCATAAAAGGTCAAATATCGTATGATTCCATTTATATGAAGTACCTGGAGTAGTCAAAGTCATAGAGACAGGAAGTAGAATGGTAGTTACCCAGGACTGGAGGCAATGGGGAGTTGTTATTTAATGGGTTTGGAGTTTCAGTTTTACAAGATGAAGAGACATCTGGAAATGGATGGTGGTGATGATTGCAAGTTCAGCAATATGAATGTACTTAATGCCACAGAACTACACACTTAAAAATTGTTAAAATGGTCAGTTGTATGTTATGTATATTTTACCATAATAAAAAAAAAATGAGAAACTTCCTAAGGCAGATCACTTTATTCACTGGAAACAATTAGGTTTGTACTGTCTTCATTTAGTTTAAGATTTTCCCCATCCTTATTAACTTTATTTTATTGGATATGTAGAACATTAATATGAATCCAAAAGTCAAAACTGTAAAGAAATGTACACTCGGGGAAGTGACACTCCTTCTCCTACCCCTTCAACCATCCCTTCATCTCCATTCCTTGTGGGTAACCAATTTTATTCCTTTTCGTATTGTCAGTCTTGTATTACTTTTTGCAAAGTTATACAAATATGTTCATGTTTTCTTATTTTCTCTTCTTTTTTGCAAAAAAACCCTAGCATACTACATATATTCTTTTGCATTTTTTATTTAAAATATGTTCTGGAAATTACTCTCTTTTGGTTTATAAAGATTTTCTGGGCTTTCCTGGGCTTCCCGGGTGGCACAGTGGTGGAGAATCCGCCTGCCGATGCAGGGGACATGGGTTTGTGCCCCGGTCCGGGAGGATCCCACATGCCAGCGGAGCGGCTGGGCCCGTGAGCCACAGCCGCTGAGCCTGCGCGTCCGGAGCCTGTGCTCCGCAACAGGAGAGGCCGCAACAATGGGAGGCCCACGTACAGCAAAAAAAAAAAAAAAAAAAAAGATTTCCCTATTTTTTTTTACCAGTTTCCAGTACTTCACAGTGTATATTTATCCTAGTGTATTCAACCAGCAATCATTGTTCTTGTTTATCTCGAAGCTGAAATTATCCCAGATATAGCCAGTGAAAGCAGTCTCCTGTGTTTGTACATTTAAGTAGTTTACAATATTTTACAATTATAAATAATTAGTGAAAATTTTTGCATATGTATTTTCATGTTGTTAAAACTATATCTTCGGGATAAATTCCTGATAAATCTGTAGATCAAATAATACATGTGTAAGTAGATTTGTTCACTATTGTCAAATTCAACTCCAGGGGATAGTACTATTTTTCATTTTTATCAGCAAGGTATGAAAGTGCCTGTTTCTGCACAATCTGGCTAATTTTGGCAAGCCTTTGGATTTTTGTCAATCTGATGGGTGAAAAAAAAAAAACTGAAGGAACTGTAAACTTGAAATAAATGAGAGATTATTTCCCCAATATCTCTAAGGTAAAGAAAAGCAATTATAAAATTCATGTCTCTAATTCCAATATCTGGACCATCTGCACCTGTAGGTCTGCTTCTATCAATTTATTTTTTAACATAGACTGTAAATCTAGATGTTGTTTTTTTTAACCTACTCTTCCTGCTTCTTCGTGTGTCTTATACATTTTCAATCTTTTGACAGGCATTGTTTTTAAAACAGTAGACAGTGAAGTAGATTCAGTCAGGCAGCTAAGGTGAAGGGATGTTTTCTTTGATCTCACTAGGAGTTAACCTCAGTGGGGGATCAGTAGCAGCTTTAATTCGTTTCAGTTTACATCTGGACCACTTGAGAAGGAAGTCAGCTCCCTCCCAGTAGCCAGACTTTGCAAACAAGTCACCAGTATACTATAAGACTGTGAGAGGGCTTCCCTGGTGGCACAGTGGTTAAGAATCCGCCTGCCAATGCAGGGGACACGGGTTCGAGCCCTGGCCCGGGAAGATCCCACATGCCGCAGAGCAACTAAGCCCGTGAGCCACAACTACTGAGCCCGTGCTCTGAGAGCCCACGAGCCACAAATACTGAGCCTGCACGCCACAACTACTGAAGCCTGCGCGCCTAGAGTCCATGCTCTGCAACAAAAGAAGCCACCGCAATGAGAAGCCCGTGCACGGCAACAAAGAGTAGCCCCCGCTCGCCGCAACTAGAGAAAGCTCACGTGCAGCAATGAAGACCCAACGCAGCCATAAATAAATAAATAAATTAAAAAGACTGTGAGATCTCTCTGCTTTCCAGCTTCTTATACTTTTGAGGGGCTGATCTCTATGATCTTATCAGAGCTGAGCTGGTGGCAGCTGGGGTTCAGATTTAGTTAATTTCAGTTATCTTCTAGTTCCAAGTGCTTTGAGGTGATGCCAGGCCCCTCCCACCTGTGACACAGGTACAGTGAGACTGGGTTCTCAAGGAAGCACAGACTGAGATGGGGCTCAGTGTGCAGGCTGTTTACAGGGAGTGCCCTTGGATCAGCACCTGTGGAAGGAAGTGTTTCATTTCCTGGGGCTGCCATAACAAATTACCACAAACTGAGGAAGGCTTTCCCATCAAACCTGACGATCTGTTGAGTTTTCTGGCCTTACACAGTCTGTCCACTCCTGCATGCCCACTTCCCTGAGTCCCTGAGTCTCTTCTTCCACAGTCTGCCACAGTAGTTCTGGTATTTTTCCTCACTTAGTACAGACCATTACTTTTTCCATGCTTCTAGGAGCCGCCCTAGAGCCAGATTAGAGTCTTTGCTAGCATGTTAAACCCTTTATCTCAGAAAAAGTGCAATTAATTTGTAAACTTTCTGTTATCCAATCTTATGTTCCAGGCCCCCTTTACCAAACATGCTCAGATCCAGTCCCACACAGACTCCACTGGTCCCGCCAGTACACGCTGGCTAGGACTGGCAGCTCCTTTGTGGTACAGGCCTTTTCCTCCCTTTTCTGGCCCTGCATGTTGCTGGTTGGAGCATCCTGTGACTTCACCCGAGTTATAGGCCTGGTACCCAGGACGAATGAGGGGACGTATCCTGGGGCACATCCTTGCTCACAGAGGAGAGGCTTTTGAACTGTCTTCAAGGGAACAGAGCACTAGCTCTTGGAAAGGGATGTGCCACTTCTGAAGGCTCAGAAGTTTTAGGAAAATGTGTGGATTTAAGAGTTTCAGGGTTTTCAACCCAGATATCCTCATCCCATGTGTCAGTGTCCTATTCTTTCTCAAACAAGGCTCTAATCTTGGCATTAAGACCTACCGTGGCTGAGAGTTTAACCTCTGGAACCCTGCTACTCTTGTGATTGCATCCTGGGCCTCGTGCTTAGATTTCCCTGCACCCCCAACTGCAGATACTTTTCAGAGCCTCTTAGCAGTCTCCCAAGAGGTGCACTAATTCATGCTGGCCTTTCAACCGCCACTTAGTTGCTTTTAGTCTTTCCTTATCTTTTTCTGGAGTGTCAGTGAGTTTTGCACTAGGCGTCTAACTCCATAATCTTTTTAGTTACTGATTCCTGCATATTTTTCTTTTTGAAAATTTCAGTTTACTGTGATAAGAATACTTCACGTGAGATCTACCGCTGAACAAATTTTTCAGTGTGCAATACATTATTGTGGACTGTGTAATGTTGTACAGCAGATCTCTAGAACTGACTCCTCTTGCTTAACTGAAACTTTGTACCCATTGATTAGTAACTTCGTTTCCCACCCACCCATGCCCCCCAACCCCCAGCCACCACCATTTCACTCTTCGATTCTATGAATTTGACTATTTTAGATACTTCATGTAAGCAGAATCACACGAATTTATCTTTCTGTGACTGACTTGTTTCCCTTAGCATAATATCCTCAAGATTTATCTATGTCATGTGTACTGCAGAATTTTCTTATTTTTTTAAGGCTGACTAGCATTCCATTGTACATATATACCACATTTTATTTATCCATTTCTATGTTGATGGACATTTAGGGTGTTTCCACATCTTAGCGATTGTGAATAGTGCTGCAGTGAACATGGGAGGGCTTATATGTCTTTGAGATCCTGATTTCAATTATTTTGGATAAATACCCAGAAGTGAGATTCCTGGATCATATGGTAGTTCTAGTTTTAATTTTTTGAGGAAACTCCATACCTTTTTCCATAGTGGCTGAACCATTTTGCATCCCCACCAACAGTGCACAGGAGTTCCCTTTTCTCCACGTTTGCCAACAGTTGTTGTCTTTTGGTCTTTCGTGATAGCTGTCACGATAGGTGTGAGGTGATATTATGGTTTTCATTTGCATTTCCCAGTGATTAGTGACGTTAAACTTTTTTTCATATGTATGTTGATCATTTATATGTCTTCTTTGGAGAAATGCCTATTCAGGTCTTTAGTTCATTTTTTTAATCAGGTTATTAGTTTTTGGCTGTTGAATTGTAGGGGTTCATTATATACTTTGGAGACTTATCCTTTATCAGATGTATGGTTTGCAAATATTTTCTCCCATCCCCTAGCTTGCTTTTGACTCTGTTGATTGTTTTCTTTGCTGTGCAGAAGGTTTTTTAGTTTGATGTAGTCCTACTTGTTTATTTTTGTTTGTGTTGCCTGTGCTTTTGGTGTCATATCTGTGAAATCATTGCCAAGATCAATAATTTTTCCCTATACTTTCTGCTAGTATTTTTATAGTTACAGGTCTTATGTTTAACTTATTAATCCATTTGAGTTGATTTTTGTGTGATATATAAGAAAAGAGTCAAATCTCTTTCTTTTGCATATGGCTATCCAGTTTTCTCAACACCATTTGCTGAAAGGACTATGATTTCCACACTGTGTACTCTTGGCACCCTAAGATCAGTTGAGTGGATTTATTTCTGGGGTCTCTATTCTATTCTGTTGGTCAATATGTCTGTCTCAATGCCAGTACCATACTGCTTTGACTACTAGTTTTGTAATATGTTTCAAAATCAGGAAGTGTGATGCCTCTGACTTTGTTCTTCTTGCTTAGGATTGTTTTGGCTATTTGGGGGTTTTTGTGGTTCCATATGAAGAATAGTTTTTTCTCCTGTTAAAAATGGCTTTGGGACTTTGATAGGGATTGCACTGAATCTATAGATCATTTGGGGTGGTATGGACATTTTAATAACATTAAACCTTTTCATCCATGAGCATAGGATGTTTTTCCATTTGTTTGTGTCTTCTTTAATTTCTTTAATCAATGTCATTTAGTTTTCAGTGTACAAGTCTTTCATCTCCTTGGTTGAGTTTATTCCTAAGTATTTTATTTATTTTTGTGCTATTGTAATTGGGATTATTTTACTTATTTCCTTTTCAGATAGTTCATTGTTTATGCATAGAAATGCAACTGATTTTTATATGTTGAGCTTATATCATACAACTTTACTGAGTTCATTTATTAATTCTAACAGTCTTTTTGCCAGTACCATACTATTTTTCATGTAGTCTTTTGGATTTTCTATACATAAGATCATGTCATTTGTAAACAGAGACAATTTTACTTCTTCCTTTTCAATTTGGATGTCTTTTATTTCTTTATCTTGTCTAATTACTCTGTCTGGGACTTCCAGTACTATGTTGTATAGAAGTGGTGAGAGTGGGCATTCTTGACTTGTTCCTGATTTTAGAGGAAAAGCTTTCAGTTTTTCACTATTGAGTATGATACCAGCTATGGGATCTTCCTGTTTGGCCTTTAATAGGTTGAGGTACTTTCCTCCCCGATATGTTTAAAATACTGACTGATACATTTGGCTAGTGCATTCTCTTTACATGCTAGTGCATTCATCACTACTGAAATTTTTAACAACTGTATGTGATCCACTTTTCACCAGTGATGAAGTCTTCAGTAGCAGCTGGACAGAGAGTACTCTAGCTCCAAAACCCCACTTCAGTGTTCACTTTTTTGGCCATTCCTGGCAGTAACTGTCTACAGATGTAGTTCTCCAGTCAGCAGTCTCTGAGACAGAGTCTAAAGGACAGTATGTTTATTAGGAATCAATATCTATGGAAGAGAGATGAAAGAAGCAAAGAGGACAATCAGGCTGCAACACTGACCCAGTAATCTCAGGCAACCCCACAAGGAGTCCCGGGATAAAATAGCCAGTCACAGTTTTCCTGTGTTAAGCCAAAATGCCTCAATCAGGCAGCAGATACAGACCACCCCCAGAGAAGTGTGGCTTTGGGTGGGTTGGCTTTCTGTAGTTGAGGCATTCACTGAAGAGTTTAACAACCAAAGGCTGCCTTCTGGCACATTCCCAACAGCTGAGCCAAGAAGTTTTTTCTTGATGTTTTTGAGTGGTACATCCACATTACCAGAGAGGATAATTATGCCCACATGTAAAACTGACTGCCAGTTATTCCCTCCTTGCAAAGGGCTTGCCATATTCTGCAGTATAGATCACTTAGACTTTATGGTTCCATGGCTCTTCAATGTCATTCTAATATCATTTTTTAATTAAGATTTTTTTTTAGTTTAGCTGATATGTTGTTGTATGAGCCAGAGCAATGATGTTTTATAACTTCAACAGCCTAATCAGAAGTGAAACTTCTCCAACCGTGAACTTTTTTTTTTTGATAAACAAGTTTATTTGTAAATTTAGTCAACATACATAATTGACCTAAAAACTTCAATAGAAGGATAAATTTGAAAACCACTTGGAAAGCCATCTCTATTAAGTGATTTTTCCCAGGACCTTATACCAGATGACACCATTTTAACTGGCAGAGGTTCCATGAGCTGAAGCTGTGTGTCCCTCCCCCACAGCAAGTTTACCCTAAGGGTTATTATAATACAAACTCCACAAGGAAAAGAAGTTCAGTATTGTTCCCTCTTGGTAGAGAAAAACTCAACCTAGTCATGAGACCAACCACAACACAAAGAAAAGCTGCACTAACTACTATATTATTAACAGATGATGCTGGTGTGAATAACTTGTATTATATTCTAGAGCCCTTATAAATAAATCCCCTCGTTAGTGTCTGCATTATCAGCTAGAGGATTAGTTAATATGTGGTAGAATGAGGACTTATGCAAGGTACAATGCGCAAAGCATTTTACTATGTATGAAAAACAAGTGCAGTCTAGTTAGGAGAAAACCAACCGGACTCTATATATTACACACACCTTAATGACAAGACTCCCCACCACATGTGAATGTAAAACATTTAATTTAAAAACGTTGACACTACAATATATAAAATAGCTATTATAAATGCACATAGTGTATTCTATAGCTGCCAGGTTTACTTCTTTTTTTTTTTTAATAAGGAAACTGTAAGTTACACTGTGGTTAAGACTTGTATCTTCACCCTTGAAAAAGCCCACATTCTATCACAGTGATGTACGGTCAGACTTAACAGCCCCAATTGTTAAACACTTGGATCAAGTCATAACCAGTTTTATTGCAAAAGGACCCTGTACACATTTATCAATTCTAGTACCTTAATAGCTACGCAACAAGTCATTAACATACAGAAACATGCATCATGAGAAGCAAGAAGTATCACCCATCCCTTCTGCATATTAGCAACTTGTCACTCCTGAGCAACAGCACTCACATCACTCAGGTCTGTGAACAGTCAGTCACTTTTCGCATTCATCCTGAGTGAAAGATGGAATGACTTAAGTACAAATGCAACATATTATAAACAATTTCTTACAAAAAAATCACAAATTAAACCAAAGTATTTTACAGAATTTACTACAAAACACCATAGAAACTGCCTTCACTTAAGCTCTCTCTCCCCGTATCCGGCGAGCCAACTGGATGTCTTTGGGCATGATGGTGGCTCTCTTTGTGTGGCTGGCACACAGATTAGTATCTTCAAATAAGCCCACCAGGTACGCTTCACTAGCCTCCTGAAGCGCAGCAATGGCGGCACTCTGGAACCTCAGGTCGGTTTTGAAATCCTGGGCGATCTCCCTCACCAACCTCTGGAAAGGCAGCTTCCGGATCAGAAGCTTGGTGGATTTCTGGTAACGACGGATTTCTCGAAGCGCAACGGTCCCGGGCCTGTAACGATGAGGGTTTTTTCACCCCGCCGGTAGAGGGGGCGCTTTTCCTGGCCGCTTTAGTGGCCAACTGTTTGCGGGGCACTTTGCCACCTGTGGACTTACGAGCAGTCCGCTTGGTTCGGGCCATTTTCTTTCACCCAGTGCCGAAGTTTTACGCCGCTTCTCCGACAGCCGCGCCGCTCCTGCTGCCCAATGAAGAGCCGCAGTCGCCGAACTAACGGAAGAAACTCCTCCGACTAACGACCAAACCGCTCTGCGTTCCTACCGTGAACTCTTAATTTCAGTTATATATCTTTCAGTTCTGGAATTCCTATTTGATTCTTCTCTGTTAACATCCAGTATATGGTGAAATTCACCATCTTGTCATTTAATTTCTTTGAGCATATTAGTTACAACTATTTTAGTGTTCTTACCTGATAGCTCTAATATTTGAATTTTTCATCTAAGTGTTTTTTGCCTTTTTCTCTTCCTTTTCAATCAAATAATTTTTTCTGCATCTTTTCTTTCTTTTCCTCTCCCTCTCTCCTTCCTTCCTTCCTTTTTGCATACCAAGTTATTTTTGATTGCCTATCAGACGTTGTATGTTATATATATATATTATCAAGATAAACTGAGGGGACTTCCCTGGTGGCACAGTAAGATTCCATGCTCCCAATACAGGGGGCCCGGGTTTGATCCCCAGTCAGGGAGCTAGACCCCACATGCATGCCACAACTAAGGAGCCCTTGAGCTGCAACTAAGGAGCCCACGTGCCACAATGACCCAGTGCAACCAATATAAATAAATAAATATTAGAAAAAAAAGATAAACTCAGGATCTTGAAGATATCTTCCTCCAAGTAAAATATATTTTTGCTTTTGGTGAGCAGTTAGAGGAATGAAGATCTCCTTAACCCCAATAGAGATTAAACTCATTCAAACCTTTTTTTATGTGAAGGCTGGGCAATTTATGATTCATTTAACTTGGAGTATCTATCCTTTTGTGATCCCAGCTGAATGCTTAGGGTGTTTACCACGTTACTTCCTCCTTTGTGGGCTTGTACTCCAATTTTTATACCAAATCCCATAAGACTTCCAGAAGTTCTATTCAGCCTCTCTCTCTGTAAACCACGGTTTTCTCCTCAACTTCTTGGCCTTGCAGCTGCCTTTTAATCAGTAAAAGCTCCCGGCTATCAGTGGGGAGTGAAAAATGACGCCATATGTTTCAACTACCTTGCTTCCCCAGTTTATGGACTCTTACCTTCCCCAAGTCCTCATGGGCCTGGTAGCTCTCTGATGCCTTCAAATGGTGTGTGGGGGTGTGCATGTTTAGTTCTATTCAGTTTTCCTACACATTCTCAGCAGGTTGGTCTACTGCAAGGAAGTTCATCATTGTCAACAGCAGAATTCCAAACTCTGCTTTTATCGAGTTTATATTTTTAGTAACTTGTTTTAAAATAAAAAGCAGCACGTAGGGAATTTCCTGGAGGTCCAGTGGTTAGGTCTCTGTGCTTTCACTGCCATGGGCCTGAGTTCCATCCCTGTTTCAGGGAATTAAGATCCTGGAAGCTGTGCTGCCCGGCCAGAAAACAAAAAATGAAAAACAACAGGTAGCATGTCTTTCTGTGTCTAGTTCATTTCACCTGGCATAATATCCTCAGGGTTCATCCATGTTGTCACAAACGGCAGGCTTTCCTTTTCTCTGGTCGAATAATATTTCAGTGCGTGTGCGTGTGCACGCGTGTGTGTCACATTTTCTTTATTTATTCATCAATGGACATTTCGGTTATTTCCCTATCTTGGCTATTGTGAATGATGCTGCAGTAAACATGGGAATGCAGATTATCTCTTTAAGGTCCTGATTTTGTTTCCTTTGGGTATAACCCCCAAATGGGGTTGCTGTTATAGTATGATTGTTCTGTGAAGTTTTTTTTGAGGACTCTTCCTACGGCTTTCCATAATGGCTGTGCCAATTTACATTGCCACCCAACAATTCACATCTTTGCCAACACTTGCTATCTTTTGATTTTTTGATAATACCCCTCCTAATAGGTATCAGGTGATACCTCTTGGTGGTTTTGATTTGCATTTTCCTAAGGATTAGTGATGTTGAGTACCTTTTTATATACCTGTTGGTCATTTGTATGTCTTCTTGGGACAAAAGTTTATTCGGGTCCCTCATCCATTTTTATTTGGGTTATTTGTTTTTGGTACATGTATTATTTTTCTGATTTCATTGAATTATCTATGCTCTCTTGTAGCTCTTTGTACTTCTTGAAAACAATTTCTTTTAATTCTTTGTTAAAGATCTCATAGATTTCCATTTCTCTTGTGTCAGTTGCTGGAAATCTAATGTCTTCCTTTCATAGAGTTATGTTTACCTGATTTTTTGTTTTCCTTGTAGCCTTACATTGGTGTCTTCACATTGGAAGTAGTCACTTCTTCCAAACTTTATTGACTGGCAGGGAAAGACCTTCGCTTGTGTGTGGATGTCAGGGCCCTAGTGTTACCAAACCAGGTATGTTTACCCAACGCACAGCAAGCCAAAGGCTGATACACTGAAGTTTACTGCCAAGAAAACGTTTATTCACAAAACATTCACAAAGTGAAGAGACAAAAGAACAAGTCTCAGATCCATCCCCCGAAGGCGAGAGTGTTGGGGTATAAGTAGGATGGTCTTAGGCGTGGGGAAAGGTGATTGGAGTTAGGGAAAAAGGCGAGACAATTGGCGTTCTCCGCAGGTGCATCTAGGTTGCCTGCTTGTGCAGATTCAAGATGGAGGCGCTTAGCCTGATCTGAGGGTGGGGTTTTCTGGCCCTCGGACATCCACGGGACATGCGCAGGTCCAGTTTTAGGGTCGCTGGTCCTAACCAGCCCCCAGCCAGCTCGCACTAGGGAGCAGCTGACTCCGCATTCCTGTAAAACAGCTGAGCTGTGTGTGTGAAGCTGAGAAGGTATGTAAGGAAAGATATTTTTCCTCTCTTTAAGAAAAAAAGACAACTAAAGCAAACTTAATTAGTGAAGGCAGTTTACAAGCAAAAGGGTTTTAATAGGCCGTTCCCTTATCTGTTGTTCTATAAGACAAGTTCAAGCATTTCTATTAATTATCAGCTTCTATTAACGGTTTCACTGGTTCAGTGAGATGCACTCTTACGGCGAGTCTGGTGCTGGCTCTAAGGTCACGTGGGGATGCAAGTTCCAGGTGCACCAAATATAGGGGGGGCATGCGCAGTGGTGCCCATAAGGGGCTCGGAGCGGTGAATACTGGCGCCAGAGACGCTCAGTGGTGTGGACGCTGAGAAGTTCCGTAGCCGTGGTCCACGTTGGTGAAGACTTCGGGGATTTGCAATGGCAGAGGCTGCGGGAGTCCACAGCAGCAGTGAGGACTTTTGGGGTCCTCACTGGTGAAAGCTACCGGCGTTCTCCTGCTGCCCGTTTCTTCCATGGAGTGAACTCACGTCCAAGAGGATTCGCTGACTTGGGGGATGGAGTGACACAGGTAAAATTCTTCCTACCCTTTTTTATGTGGCCATCCTCTGTTTTGGGGCTCCACTGGGTTGCTGCAGTTTCTTAATTGTATTCCAGAGCTTTCCCAGAGCTCTTTTAGTCTGTGGATAGTTGCTAAATCATTGTTTTTGTGGGAATGTTAGCGAATGCAGGTTTGTGTGCCCGACACATGGTGAGGCCAAACAGTACCGAAACTTTGGGGTTTGGAGCTGAGAAAGGTTTATTGCAGGACCAAATAAGGAGACAAGTGGTTTGCGCCCCCCAAACCCCCAAATTCCCTGAAGGGTTTCAGCAAAGCATTTTTAAAGGCAAGTTGAGGGAGGGGCAGGTTGGTTGTTGCAGACTTTTTGGTGCAGGAATCCTTTGACCACAAAGGTCAGGTCAGATGTTCCTGTAAACCTCAAACAAAACAAATGTTACTCTTTTTGTGCAGCTTTTTACCTCTATGAGAATGGAAAAGTGTTACACCCTTAAAGGTCAGAGCCTTGAGAATAGGCTATCCTGTATATTTCAGGCTTTAGGCAACATTCTTAACTCCCAAGAAAGCAAAGATTAACATGAAAGAAACATCTCCTATGGAGTCAGATTTCTTGGGACTCTTTTTTTTTTTTTTTTTTTCCGGTATGCGGGCTTCTCACTGTTGTGGCCTCTCCCGTTGCGGAGCACAGGCTCCGGACACGCAGGCCTAGCAGCCATGGCTCACGGGCTTAGTTGCTCCGCGGCATGTGGGATCTTCCCGGACCAGGGCACGAACCCGTGTCTCCTGCATCGGCAGGCGGATTCTCAACCACTGCGCCACCAGGGAAGCCCAAGGGACTCTTTAATCAATAGAAATCGCTAAAAGACCAGAAGAGAAATTCAGGCAAGGCTTTAATGGAACTTATGCTGCAGCCCAAGGGAGTGAAAACAAGTACCAGGTGCTTTTGCACTTGGGCGTGGGTGGAAGGGCGGGGAAGGGAGGGGGCGGGCCGTTTCCTCAAATTGGGTGAGGGTGGGGTGGACGGGTGGGTCGGGCCAGAGGGGCGGCTTAGGGGGTCGGCCCATCCCCCTGGGGGTGCTGTGTGCTGGGATCGTGCGCAGTACCCTGCTTTTGCTTCCAGCACCCCAGAAGTGGCAGTTGGTTAATGGCCTTTTTGTATCTTATTGCTCATAATTGCCTCCAGCTGCGCATGCTTGCAGTTAATTTTAGTCCCTTATAGGTTCTTTGTACTCTGTTGTTCGAGGAGGTGTTTGTCCAGGTGCAAGGACTAAAGGGTCCCAGGTCCCAGCCTGTCTCAACATCACTCTCTGCATATCTCAATTTTGACTTGCACGAGTGACCACTGTATATACACTGCGCCGGGCACTATCACTGTACTGCAGAGACCCTTACACAGAGAGGCACATATACATCTTTCTCTTTTTCTTCTTTCCCTCCTTTCCTTCTTGCCTCTCTCCTACCCTCTCTTCTATTCGTTCTTTCTTCCCACCCAGAAAGAAGTTCTGGTATTTTTTTTTTTCCCACTCATACTTTTACAGAAAGTGAAGGGAAGAAGTTAGAAAACCGTACAATTTTTTTAGTCAGAAAATTCTACCATACTTGGGTTTGTTCCTTTAATGTCATTCAAATTTTTTCTGATTACATAAATAATACCTTCTCATTGCCACAAAATAAAGCAGTGTGTGAATATTTCATTAGCAAGGACTTATAAACTGCTTACTGAGTGCCAGACTCTGTTCTAGGTGCCTTAAATATTTTAATTTCTCATTTTATTTTCTGAACAAGTCTGTGAGTTAGGTACTGAAAATCTGCTTTACCAATAAGGAAACTGAGGCACAAGGAGATTACTTAACATTTCATAGTTAAAAGGCAGCGGAGGGCTTCCCTGGTGGCGCAGTGGTTGAGAATCCGCCTGCCGATGCAGGGGACACGGGTTCGTGCCCTGGTCCGGGAAGATCCCACATGCCGCGGAGCAACTAAGCCCGTGAGCCATGGCCGCTGAGCCTGTGCGTCCGGAGCCTGTGCTCCGCAACGGGAGAGGCCACAACAGTGAGAGGCCCGCGTACCGCAAAAAAAAAAAAAAAAAAAAAAAAAGGCAGCGGAGGTGGACTTCAGATCCAGTCCATCTGGCTCTGGAGCCCGTCCTCTTAGCCACCGTGTTCTGAGGCCCATCCTCAGATTCAAATGACACTAGGGTTGTTACTGACTAGGGTCTTTGGATTCTTTAATCAATAGAAGTTGATAAAAAGGCCAAGCGAAGAATTTAGGCAAGGCTTTTTTTTTTTTTTTTTTTGGTCTCTCCCGTTGCGGAGCACAGACTCCGGACGCGCAGGCTCAGCGGCCATGGCTCACTGGCCCAGCCGCTCCGCTGGCATGTGGGATCCTCCCGGGCCGGGACACGAACCCGCGTCCCCTGCAACGGCAGGCGGGCTCTCAACCACTGCGCCACCGGGGAAGCCCCCTAGGCAAGGCTTAATTGGGACTCATGCTGCAGCGGGAAGGAGCAAGAACAAGTAACAGGTGCCCTTGCCCACGCCCTGAGGCGGGGTTAGTGAGCTGGTCCCTTAATTGGGGTGAGAGTAGGGTCGTGTAGGTGAGTTGGGCTGGAAGGTGGCATAGGTGGTCTGCCCACCCCCTTGGTGGTGCTGTGTGCAGGGATCATGCTCAGTGCTCTGCTTTTGCTCCTGGCACCTCATAAGTGGCAGTTGGGTTTTGGCCTTTTTGTATCTTGTTGTTGATAATTTTCCCCCTCTGCGTGTGCATGCAGTTATTTTTAGTCCCTTATAGTTTCTTTTTATATTATTTTGCTGGAGGAGATGTTTGTCCAGGTGCAAGGACTGCAGTAAGGGGTCCCAGGTCCCAGCCTGTCTCAGGGTCACTTAGAAACCTCATGTCCTGCAGTGACCACAGTGACCTTTCAGTGATCATCCTTACATGATACTTCTGTGCATATATTTATGAACATACACATATTTTAATATAAGTAAACCACACACATACACAATACATATGTATACAA
Organism: Kogia breviceps; assembly: GCF_026419965.1. Classification (NCBI taxonomy): domain Eukaryota; kingdom Metazoa; phylum Chordata; class Mammalia; order Artiodactyla; family Physeteridae; genus Kogia; species Kogia breviceps. The sequence goes on from NC_081318.1 coordinate 99,416,899, forward strand.
TCAAGTGGCTTTTTTTGCCATTAACTTTCACAAAAATGGAACTGTATTTTATTTGTATGTACACATATCACCTCTGCATCTTGCATTCCTAGTTTAACAGCTTCAGGAGTTCCTCCAAGTCAACTAGTGTAGCTCCACCTGATTCTTTCATAACTACAAGATATTCCTTGGTCAGCTATGCCTCCACCTACATAACCGTTCCCTTCTTGTTATGTATTTATTTGTTTCCAGGAGTTTTAGTACTACAAAGAATGCTGGAACAGATATGAGTACATGTTTCTTTTTGCATTGCTACTTTTTATACCTAAAGATTAGCTTTCCAGGTGTTAGATTGTTGTTGTTTTTTTTTAACAGATTGTGCTAGATTGTTTACACAAATGTGAACAATTCACAAGTGTATCAGCAGCGCATGAGCACCCCCTTTTCCTGATGGTAACCGCCAACAGTAAGTGAAACTCCGTTTTAATTTTTGCCAATATCATTTGTATACAGGAATACTTCATAGTTAACCTTTTTATCTGCTTTCCTCTGACTATTAGCAAGCTTAAAGGCCTTTTATTGTTGATAACAAGCCGTTTGGAGTTGCTTTTCTGTGACCTGTCTCTTATCTCTGTCCATTTTTCTATTCCATAGTCTTTTTTTGGTGTGATTACAATTTTTTATAGTTGTTTGTATGTAAGCTATGCTTTAGCTGGTACAGATGTTTTTCTCAATCATTTGTGTGCTACAAACAATATAAATGTTTTATTATATTTTACCTTATAAAATGTTTTAACATTTGTAAAATCAAATATGACTAATTTTTAATAGCTCATGATTTTCCTGTCTCACCAACCTCTAGCTTGTATGTATGGTCTCTTACACTTTCTTTTAAAATGTATTGTTTTATTCTTTACCTTTAAGATTTTATTCCATCTGGAAGTTATTCTTATATGAGAGACGGGAATCAAGTTTATTCTTTCCCAATGCCTAGCCAGTTTTGCCAATTTTATTCATTAAATTAAAACACTGTTCCCTGCTGAATTATAAAATATTTTCCTATATTAAATTCCCAAAGGCACTGAAATCTATTTTAGGGGATCCTGTTCTACATAGTTCCACTTATCTCTTTGCCTTTTCCTATGCTAACATCATCCCGCTTTTATTACAGAGGTTTCACATGATTTAATATCGTATAAAGCCTTCCTTTTCAAAATTTTCTTGACTATTCTTGAACATTTATTCTTCCATATGAATTTTAAATTCACTTAATCCAAAAGAAAAAAACCCACACACACCAGGGTTCTAATTTGGATTGCACTCATTTCTATATTAACGGGACAGTTCACATTTTCATGATATTAAATGTCCTCATTTGGGGATGCTGTACAACTTTGTTTAATTTATGTTTTATTTTATGCCCTCCTGTGGGCTAATCTCCATGTGCTCTCCTGTGAAGCCATGAAGACTTGTGAGCACTCTTTCGCCTGGGTTCACTCTGAAATAGGAGGAATTCACATAATTTTTGCACCTGCCACATGATGTCCCTAATGCTGACTTTAGCTATCTCATCCCACACTCTCTTGCCGCTTTTAAGACACTTTTAATCCACTCTCATCTTTCCTGGGTTCTTTGGTATGTCTCCCTTTCTGGCAGGTTCTAATCCTTAGAACTCATTCAGATCTCTCCTGGCCTTGATCGTGGTCACCACCTTCACAGCTGCCTCTAGTGTGTGTTGCAAGACCTGCAGGTGCTCTGCCATCCAGCATTCCAGGGAAGTGAGTCAGCAGCCCCAGCCTTGTCCTTGTGAGCTGCTCCCAGTGGTCCCTGACCCAGCTCCGCAGGAAGCTTTGACAGTGGAATGGCTCTGACGCTGCAAACCTCCAGAGGGACCCCCTCACCTGCACATTATTCCTGCTATTGTCCCCCAGTGTTTTCATGGGAGGTTCTTATCTGGATCTCTGTAATCCTGTTTACTGAGCCGCCATAGGACCCTTAGAGCCATCATTTACTGATGCTAGGGGGCTGGAGCATTTGTCCCCCAACTTTTCAGACCCTAAAGCACTATTTTCTGAGTATATATCTTATATCACTAACACACAGAACTTTGGTCTCTTGTCAAGCTGCTTCAATTTTGGATCCCTCTATCACTTGATAAGTGACTCAGATTAAGGATGTCTTTTTTTTCTCTGTGTCCCCTTTCTTTACAAAGAGGAGAATGGTCTTCTGTAGTATCATGTTTTCCAAGACACACATAGCTGATGACCCAAATGGTCCTTGAATCCAAGCAACATGGTCAGGATCAGGGACCTATGACCACGATCTCTCCATGCTCCCCGATTCTACCCTACCCCGATTTTTGAGATAAAAAAGCTCAGTCCTGCAAGGGTCCATCAGTTTCATTCTGAAGGCCAGCAAGGATTTGGTTTGTCTTCAGTGTATTCAGAAGAACCTGCAGATTGTTAAGATATAGACAGATGAATATACTCACCCAAGAAGTAAGCAACCTTCAAAGGATGCAGATTTACAAAAAACTATGGGCCCCCAGTTCTAACTCGACAACCATCTCATTAAGAGTTGATCTTAATTCTGGACCTGTTGGCAGGTTTCCTCCCACCAGTATCACTTATTCATTGTATAGAGTACAGGAGGCTTTTTTTCATGTCTATATGCATTTTCTGTTGAAAAAGTTCATAACCATGGCACGACATTGATAAACTTGGAAGTACTCAGCCCATTCTGCTCTAGTTTCCTCATCTCTAAAATTAGGATAAAATTAGTACCTCTTTCATAAAATTGAGTTGAGGGTTAGAATAGTTAATATAAGTCGAACCCTTGGAAAAGTGCCAGGATCATGGTCAGTGCCATGTAAACGTTTGTTATCCGTATCTTGAGTGTCACTGAGTTTTACTCCCTGTTCTCTCTGCTCAAAGTAGAATTCTTTACTTTGGCAGCCTCCTGACCTTGACTTTAATACCCCTTTGTTACCACTGCCAGGATGCCTCTTTTGTGGTCTTTCTGGGCTCCTCTGAGAATGGATAAAAAGGAAAATCAGTCTGCTTCTAAACACGTGAGAATATTCTTGTGTCCCTTATGAAGTCCTCCATATTCAGAGGGGCGGACATAGTAACATTTAAAGCCTATCGCAAAGGAAGGGACTTTTCACCCAAAGTTTATACAGATTAAGCCCTTATCTGCATTGTAATGTCTTTTTCTCAAATACCTCCCTGCCTCCTTGTTACCACAGTAACCCATATCCGATAATATAATTTCAGATTTTAGCAAGAGAGTCTGTTAAGCAGGAGAGGAAGGCAGCGGAGGCTTTTGATGTTTCTTTTCAGTAGCAACTTTCTATACTTCGTGGGCTCCTGGCATCTTATCCTCTAGTGCCTGCAGTGCTATGACAATTCCAGGTGCATCAGTGTCCAGTATGCCACTGAAATCCACAGCTCTCTGGACATTGACCGCACAGCCAAAGAGGCTCAAAATAAAACAAGCATCCAAATTACTTAACTCTTATATTGAGAGTAAATTATATCACACTACATGCTAATCGTTCATTTATTTATGATTATACACACATACTTTAAACAAATTGTTATTTTTAAATTTTATTGGAGTATAGTTGACTTACAATGCTGTGTTCATTTCTGCTGTGCAGCAAAGTGATTCATTATACATACATATATATATACACACATTCTTTTTCATATTCTTTTCCATTATGGTTTATCACAGGATACTGAGTATAGTTGCCTGTGCTATACGGTAGGAGCTTGTTGTTTATCCATTCCATATATAATAGTTTGCATCTGCTAATCCCAAACTCCCAGTCCAACCCTCCTCCCACTTCCCCCTCGGCAACCACAAGTCTGTTCTCTATGTCCATGAGTCTGTTTCATAGATAAGTTCATTTGTGTCATTTTAGTAGGATGCTTTTGATGGGCGGGGTGGACATACTTTGCTTTTTATGAATTGGTAGCTTTCTGATGTTACAAGTAAACATAAAAGGAATTCATTTCTAAGTTGATTAGGGGTGCACAGAGTTCTTCTAGGGAAAAAGAAATGAGATCCTTCATGAGTTAAAGTCAAGATAATCTGCTTTAAGATGGCTTGGGGTACCTGAGCAAGGATAGTGGTATATTTTTGCAAGTATACAGATTTCCCACAATGGAGTCTGATGCAAAGATAATCTCTTATAAAGATGCCTCCCCTCCCCCTTGGCAACCACAAGGCCGTTCTCTGAGTCTAAACAAATACTAGTGAGCGCCTGCTGCACAAGTGTGTGCTCACTATACTGGACACCAGTGACACACTGGAGCAATAACAAGGGTAGTTCAGTGGGGGAGACACTTAAGAGTTCAGTGGGAGTCCTAGAGATTGACCGAATAACCGTGGTAATTAATAAACACAAACATTCAAATTTAGACAGATGCTCCAAGGAAAAGGAATGTCACATAGAAAGCTGACCTACACTTGTGGGACATGGAAGATTTCTCTGAGGAAGAGACATTTGACATATACAGAATGTCTGGAGTTACCTAAGGAAAGAGAAAAAGGAAGAGCATTGCAGGCAGCTAGGTCGAGATGTGCAAAGGTTCTGTGGTGGGACAGAAGATGGCCAGTAAAAGATGTGTGAGGCATCCATGAGACAGGGATCACTGGCAGAAGACCAGATGTTTTGGGGAAGAGCCTGGGTTTGGTCTTGGACGTGAGGTGTCTGGAGTGCCTTTGAGACATGCCAATGGTTGATATAAATAGGTTGTTGCATCTGGACCACAAGGAAGTGTCTGAGCCTAAGATATAAATAGTTTAGAGATAGCAGTTCAAACTAATTATCTTGGATGGAGATGCCTAGACAGAAAGAGTGTATTGAAAAAAAAAGGCCTGGGCCTTGGCAAGCTTCAGATCTAGTGGCTGAATAGAAGATGAGTCCAGGAAGTAGGCTGAGAAGGGGCAGGAAGGGAAAGCGGGAGGACGTGGCAGCATTGCAGCAAGGGGAAAAGAGTTGCAAGAATTTGCAAGTGGTTAATAGCATTCAAGAAGACTGCTGGGGCTTCCCTGGTGGCTCAGTGGTTGAGAATCTGCCTGCCGATGCAGGGGACACGGGTTCGAGCCCTGGTCTGGGAGGATCCCACATGCCGCGGAGCAACTAGGCCCGTGAGCCACAAATACTGAGCCTGTGCGTCCGGAGCCTGTGCTCCACAATGGGAGAGGCCGCGATAGTGAGAGGCCCGTGCATCGCGATGAAGAGTGGCCCCTGCTCGCCACAACTAGAGAAAGCCCTCGCACAGAAACGAAGACCCAACACAGGAAAAATACATAAATAAATTAATAAACTCCTACCCCCAACATCTTCCAAAAAAAAAAAAGACTGCTGAATTGTGCCATAAGGTAAGATCTGAACAGTGTCCACTGTTTGAGGACAGGGAAGTCATTGTTGCCCTTATCAGAGCTGGTTCAGAGGAGTGACTGGGGGAGGGGAGAGCATGGGACCAGAACATTCAGCCTGGAATAGGTTGAGGAAGGATTGGAAATTAAGGAAGTGGAGACAGAAAATACAGGTATCTCTTTCAAGAAGTGTGATTGTGAAAGAAAAGGGTGATACATGGTACAGCAGTATGGTGATGGGTGACAACATGATTTGAGATGAGAGAAGGTTTGGCTTGGTTCTTCCTTTTTAAGTGTGAAAAATTCATATATACAGAAAGACACGTATGTGAAAGAGCCTATGTAAATGTGTGTGTTCAACTTCAGGTGAAGAATATTACCAGTATTTTAGAAGTCCCTGTGGTTCTTGCCCAGTCACTCCCAGCTGAAGGGAGGTTATTTTTCAGAGAGAAGAGACTTAAGTTTCTTTAAATGGTGTTGGGAAGGGTCCAGTTTGTAAGGACTGGCTGAATATGCAGAGGGAAAAGGGATATTTGCTAGCGGGGAGTGATCATGGGAGCAGAAACAAATAGCGTCCAAGGCACACGAGGTGTGCGCTGTATACGGGGCTGGCGGGGTGGGGAGGGAAGACGGCTCTGATGATGGATACAGATGTGGGTAGGTTATGTAGGTTTGGTAGCAGGAAGTTAAGGGGCACCTGACTGATGGCTTCACAGTTCTCAGTAAAATAGGAAATGATCTCATCTGCTAAAAAGCAAAAGGCTTCAAAGAAGGGTGGGGCATGATTTTTTTTTTTTTTTTTTGCTGTATGCGGGCCTCTTACTGTTGTGGCCTCTCCCGTTGCGGGGCACAGGCTCCGGATGTGCAGGCCCAGTGGCCATGGCTCACGGGCCCAGCCACTCCGTGGCATGTGGGATCTTCCCGGACCGGGGCACGTACCCGTGTCCCCTGCATCGGCAGGCGGACTCTCAACCACTGCGCCACCAGGGAAGCCCGGGGCATGATTTTAAATAGCCATTGTTGAGAGCAGGAGAATGAGTTGATCAGAGAAATGTAATAATGGTCAGTGTTGAGGGTGTAATTGAGGCTGATGATGGCGTATTTTAAATGATATCAACGTGCTGTGTTGTTTTTCTCCAGGAGTATTTGGCCATTTGACTATAGGTGCAAAACAATGCAGAATCTTACAGGCTTATAGTTTTGCTAGACAGATGAAGAAAATTCAGAGGAGCGAGGTATTAGAGAATATTAGTAAGAGCTTAGAAAGAAATCTACACTGTAATAGAAGGAAAATAAACAAGAAAGAGTCATAGGACCAGAAGTTCCAATGAGGGTACAAGGTAATTGGCCAGGGAGTAGGATGCTCGAATTAGTGATTTGGGAGATAAAGCGGTTTGGGATGATGATATGGTCCAAGCTGCAGCTGGGAAGGATACTTACCCTGCATGCTTGTCATTTCCTTTCATATAAAGTGGCTCTCCTGTGCTTTGATTCAACTCTGGAGGGGCTGGGAAGGAGAAGTTAAACCTAAGTACCCAGCTCTTTCTCCCTTACCTCCTTTACTACCCAGGAAGTGCACATCCTGATCTGCTCCTCCGACTTCCTCATGCAGAACCTGTATGTATTCACACTGGGTGGATGCACCTAATACTAGGGCCCGCTATCAAGAAGCTTAATCTTGGCTTCGCAGCTAAGTCACATTCTCTAATCTAGCTATTATCATCTGCAATAAAGATAAATTCATTTCTATCTGTCTTGCTCTCCTCTATACTACAACTGGTCTGGAAGTTAATGAGAAGAGAGGAGTGGGCCTGTTGATTGCCCTCCTCAATCCATACCATGACTTTGGTAGATGGTAGCTGGAGAAGAGTGGAGGAGATGGTCATTAGAGGTGAAGTGGTCGAAGAGCTAAGAAATTGATTTATTAGATGGGTTGTCCCAATAGATGTTGAAGTCATCCAGGATGCAGAACTTGGAGCAGAGCTGACAATTACCAACCAGGTTTCAAAATCCTTAATAAATGGGATTGAGTATGGAGCTAGCCGAGTGCCTGACAGGTTGAGTGTGATAAATCCAATGGTGTGAGTCTCCAAGGACCCAAATGTGGCTTTGTTTATTTTGAGAGCTGGTGGTGTCTAATACTAGAAATGGCAATAGGAGCCAGGAGGAAACCATCTCCATGGCCCATAGATGGATTAACAGTAAAATCACATGGAGCCATAGAGAGATGATGGCACAGAAAAAGATGGACATCCGGGAGAGCTTATATTTTGGCACTGAAGGACAAAAGCAGAGATTCCAGGCAGGGTTGATTTGGACTTAGCAGTTCCTCTGAGCAGTCATGAGTTTAGATCCCTCAGTCTAGAATGAGAAGGTGAAAGGATACATTCCCAGCAACTGCACACACCAGGGAAGTCCCAGCTTTTATAGAGACATTGAAAGAGATCTGAGAAGACTATTATCCATCATGTGTTGTTTTGGGTGGGTCTTAGATAAGGCTATCATGCCCAGTTGGATGGGTTTTCCATCATAAGGGTTTCTCCCAAAGTTATGAAAGGAGCTGAGGAAGGCAAGCCACTCGCAAGTTTAGTATCTTCTAACTTTAAACGGGGAGTGAGAATGCTGCCAGGTGTGTGACAAAGGAGATGTATGCAAAGAAATAAAATTATTTTCCTAACAGATCTTATTTCCATATATGGGCTCCCATATGGGCTTCTCAGCAGTACGTAACTGGATATTGATCTTCTCTCTTCCAGCTATTTTAGTTACTCCTGTTTTACTTAATTTTTTTTTTTTTTTTTTGCGGTACATGGGCCTCTCACTGTTGTGGCCTCTCCCGTTGCGGAGCACAGGCTCTGGACGCGCAGGCTCAGCGGCCATGGCTCACGGGCCCAGCCACTCCGTGGCCTGTGGGATCCTCCAGGACTGGGGCACGAACCTGTGTTCTCTGCATTGGCAGGCAGACTCTCAACCACTGCCCCACCAGGGAAGCCCTAAAAAAAAATTTTTATTGAAGTCTAGTTGCTTTATGATATTATGTAAGTTACAGGTGAAAAGTGTAGTGATTCATGATTTTTAAAGGTTATACTCCATTTATGGTTATTATAAAATATTGTCTGTATCCCCAATGTTGTTTCCTTGTAGCTTATGAAATATTGGCTTTATTATAAAATATTGGCTGTATTCTCCATGTGTATTCCCATGTTGTATCCTTGTAGCTAATTTTATACCTAATAGTTTGTACATCTGTACTGCTCCTCCCCCCTTTCCTCTCCCCACTGGTAACCACTAATTTGTTCTCTGTATCACTGAGTCTGCTTCTTTTTTGTTGTATTCACTAGTGTGTATTTTTTAGATTCCACATATAAGTGATATCACACAGTGTTTGTCTTTCTGTGTCTGACTTATTTTACCTAGCATAATGCCCTACAAGTCTATCCATGTTGCTGCAAATGGCAAAATTTTATTCTTTTTTATGGCTGAGTAGTATTCCATTGTATGTGTGTATGTATATCTCATATCTTTTTTTTGAATTTTAGAATTTTACTTTTTTATACAGCAGGTTCTTATTAGTTATCCATTTAATACATATTAGTGTATATATGTCAACCCCAATCTCCGAATTCATCACACACCACCCCTCCCCGCCACTTTCCCCCCTTAGTGTCCATACGTTTGTTCTCTATATCTGTGTCTATTTCTGTCCTGCAAACCGGTTCATCTGTACCATTTTTCTAGGTTCCACATATATGAATTAACATATGGTATTTGTTTATCTCTTTCTGACTTACTTCACTCTGTATGACAGTCTCTCTAGATCCATCCATGTCTCTACAAATGACCCAGTATCATTCCTTTTTATAGCTGGGTGATATTCCATTGTATATATGTACGACATCTTCTTTATCCATTTGTTTGTCGATGGACATTTAGGTTGCTTCCATGACCTGGCTATTGTAAACAGTGCTGCAGTGAACATTGAGGTGCATGTGTCTTTTTGAATTTTGGTTTTCTCTCTGTATATGCCCAGTAGTGGGATTGCTGGGTCATATGGTAATTCTGTTTTTAGTTTTTTAAGGAACATCCATACTGTTCTTCACAGTGGCTGTATCAATTTACATTCCCACCAGCAGTGCAAGAGGGTTCCATTTTCTCCACACCCTTCCCAGCATTTGTTGTTTGTAGATTTTCTGATGGTGCCCATTCTAGCTGGTGTGAGGTGATACCTCATCATGGTTTTGATTTGCATTTCTCTAATAATTAGTGATGTTGAGCAGCTTTTCATGTGCTTCTTGGCCATCTGTATGTCTTATTTGGAGAAACGTCTATTTAGGTCTTCTGCCCATGTTTGGATTGGGTTGTTTCCTTAACATTGAGCTGCATGAGCTGCTTATATATTTTGGAGATTAATCCTTTGTCCATTGATTCATTTGCAAATATTTTCTCTCATTCTGAGGGTTGTCTTTTCGTCTCGTTTATGGTTTCCTTTGCTGTGCCAAAGCTTTTAAGTTTTATTAGGTCCAATTTGTTTGTTTTTGTTTTTATTTCCATTACTCTAGGAGGTGGATCAGAAAAAAATCTTGCTCTGATTTATGTCAAAGAGTGTTCTTCCTATGTTTGAGTTTTATAGCGTTCAGTCTTGCATTTAGGTCTCGAATCCATTTTGAGTTTATTTTTGTGTATGGTGTTAGGGAGTGTTCTAATTTCATTCTTTTACATGTAGCTGTCCAGTTTTCTCAGTACCATTTGCTGAAGAGACTGTCTTTTCTCCACTGTATATCCTTGCTTCCTTTGTCATAGATTAATTCACCGTAGGTGCATGGGTTTAGCTCTGGGCTTTCTATCTTGTTCCATTGATCTATATTTCTGTTTTTGTGCCAGTACCATGTTCTCTTGATTACTGTAGCTTTGTAGTATGGTCTGAAGTCAGGGAATCTTATTCCTCCAGCTTCGTTTTTCTCCCCCTCAAGACTGCTTTGGCTATTTGGGGTCTTTTGTGTCTCCATACAAATTTTAAGATTTTCTGTTCTAGTTCTGTAAAAATGCCATTGGTGTTTGATAGGGATTGCATTGAATCTGTAGATAGCTTTGGGTAGTAGAGTCATTTCACAATATTGATTCTTCCAATCCACGAACATCGTATATCTCTCCATCTGTTATCATCTTTAATTTCTTTCATCAGTGTCTTCTATTCTGCATACAATTCTTTTGTCTCCCTAAGTAGGTTTATCCTAGGTATTTTATTCTTTTTGTTGCAATGGTAAATGGGAGTGTTTCCTTAATTTCTCTTTCAGATTTTTCATCATTAGTGTATAGGAATGCAAGAGATTTCTGTGCATTAATTTTGTATCCTTCAACTTTACCGAATTCATTGATTAGCTCTAGTAGTTTTCTGGTGGCATCTTTAGGATTCTCTATGCATAGTATCATGTCATTTGTAAACAGTGAAAGTTTTACTTCTTTTCCAATTTGTATTCCTTTTATTTCTTCTTTGATTGCCATAGCTAGGACCTCCAAAACTATGTTGAATAATAGTGGTGAGAGAGTGGACATCCTTTTCTTGTTCCTGATCTTAGAAGAAATGCTTTCAGTTTTTCACCATTGAGAATGATGTTTGCTGTGGGTTTGTTGTATATGGCCTTTATTATGCTGAGGTATGTTCCCTCTATGCTCACCTTTGAAGGGTTTTTATCATAAGTGGGTGTTGAATTTTGTCAGAAGCTTTTTCTGCATCTATTGAGATGATCATATGGTTTTTACTGTTCAGTATCTTAATATGGTGTATCACATTGATTGATTTGTGTATATTGAAGAATCCTTGCATCCCTGAGATAAATCCCAATTGATCACGTTGTATGATCCTTTTAATGTGTTGTTGGATTCTGTTTGCTAGTATTTTGTTGAGGATTTTTTCATCTATATTCATCAGTGATATTGGTCTGTAATTTTCTTTTTTTGTAGTATCTTTGTCTGGTTTTGGTATCAGGGTGGTGGTGGCCTCGTAGAATGAGTTTGGGAGTATTCCTTCCTCTGCAATTTTTTGGAAGAGTTTGAGAAGGATGGGTGTTAGCTCTTCTCTAAATGTTTGATAAAATTCACCTGTGAAGCCATCTGGTCCTGGACTTTTGTTTGTTGGAAGATTTTTAATCAGTTTCAATTTCAATAACTTGTAATTGGTCTGTTTGTATTTTCTGTTTCTTCCTGGTTCAGTCTTGGAAGGTTATACCTGTCTAAGAACTTATCCATTTCTTCCAGGTTGTCCATTTTATTGGTGTAGAGTTGCTTTTAGTAGTCTCTTAGGATCCTTTGTATTTCTCTGGTATCTGTTGTAACTTCTTCTTTTTCATATCTAATTTTATTGATTTGAGTCCTCTCCCTCTTTTTCTTGTGGAGTCTGGCTAATGGCTTATAAATTTTGTTTATTTCTCAGAGAACCAGCTTTTAGTTAATTGATCTTTGCTATTGTTTTCTTTGTTTCTATTTCATTTATTTCTGCTCTGATCGTTATGATTTCTTTCTACTAATTTTGGGTTTTGTTTGTTCTTCTTTCTCTAGTTCATTTAGGTGTAAGATTAGACTGTTTATTTGAGATTTTCTTTGTTTCTTGAGATAGGCTTGTATTGCTATAAACTTCTCTCTTAGAACTGCTTTTGCTGCATCCCATAGGTTTTGGATCATTGTCTTTTCATTGTGATTTGTCTCTAGGTATTTTTTTGACTTCCTCTTTGATATCCTCGGTTTTCTCTTGGTTATTTAGTAATGTATTGTTTAGCCTCTATGTGTTTGGTTTTTTATGTTTTTTCCCTGTAATTGATTTCTAATTTCATAGCATTGTGGTCAGAAAAGATGCTTGATAGGATTTCAGTTTTCTTAAATTTACTGAGGCTTGATTTGTGACCCAAGATGTGATCTGTCCTGGAGAATGTTCCGAATGCACTTGAGAAGAAAGTATAATCTGCTGGTTTTGGATGGAATGTCCTATAAATATCAATTAAATCTATCTGGTCTACTGTGTCATTTAAAGCTTGTGTTTCCTTGTTAATTTTCTGTTTGGGTGATCTGTCCTTTGGTGTAAGTGAGGTGTTAAAGTCCCCCACTATTATTGTGTTACTGTCGATTTCCTCTTTTATAGCTGTTAGCAGTTGCCTTATATATTGAGGTGCTCCTATGTTGGGTGCATATATATTTATAATTGTTATATCTTCTTCTTGGATTGATCCCTTGATCATTATGTAGTGTCCTTCCTTGTCTCTTGTAACATTCTTTATGTTAAAGTCTGTTTTGTCTGATATGAGTATAGCTACTCCAGCTTTCTTTTGATTTCCATTTGCATGGAATATCTTTTTCCATCCCCTCACTTTCAGTCTGTATGTGTCCCTAGGTCTGAAGTGGGTCTCTTGTAGACAGCATATATATGGGTCTTGTTTTTGCATCCATTCAGCAAGCCTGTGTCTTTTGGTTGGAGCATTTAATGCATTCATGTTTAAGGTAATTATCAATATGTGTGTGCCTATTACCATTTTCTTAATTGTTATGGGTTTGCTTTTGTCGGTCCTTTTCTTCCCTTGTGTTTCCCCCTTAGAGAAGTTCCTTTAGCATTTGTTGTAGAGCTGGTTTGGTGGTGCTGAATTCTCTTAGCTTTTGTTTGTCTGTAAAGCTTTTGATTTCTCCATCAAATCTGAACGAGATCCTTGCCTGGTAGAGTAATCTTGGTTGTAGGTTCTTCCCTTTCATCACTTTAAATATATCATGCCACTCTCTTCTGGCTTGTAGAGTTTCTGCTGAGAAATCAGCTGTTAACCTTACCGGAGTTTCCGTGTATGTTATTTGTCGTTTTTCCCTTTTTGCTTTCAGTAATTTTTCTTTGTCTTTAATTTTTGTCAGTTTGATTACTATGTGTCTCTGCATGTTTCTCCTTGGGTTTATCCTGCCTTGGACTCTCTGCACTTCCTGGGCTTGGGTGGCTGTTTTCCTTTCCCAAGTTAGGGAAGTTTTCAACTATAACCTTTTCAAATATTTTCTGGGGCCCTTTCTCTCTCCTCCTTCTGGGACCCCTATAATGCGAATGCTGTTGCGTTTAATGTTGTCCCAGAGGTCCCTTATGCTGTCTTCATTTCTTTTCATTCTTTTGTCTTCATTTTATTATGCAGCAGTGAATTCCACCATTCTGTCTTCCAGGTCTCTTATCCGTTTTTCTGTCTCAGTTATTCTGCTATTGATTCCTTCTAGTGTATTTTTCATTTCAGTTATTGTATTGTTCATCTCTGTTTGTTTGTTCTTTCATTCTTTTAGGTGTTCTTTAATTCTTCTGGGTCTTTGTTAAACATTTCTTGTATCTTCTTGATATTTGCCTCCATTCTTTTTCTGAGGTCCTGGATCATCTTTACTATTATTATTCTGGATTCTTTTCTGGAAGGTTTCCTATCTCCACTGCATTTAGTTGTTTTTCTGGGGTTTTATCTTGTTCCTTCATCTGGTACATAGCCCTCTGCCTTTTTATCTTGTCTGTCTTTTCTGTGAATGTGGTTTTTGTTGCATAGGATGTAGGATTGTAGTTCTTGCTTCTGCTGTCTGCTCTCTCTATCTCACACTTTTTATCCCTTCATCTGTTGATGCACACAGAGGTTGCTTCTGTTTCTTGGCAATTGTAAATAATGCTGCTGTGAACATTGGGGTGCATGTATCTTTTCGAATTAGTGTTTTTGTTTTTTTCAGATATATACCCAGGAGTGGAATTCTGGGTCATATGGTAGTTCTATTTTTAATTTTTTGAGAAATCTCCATACTGTTTTGCACAGTGGCTGCACCAATTTACATTCCCACCAATGCTGTACTAGGGTTCCCTTTTTTCCATATCCTCACCACCTTTTCTTATTTGTGTCCTTTTGGGTGATAGCCATTCTGACAGGTGTGAGGTGATATAGCAGTTTTGATTTGCAATTCCCTGATGATTAACGATGTTCAGAATCTTTTCATGTGCCTTTTGGCCATTTACATTTTCTCTTTAGAAAAATAGCTATTCAGTTCTTGTGCCCATTTTTAAAGTGAGTTGTTTTTTTGATGAGTTATATGAGCTGTTTATATGTGTTGGATATTAATCCCTTATCAGTCATATCATTTGCAAATAGTTTCTCCCATTCAGTAGGTTTTCTTTTTGTTAGTGGTTTCCTTTGCTTTGCAAAAGGTTTTAAGTTTATAATTAGGTCCATTTTTAAATTTTTGCTTCTAATTCCATTACTTTAGGAGATAGATCCAAAAAAAGTTTATGTGATTTATGTCAGAGTGTTCTGCCTATGTTTTCCTCTAGGGATATTATAGTGTTCTGTCTTTATTCATTCTTTAATGTATAGCTGTCCAGTTTTCTGAGCACCACTGATTGAGGAGACTGTCTTTTCTCCATTGTATATTCTTGCCTCCTTTATTATAGATTAATTGACCATAAGTACATGAGTTTATCTCTGGGCTTTCTATCCTGTTCCATTGATCTATGTGTCTGTTTTTGTGCCAGTACCATACTGTTTCAATTACTGTATTATAGTCTGAAGTTAGGGAGTGTAATTCCTCCAGTTCTGTTCTTCCTTCTCAAGATTGCTTTGACTATTCAGGGTCTTTCGTGTTTACATATACATTTTAAAATTATTTGTTCTAGTTCTGTGAAAAATGCCATTGGTATTTTGATAGGGATTGCACTGAATCTGTAGATTGCCTCGGGTAGTATGGTCATTTTAACAACAGTTATTTTTCCAATCCAAGAACACAGTATATTTTTCCATCTGTATCACCTTCAATTTCTTTCATTAGTGTCTTATAGTTTTTCAAGTACAGGTCTTTTGCCTCCTTTGGTAGGTTTATTCCTAGGTGTTTTATTGTTTTTGATGCAGTTGTAAGTGGGATTGTTTCCTTAATTTTTCTGTTCATTGTTAATGTATAGAAATGCAGCAGACTTCTGTATATTAATTTTGTATCCTGCAACTTTACTGAATTCATTGACAAGCTCTAATAGTTTTCTGGTGGCATCTTTACCATTTTCTGTATGTAGCATCATGTCATCTGCAGACAGTGACAGTTTTACTTCTTCCTTTCCAACTTTGATTCCTTTTATTTCTTTTTCTTCTCTGATTGCTGTAGTTCAGACTTCCAAAGCTGTGTTGAATAAAATCGCAAAGGAGGACATCCTTGTCTTATTCCTGATCTTAGAGGGAATGCTTTCAGCTTTTCACCATTGAGTATGATGTTAGCTGTGAGTTTGTCATATATGGCCTTTATTAAGTTGAGGTGTGCTCCCTCTATGCCTTCTCTCTGGAGTTCTTTTCATACATGGATGTTGAATTTTATGACAAGCTTTTTCTGCATCCATTGAGATGATCATAAGGTTTTTATTCTTCAGTTTTTTAATGTGGTGTATCACATTGATTTGTGCATATTGAAAAAATTCTTGCATCCCTGGGATAAATTGATCATGGTGTATGATCCTTTTAATGTATTGTTGGAGTCAGTTTGCTAGTTTTTTGTTGACAATTTTTGCATCTATGTTCATCAGTGATATTGGACTGTGATTTCTTTAAAAATTTTGTATTGGTGTATAGTTGATTTACAATGTTGTGTTCATTTCAGGTGTGCAGTAAAGTGAATCTGTTATACATATATCCACTCTTTTTAGATTCTTTTCTCATACAGGCCATTACAGAGTACTGAGTAGAGTTTTCTGTGCTATACGGCGGTCCTTATCATGGCCTGTTTTTTTTTTTTTTTTAACATCTTTATTTGAGTATAACTGTTTTACAATAGTGTGTTAGTTTCTCCTTTACAACATAGTGAATCAGTTATACATATACATATGTTCCCATATGTCTTCCCTTTTGCATCACCCTCCTTCGCACCCTCCCTATCCCACCCCTCTAGGTGGTCACAAAGCACAGAGGTGAACTCCCTGTGCTATGCGGCAGCTTCCCACTAGCTATCTAAATTACATTTGGTAGTGTGTATATGTCCCTGCCACTCTCTCACATCGTCACCGCTTACACTTCCCCCTCCCCATATTCTCAAGTCCATGCTCTAGTAGGTCTGTGTTTTATTCCCGTCCTACCACTAATCTCTTCATGACATTTTTTCTTCTTAGATTCCATATATATGTGTTAGCATACGGTATTTGTTTTTCTCCTTCTGACTTATTTCACTCTGTATGACAGACTCCAGGTCTATCCACCTCATTACAAATAACTCAGTTTCATTTCTTTTTATGGCTGAGTAATATTCCATTGTATACATGTGCCACATCTTCTTTATCCATTCATCTGTTGATGGACATTTAGGTTGCTTCCATGTCCTGGCTATCGTAAATAGAGCTGCAATAAACATTTTGGTACATGACTCTTTTTGAATTATGGTTTTCTCAGGGTATATGCCTAGTAGTGGGATTGCTGGGTCATATGGTAGTTCTATTTGTAGTTTTTTAAGGTACCTCCATACTGTTCTCCATAGTGGCTGTATCAATTTACATTCCCACCAGCAGTGCAAGAGTGTTCCCTTTTCTCCACACCCTCTCCAGCATTTATTGTTTCTAGAGTTTTTGATGATGGCCATTCTGACCAGTGTGAGATGATATCTCATTGTAGTTTTGATTTGCATTTCTCTAATGATTAATGATGTTGAGCATTTTTTCATGTGTTTGTTGGCAATCTGTATATCTTCTTTGGAGAAATGTCTATTTAGGTCTTCTGCCCATTTTTGGATTGGGTTGTTTGTTTTTTTGTTATTGAGCTTCCTGAGTTGCTTATAAATTTTGGAGATTAATCCTTTGTCAGTTGCTTCATTTGCAAATATTTTGACCCATCTCCTAGAGAAATGGAAATAAAAACAAACATAAACAAATGGGATCTAATGAAACTTAAAAGCTTTTGCACAGCAAAAGATACCATAAACAAGACCAAAAGACAACCCTCAGAATGGGAGAAAATATTGGCCTGTATTTTTTTGTGTGTGATATTTTCATCTGGTTTTGGTGTCAGGATGATGCTGGCTTATAGAACGAGTCAGGAAATGTTCCTTCCTCTGCTGTTTTTTGGAATAGTTGTTAACCCTTCTCTAAATGTTTGGTAGAATTCACTCAGGAAGCCATCTGGTCCTGGACTTTTGTTTGTTGGAAGTTTTTAAATTATTAATTCAACTTCATTTCTGGTAATTGGTCTATTCATATTTTCTATTTATTCCCAGTTCAGTCTTGGGAAATTGTACCTTTGTAAGAATTCTTTTCTTCTAGGTTGTCCATTTTTATAAGCATATAGTTGTTCATTCTTATGATCCTTTGTATTTCTGTGGTGTCTGTGGTAACTTCTCCTTTTTCATTTCTGATTTTATTGATTTGGACCCTCTTCTTTATGAGTCTGGATAAAAATTTATCAGTTTTATCTTTTCAGAGAATCAGCTTTTGGTTTCATTGATCTTTTCTGTTTTTTTTTTTCCTAGTATCTATTTCAATTGTTTCTACTATGATTGTTATGACTTGTTGCCTCCTACTAACTTTGCATTGTGTTTCTTCTTCCTCTACTTCCTATAGGTATTAGATTAGGTTGTTTATTCGAGATTTTTCTTGTTTTCTGAGGTAAGCTAGTGTTGCTGAAATTTCCCCCTTAGAACTGCTTTTGTTGCATCCTAAAGGTTTTGGATCATTGTGTTTTAGTTTTCATTTATCTCTAGATATTTTTTATTTCCTGTTTGATTTCTTCAGTGATAAACTTGTTGTTTAGTAGTATATGGTTTAGCCTCCATGTGTTTGTGTTTTTTGCAGATTTTTTTTCTCGTAGTTGATTTGTAGTCTCATAGCATTTTGGTTAGAAAAGATGCTTGATATGATCTCACTTTTCTTAAATTTATCAAGGCTTGTTTTTTGACCTAGCATGTGATGTATCATGGAGAATGTTCCACGTGCACTTGAAGAGAATATGCATTCTGCTTTTGGAAGGAGTGGTCTCTGTCTATATATATATATCAGTTAAGTTCCTTTGGTCTATTGTGTCATTTAAGGCTATTGATTCCTTATTGATTTTCTCTGGATGATCTGTCCATTGATGTAAGCGGAGTGGTTAGTCCCCTACTATTATTGTGTTACTGTTGATTTCTTCTTTTATGTCTGTTAATATTTGCCTTATAAATTTAGGTACTCCTATGTTGGGTGCATATATATATTTATAATTGTTATATCTTCTTCTTGGATTGATTCCTTGAGTATTATTTAGTGTGCTTCTTTATCTTTTGTAACAGTCTTTATTTTATTTTATTTTTAAATTAAAAACAATTTTTTTTTGGCTGCACAGCTTGTGGGATATGGGATGTTAGTTCCCTGGCCAGGAATTGAACCTAGCCCCTAGGCAGTGAGAGCATGGACTCCTAACCACTGGACCACCAGGGAATTCTCTGACAGTCTTTATTTTAAAGTCTTTTGTCTGATATAAGTAATGCTGCTTCAGTTTTCTTTTGATTTTTCTTTGCGTGGAATCTTTTTCTATCCCCTCACTCAGTCTTTGTGTGTCTGTAGATCTGAAAAGAGACTCTTGTAGGCAACATATATATGGGTCTTGTTTTTGTATCCATTCAGCCACTCTTTTTCTTCAGTTGGAGCTTTTAGTCCATTTACATTTAAGGTAATTAGCAATATGTATGTTTTTATTGCCATTTGGTTAATTGTTCTGGATTTGTTTTTGTAGGACTTTTTTTCCCATTTTCTTTTGTTCTCTTGTGATTTGATGACTATCTTTAGTGTTATAGTTGGATTTCTTTTTCTTTTTTTGTGTGTATCTATTATAGATTTTTGCTTTGTGGTTACCATGGGGGTTTTATATAATACTCTATGTATATGTGTGATGGTTTTAAGTTGCAGATTTCTTAATTTCAAATGCATTTTAAAAACCATACAGTTATGCTTTCCTCCCCTCATGATTGCTGTTTTTGATACCATATTTTACATCGAATTGTTTTGTGTATCCCTTAACTGCTTATTGTGGATCTAGATGATCTTACTACTTGTGTCTTTTGATCTCTGAACTAGCTTTGTGTGTGAATTATTTCATATCTTTACTGTATGCTTGCCTTTACTGGTGAGCTTTTTTTTTTCTTCAATTTGAGTTTTTTTTAAATAGATCTTTATTGGAGTATAACTGCGTCACAATACTGTGTTAGTTTCTGTTGCACAACAAAACAAATCAGCCATATGCATACTCATGTCCCCACATCCCGCCCTCTTGAGACTTCCTCCAGTCCTCCTTAACCCACCCGTCTAGGTCATCGCAAAGCACCAAGCTGATCTCCCTGTGCTATGCTGCTGCTTCCCACCAGCCAACTATTTTACATTCGGTAGTGTATATATGTCGATGCTACTCTCACTTTTGCCCAGCTGCCCCCTCCCACCCCACGTCCTCAAGTCCATTCCCTATGTCTACCTCTTTATTCCTGCCCTGCAACTAGGTTCATGAGTACCATTTTTTTTAGATTCCATATATATGCGTTAGCATAGTGTTTGTTTTTCTCTTGTATGACAGGCTCTATGTCCATCCACCTCACTACAAATAACTCAATTTTGTTTCTTTTTATGGCTGAGTAATATTCTATTGTATATATGTGCTATGTCTTCTCTATCCATTCAGCTGTCTGTGGACATTTAGGTTGGCTCCATGTCCAGGCCATTGTAAATAGTGCTGCAGTGAACATTGTGGTACATGTCTCTTTTAGAATTATGGTTTTCTCAGAGTAATATGCCCAGTAGTGGGA
This sequence comes from Kogia breviceps, assembly GCF_026419965.1. NCBI lineage: Eukaryota > Metazoa > Chordata > Mammalia > Artiodactyla > Physeteridae > Kogia > Kogia breviceps. The sequence continues at coordinate 99,437,032 of NC_081318.1, forward strand.
TTGCTGGGTCATATGGTATTTCTATTCTTAGCTTTTTAAGGAAGCTCCATACTCTTTCCATAGTGGTTGTATCAATTTTCATTCCCACCAACAGTGCAGGAGGGTTCCCTTTTCACCACACCCTTTGCAGTATTTGTTTCCAGGTTTTTGGATAATGGCCATTCTGACTGGCATGAGGTGATACTTCAGTGTAGTTTTGATTTGCATTTCTCTAATAATTAGTGATGTTGAGCATCTTTTCATGTGCCTCATGGCCATCTGTATGTCTTCCTTGGTGACATGTCTATTTAGGTCTTCCATTCATTTTTTTTAACTGGATTGTTTGGGTTTTTTTGATATTGAGCTTCATGAGCTGTTTGTATATTTTGGAGATTAATCTTTTGTCTGTTGTTTCACTTGCAAATATTTTCTCTCATTCTGAGGGTTGCGTTTTTTTCTTGTTTATTGGTTCCTTTGCTGTGCAAAAGCTTTTAAGTTTAATTAAGTCCCATTTGTTTATTTTTGTTTTTCTTTCCATTACTCTAGGAGGTGGGTCAAAAAAGATCTCGCTGTGGTTTATGTCAGAGTGTTTTTCCTATGTTTTCCTCTAAGAGTTTTATAGTGTCTGATCTTACATTTAAGTCTTTAATCCATTTGGAGTTTATTTTTGTGTATGCTGTTAGGTAGTGTTCTAATTTCATTCTTTTACATGTAGCTGTCCAGTTTTCCCAGCACCACTTATAGAAAGGCTGCCTTTTCTCCATTGTATGTTCTTGCCTCCTTTGTCATAAATTAGGTGCTCATATGTGCGTGGGTTTTTTATCTCTGGGCTTTCTATCTGGTTCCATTGATCTATATTTCTGTTTTTTTGCCAGTACCATACTGTCTTGATTACTGTAGCTTTGTTGTAGAGTTTGAAGTCAGGGAGCCTGATTCCTCCAATTCTGTTTTTCTTTCTCAAGATTGCTTTGGTTATTTGGGGTCTTTGATTGATTGATTTGTGTATATTGAGGAATCCTTGCATGCCTGGGATAAACCCCACTTGATCATGGTGTATGATCCTCTTAATGTGCTGTTGGATTCTGTTTCTAGTATTTTGTCCAGTATTTTGGCATGTATGTTCATCAATGACATTGATCTGTAATTTTCCTTTTTGTTGTATCTTTTTGTGGTTTTGGTATCAGCGTGATGGTGGCTTCGTAGAATGAATTTGGGAGTGTTTCTCCTGAAATTTTTTGGAAGAGTTTGAAAAAGATTGGTATTAGCTCTTCTCAAAATGTTTGATAGAATTCACCTGTGAAGCTCTCTGGTCCTGGACTTTTGTTCGAAGATTTTAAATTACGGTTTCAATTTTGTTGCTTGTGATAGGTCTGTTTATATTTTTTAACTCTTCCTAGTTCAGTCTTGGAAAATTGTACCTTTCCGAGAATTTGTCCATTTCTTCACTGATGTCCATTTTATTGGTATATAGTTGTTTGTAGTACTCTCTTATCCATTGTATTTCTGCAGTGTCATTTGTGATTTCTCCATTTTCATTTCCAATTTTATTGATTTGTGTCCTCTCCCTTTTTTCTTGATGAGTCTGGCTAAGGGTTTATCAATTTTGTTCATCTTCTCAAAGAACCAGCTTTCAGTTTTATTCATCTTTGCTATTGTTTTCTTCATTTCTGTTTCATTTATTTCTGCTCTGATATTTGATTTCTTTCCTCCTACTGACTTTGGGTTTTCTTAGTTCTTCTTTCTCTAGTTGTTCTAAGTGTAGGGTTAGATTGTTTATTTGAGATTATTTCTTGTTTCGTGAGGTGAGATTGAATTGCTATATACTTCCCTCTTAAAACTGCTTTTGCTGCGTCCCATACGTTTTGGGTTGTCGAGTTTTTGTTGTCATTTTTTTCTATGTATTTTTAAATTTCTTTTTTGATTTCTTCAGTGATCTGTTGGTTATTTAGTAGCACACTGTTTAGTCTTTATGTATTTGTGTTTTTCCAGTTTTTGTCCTGTAATTGATTTTCAATTTCATAGCGTTGTGGTCAGAAAAGATGCTGGATACAATTTCAATATTCTGAAAATCGATTTGTGAGGCTTGATTTGTGACCCAAGATGTGATCTATCCTGGAGAATGTTCTGTGTGCACTTGAGAAGGAAGTGTATTCATCTGCTTTTGGGTGGAATGTTCTATAAATATTAATTAAATCTACCTGGTCTATTGTGCCATTTAAAGCTTGTGTTTCCTTATTTCTGTTTGGATGATCTATCCATTGGTGTAAGTTGGGTATTAAAGTCCCTTACTATTATTGTTGAAGTTCCCTACTATTATTGTGTTACTGTTGATTTCTCATTTCACAGTTGTTAGCATTTGCTTTATGTATTCAGGTGCTCCTATATTGGGTTCGTAAACATTTATAATTGTTATATCTTCTTGAATTGTTCCTTTGATCATTATGTAGTGTCCCTTCTTATCTCTTGTAACAGTTTATTTTAAAGTTTTTTATCTCATGTGAGTATTGCTAGTCCAGCTTGCTTTTGATTTCCATTTGCATGGAATATCTTTTTCCATTCCTTCACTTTCAGTCTGTATGTGTCCCTAGGTCTGACATGGGTCTCTTTTAGACCAGATATATATGGGTCTTGTTTTGTATCCATTCAACTAGTCTGTGTCTTTTGGTTGGGGCATTTAATCTGTTTACATTCAAGGTTATTATTGATATGTATGTTCCTATTACCATTTTCTTAATTGTTTTGGGTTTATTCTTGTAGGTCTTTTCCTTCTCTTGTGTTTTCTGCCTAGAGAAGTTCCTTTAGCATTTGTTGTAAAGCTGGTTTGGTGGTGCTGAATTCTCTTAGCTTTTGCTTGTCTGAAAAGCTTTTGACTTCTCCGTCGAATCTGAATGAGATCCTTGCTGGGTAGAGTAATCTTGGCTTTAGGTTTTTCTTTCATCATTTTAAGTATATCCTGCCACTCATTTCTGGCCTGCAGAGTTTCCACTGAAAAATCAGCTGATAACCTTATGTGGATTCCTTTGTATTTTATTTTCTGTTTTTCCCCTGCTGCTTTTAATATTTTTTCTTTGAATTTTATTTTCGTTAGTTTCATTAATATGTGTCTTCGTGTGTTTTTCCTAGGGTTTATCCTGTATTGGACTCTTTGCTTCCTGGTCTTGGGTGACTATTTCCTTTCCAATTTAGGGAGGTTTTCAACTGTAATCTCTTCAAATATTTTCTCCGACCTTTCTTTTTCTTTTCTTTTTCTGGGACCACTATAATTTGAAACTTGGTGTGTTTAGTGTTGTCCTAGAGGTCCCTGAGATTGTCTTCAATTCTTTTCATTCTTTTTTCTTTATTCTGCTCCTTGGCTGTTATTTCCACCATTTTGTTTTCCAGCTCACTTATTCATTCTTATGCCTCAGTTATTCTGTTATTGATTCTTTCTATTGTATTTTTCTTTTCTGTTATTGTGCTTGTTCATCTCTGTTTGTTCTTTAGTTCTAGAATTTTGTTAAACACTTCTTGTATTTCCTCAATCCATGCCTCCATTCTATTTCCGAGATTCTGGATCATCTTTACTATCATAACTCTGAGTTCTTTTTCAGGTAGATTGCCTCTTTCCTCTTCATTTATTTGGTTTTGTAGGTTTTTACCTTCTTCATCTGTGCCATATTTTTTAACTGTCTCATTTTTTTAAAAAATTTATTTATTTTAAATTTCTTTTATTTTTGGTTGCGTTGGGTCTTTGCTATGCGCAGGCTTTCTCTGGTTGCATTGAGCGGGGCCTACTTTTTGTTGTGGTGCACAGGCTCTCATTGCAGTGGCTTCTCTTGTTGCAGAGCACAGGCTCTAGGCATGCAGGCTTCAGTAGTTGTGGCACATGGGCTCAGTAGTCATGGCACACGAGCTCTAGAGCACAGGCTCCATAGTTGTGGTGCATGGGCTTAGTTCCTCCATGGCGTGTGGGATCTTCCTGGGCCAGGGCTGGAGCCTGTGTCCACTGCATTTGCAGGCAGATTCTTAACCACTGTGCCACCAGGGAAGCCCCACCCCTTTTTTTTATGAGTGCGATTGTGTTCCTGTCTTACTGGTTGTTTGGCCTGAGCCTTCCAACACTGGAGTTTGTTGGCTCTTGGGTAGAGCTGGGTCTTGGTACTGAGATGAGGAACTCCATGAGACCTCACTCCAGTGAATATTCCCTGGGTTCTGAGGTTCTTTGTTAGTCCTGTCGTTCAGACTCGGAGATCCCACTGCAGGAGCCTTCGGCCTGACCCCCAACTTGTGAACCAAGATCCCACAAGCTGTGTGGGGTGGAAAAAGAAAAATAACAAAGTAAAAAATAAAATTAGACTAGGAAACTAACCAATATGTTAGAAAGAATATAAAGATAAAAATATAGATGAATCAACAACTGGAAGGTACATCAGTACCACAATTGTAAAAAAGAGAAAAACAAAAAAGTGGAAAAGGCCTTGGCTGTGGAGGGTAGGGCCTAAGCAAGGGTGAGGTTTGGGTGGTAGGTGGGGCCAATGCTCAGAACCCACAGGGCTGGAAAAGGCCTGGGGGCTGTGGGGGTGGGGCTTAGGCTCAAGGAACAGAAGAGGCCAGATGTGCCTCTCAGAGGGCAGCGCACCTCACCTGGGACCCCAGCCAGTTTCCTGGGCTCAGGTGGGTGGGGCAAACTCCCTCCGCTCCTCCCGTCTGCCTCTCCTGATCTCCCCGGTCTCCCTCCTCTGCCCCCAGGACCCATGCAGTCTGGATGGGGCTTTGGAGGGCAGGGAACCTGTCTGGGAGCTCAGCAGGCTCCCCGTGCCCAAGTGGGCAGAGCAGTCACCCTCCTCTCCTCTCCCTCCTCCCAGATGGCTCCTCCTGCCTGCCTCTCCTGATCTCCCCAGCCTCAGGGTCACCCATCCTGTCTGGCCTCCACCTCTCCTTCCCACTCAGTACCCCTATGTCCTACCAGTTCACTTTAGGGTTCCTCCCATCAGAGTCTCCCACCAGTGGCTGGCAGGTGCCCTAGTTGTGGGGAGGCGCGAACTCTGCATCTTCCCACACCACCATCTTGGCTTTACCTCCTACTGGTGAGCTTTTTCATTTCGTAATTTTCTTGTTTCTAGTTGTGGCATTTTGCTTTCAGCCTAGAAGAGTTCCTTGAACGTTTAAAGCTGGTTTGGTGGTGCTGTACTCTTTTAGCTTTTTCTTGCCTGTGAAGCATTTTATTTTTCCATCAAATCTGAAGGAGAAACTTTCTGGGTAGAATATTCTTTGTTATAGGTTTTCCCCTTTCATTGCTTTAAATATATTATACCACTCCCTTCTGGCCTGCAGAGTTCCTGCTTAAAAATCGGCCCATAGCTGTATGGGAGTTCCCTTGTATGTAATTTGTGCTTTTCCCTTGCTGCTTTTAATATTCTTTCTTTATCTTTAATTTTCATCATTTTAATTACAGTGTGTCTTGGTGTGTTCCTGTTTGGGTTAATCCTGTATGGGATTCTCTGCACTTCCTGGACTTGGGTGACTGTTTCATTTCCCAGGTTAGAGTTATTTTCAGCTACTATTTCTTCAAATATTTTCTCAGGCCCTTTCTCTCTCGCTTCTTCTAAGACCGCTTTAATGCAAATGTTAGTGTGCTTGATCTTGACCCAGAGGTCTCTTAAACTGTCCTCATTTATTTTCATTCTTTTTTTCATTTAGCAGCAGTGATTTCCACTACTCTGTCTTCCAGCTCGTGATCCATTTCTTTGTATCATTTAGTCTACCATTGCTTACTTCTAGTGTATTTTTCATTTTATTTATTGTATTCTTTATCTCTGGTTGTTCTGTATGTTTATGCTTTGTTTAAAAAAAAAAAAGACAACTTTAACTTCTAGCTCTGTGCATCTGTTCTTCTCCCAAGTTCTTTGATCATCTTTATGATCGCTATTCTGAAATCTTTTTCGAGTAGGTTGCCTATCTCCACCTCACTTAGTTGCTCTTCTGGGGTTTTAATCTTGTTCCTTCGTCTGGAACATGTTGCTCTGTGCCTCATTTTGGCTAAGTTGCTATTTGTATTTTTAAGTATGTGGGTGGTTATGTTTCTCAACCTTGGAGAAGTGGCGCTCTGTGGGAGACATCCTGTGCACCCCAGCGGCACACTCCGTACTGTCACCCAAGTTATATGAGTTATATGAGTCTGTGAGTTCCCCATAAAAGGGCTTCGTGGGTTCTTCTGTTGTAGCAGGCTGACTATGTGGGTGGTCTGGTCTTGGTTGACCCCTGGCCCTGTTGGCCAGGCCCTGCCTTGTGTCTATGCTGCTGGCTGCTATTTAGTGGGGTCTGGTCATGAGGAGGCTGGCTGCAGGACCTTAGGGGACCCTGGTTAGTGCTGGCTCACTGGTGGGCAGAGTCAGGGTTCAGAAGACTTCAGGGCTATTGCCCACCTACTGGTGGGTGAAGCCAGGTCCTGGGGTTAGTGCCAGACTACTGGTAGGCAAAGCTGGGTCTTGGAGTCTTGGCTGCAGGGCCAAGGAGTCACAGAGCTGGTGTCAGATCCCTGGTGGGAGGTACCAGTTTCTGACCCAGTTGGGTATGTGGTCTGGGGTGTCCTGAAGCTTCTGTTGGCCTGCTAGCAGGCAGGGCCAGGGCCCAGCTGGTCCCAAGGTAGGGTCTGGCTTGATGCGGGTGGGCTGGATCCACAGGCTGTGGGATTGTGGTTTTCTTGCATCTGGTATCTGCCCCCTGGTGGATGAGGCTGGTCTAGAGGCTAATGCAGGCTTTCTGGAGGGCAGGGCCTGTTAACCCTGCCCACTGGTGCGTGGAGCTGGGTTTTGGTCCTCTGGTGAGCAGGGCCCTGTCTAGAAGCATGTAGCTTTGGGCTCAGGAAGTCTTTAGGCAGCCTGTCTGCTGATGGATGGGGCTGTGTCCCCAGCCAGTTAGTTTTTTGGCCTGAGGCATCCCAGCCCTGGCGGCTACAGGCTGTTGGATGGGGCCAGGTCTCGGCACTAATGAGCTAGAGGGAGGGTCCCAAGATGGTGGCCACCAGCAGTAGTGTACACACAGTAGAAAGCTGCCAAGTGTGGCTGCTGCCAGTGTCTATACAGGGTGAGGTGCAGCTGCCTCCTCCCTCTCCAGGAAATTCTCCAAGGCCAGCAGGTAGCTCTTGCTTAGGCTCCTCTCAAATTACTGCTTTTTCCCTGGGCCCCAGTGCACATGAGATTTTGTGAGCGCCCTTTAACAGTGAAGTCCATTTCCCCCCAGTCCTGTGGGGCTCCCCAAATTAAGCCCCACTGGCCTTCAAAGCCAAATGCTTATGGGGGCTCATCTTCCCAGTGCAGGACCCCTGGGCTGGGGAGCCCAACATGGGGCTCAGACCTCTCACTCCTGTAGGAGAACTAATGCAATATAATAAATCTGCAGTTTGTGGGTTGCCCACCCAGGGGTATGGGACTTGATTATATCATGAGTCCACCCCTCCTACTCTCTCTCATTGTGGTTCCTTCTTTATGTCTTTAGTTGTAGAATATTTTTTTCTGGGAGGTTCCTCGATGGTTCTGCAGATAGTTGTGATTTTGGTGTGCTCATGAGAGGAGGTGAGCTCAGGGCCTTTCTACTCCTCCATCCTGGCTGATCTCCACCAAGGTAAATAAATTTTAAATGTAATCCTCGATCAATATCTGGTTCATTTGAGGTTTTGACAATTTTCCTGCTGCCAAACTTGAAATATTTCAAGGAAAGGTTTTCAAAGATATTTACCACCAGGCTGACATCTTTGGGCAACGTTCTAGTCATTCCTGTTTTAATACTTCAGCTCATTCAGGTAAATACTCAGCTGAAGTGAAGTATTACTTCAATCAAAGCACGTAGGTCCCTCTCCTGAACTCTTTTCCATCCTGTGTTGTTCTTCTCACCTCCTGTTAATTCTACTTTTCATTCAACAGGCTTTAGTGTTCGCCTCTCTGGACAGCATCAGGGAGAAGAAAAAAGTGTCTGTTTCCATGGGCAGCATACTTGGGTGAACATGTTAGGGAGGCACGTGTGTCTTTATTTTCATCACATTTGCTTGGCTCTGGTGCCCAGCTGAAGCTGATGGCTACTGTCAGCTCCATCATCCTGGATGTATCCAATACTGGCTTTTTCTTGTGACAGTTAGATGATCTTCAGGTACCTAGGTGGGTCCTCCTGCAGCTTTGCCATTGGATGATCCTGTGGAGACATGACCACTTCCTCCCAGCTTCTGGTGCCTGGTTCACCCAACAGCTGTGAGGTCACTTTACCTTAGCAGCAAGGGTGACCTGCAGATATTTCCTCTCAGCAAACTTCAGCAGAAAGCCAACACCAGTCCTCTATTGTCTTGAGTCAAATTCCCCAGAAACTAGACTGATTGTGGTGATCATTTCACAGTATATACAGATATCAAATCATTACGTTATACACCTGCAACTAATGTAATGTGGTATGTCAGTTATACTTCAAAAAAATAATTCCCCAGGGAAAGACTCTGAGCTAATGATTTGGGTGAAAGTGATGTGTTAAGGAAATGCTTTCAGAAAAAGGCGAGTAAGGGAGTTAGGGGTACTGGCTGGGGGGAGAGGGGGAGAAGGGATTCTTAGGGGAGGGTGGCTGCAGCCTGATTCCTCAGAATTCTGGAATGTAAATGAGCCTCAGAGATGTTGGGACCTGAGCAGGGGGGCCAAGCAGTCATCTCCCACACCCAAGACATACCCCCCACACACACATCCATCCATCTATCTATCTTATCCATCTATCATCTATCTATCCATCTATCCATCTTATCCATCTATCATCTATCTGTCCATCTATCCATCTATCTATCTGTCTATCTACACCAGTCATTGGTTAAGGGCCACAAGGCTGGGAGTACCTGGGGCTCTGCACTCCTGTAGGCAAAGTCGGCTCCAGGAGGCTGAGGAAGTCTTCTGGAAAAATCGCAGGTGCAGAGGTCTGGAGGCAAAAGCAAAGGGAAGCAGGGGAAGAGGGTGCAGAGACGACCATCCCAGCGGGCTGCACAGGGCTCAGACGATGACTGCTACATCTGAGTTTAGAATCACTTTGAGACTTCAGGGAAGAATTTCCTTAGTTCCTTCTGCATTCTCTAGAGAGGGCAGGGGGCAACACACGATGCTCCTCCCTGCCTCACAAATCCTGTTCCCCCGATGTTCCCTCTACTTCTTGCCTTACATGTTCACTCTGGCAGAGCTAGATGAGCAATTCTTTGGGTCCATATACCCAGCACCCACAACCCTTTCATCTCACAACTGGGAATTTGGCCATTGCCAGTCCTGTCACTTTTGTCACATCAGTCCTTGGTTTTGTGGGCTTCTGTGTGTATCCACGTGTCTGTGTGCACACATGTTTATGTACAAAAGCACGAGTCATGGGGAAAGGGGAAGCAGAACGCATCATTTTTGTCTCAAATGATCAATTATTCACATCTTAAAGTAGGAGGGTGGCCTTTTTTTATTAATTTATTTTTTGGCTGCGTTGGGTCTTTGTTGCAGTGTGTGGGCTTCTCATTGCGGTGGCTTCTGTTGTGGAACACAGGCTCTTAGGTGTGCGGGCTTCGGTAGTTGTGGCGCACGGGCTTAGTTGCTCTGCAGCATGTGGGATCTTCCTGGACCAGGGCTCAAACATGTGTCCCCTGGCTTGGCAGGTGGATTCTTAACCACTGGGCCACCAGGGAAGTCCAGGGTTGCCTTTTTTTTTTTTTTTTTTTTTTTTTTTTGCGGTACGCGGGCCTCTCACTGCTGTGCCCTCTCCTGTTGCAGAGCACAGGTTCCGGACGCACAGGCTCAGCGGCCATGGCTCACGGGCCCAGCTGCTCCGTGGCATGTGGGATCTTCCCAGACCGGGGCACGAACCCGTGTCCCCTGTATCAGCAGGTGGCCTCTCAACCACTGTGCTACCAGGGAAGCCCTTTCTGCCCAATTTTTGATTGGGTTGCTTTGTTATGATTTGATTTGATATTGGTTTGTATGAGCTGTTGGTATCATATTCTTAAATTCTAGTCTTAGATTAACTTGTGTGCATTCTGTAGCAGTAGAAAGCTGTTTTTTTTGATGCATCTTTTCTTACAATAGTGAGATAACTCTCTAGAGCCCAGATTCCTTCTACTATTTCGTACTCTCTTCAAGCAAACCCAGCTGAGTTTAAAATCTAACCAGCTTGTATGGTTCCTGTTTCTGCTGTAGCACATGGAGGACAAAAACTGTGCACTAGACCAGATTGCTTTTCATTCCTTTTCTCTTTGCTTTTGAGCTTAAACATATGTTTTCCTAACACAGTCATCTATAATATATCTTCTGGGGTTCTCCACAATAAGAAATATAAATGTACCAAGTTCTGAGTCTATTACAACATCTATTTTTCAAACAGATCATGCCCTTCTTTACTCTTCTGTCTATCTAAATGAGGCGATTTTAGCCAAGAAGCATCCTCCCATTACCCCAGTGTCAAACCCAGGCCGGGACTGCATTATTGAGGCGCTGCCTGGCTTGCATTTATTGTGTTTTTCTTTCTTTTTTTTTTTTTTGCGGTACGCGGGCCTCTCACTGTTGTGGCCTCTCCCGTTGCGGAGCACAGGCTCTGGACGCGCAGGCTCAGCGGCCATGGCTCACGAGCCCAGCCGCCCCGCGGCATGTGGGATCTTCCCAGACCGGGGCACGAACCCGCGTCCCCTGCATCGGCAGGCGGACTCTCAACCACTGCGCCACCTGGGAACCCCTATTGTGTTTTTCATCCTGTTTTTCCCCAGGATTCCCGTAAGCAAAATGTCCAGGCACACCTAGATTTTGTTTCTAGGCTTTGAGTTTATTGATAATTATGCATTAGTCAGGATAGGTTAAGTTATGCTGTAGTAACAAACAACTCCAAGTCTTAGTGACTTACAGTGATAAAGTTTTAATTTTCATTCATATTATCTACTTATTGTGACACATTGCTGTGGTTTTGCTCCATGTCATCTTCTTTCTGGGACCAGACTAGCAGAGTAGCTTCTACCTGAAATATTGCCAGTGGCTGTGGCAGAGAGAAGAGAGACGTGGAGGAGCCACATACTGGCTCTTAAAGCTTCTGTCTAGAAGTAACACATTATTTCTGCCCTTATTTCACTGATAAATGCAGGTCGCCTGGCCACTCCTGAATTCAACTGTGTAAGAATTTATAACTCTTGCAGAAGCATCTAAGGAAGGAAAGCTAGAATATGTGGCAAACAATAATACAGTCTATCAGAATCTGCCTTAACTTAGGTAATGTAGTTTTGTATAATAAGTTCCTCAGACATTTTTGTCTATTTATTGGTAAGAGAAGTTCCATCACCCACTGTGATTGAAACCAATGTTTGGGTTGTGAAATGCTGAACTGAATTAAAGGTATATAATTAGCAACCCAAAATTAAGTTGATAACATGGTGAGGAGGTGGTGAATCCAAGGAACTTCACAGACTGTATGAATCCAAGATGTTAGTCACGCCATGGTTCCCTTCTTAGCTCTGGATACATTGTCTGGGAAGATGGATCCAGAGCCACCTGCCTATGCTCAGAGGTTGTGAACCAGAGGCCCCTGAGGCATATGTGGAATGTAGATGCTTTCTTCAGAGACATATTGTCCTTCTATGCTGTCCTTGCTGAGAAACAGGTTCAAGGAGAAAACAAGCTGTGAGAGCAAAACAGCATTCTCCCCACAGCTGCCTAAAAGCCTGTTGGAAGCACTGGCTGTTCTGAAGTCAGCCTTAAATGGAACTAAAAGAATCTCATTTCCCAATAATTTCATACCAGCCTGAGCCACGCCATTGGCTTGCACAGCGGCACAATGACACCTGGCCTTTCCCTGAAGTATACTGCTCTTCGAATGCTGCTTTTGAGGGTGTCCTCACATAGCTGGGCACCCATGAATCACGGTTCATGTCCCGCTGCTTCTCCTTCCTTCCTCCGGTGTCCTCTGTGGAGGGACTGAGGATCGAAAACCAGATAAGGGAACATATCAACGTTATAAACAACTAAGTATACCATTTATCATCTAAACCTAAATATTTTTGAGACCGAGAAACTCTGCTAAGAATGAATCATATGATTTGAAGTATTTATTAATTGGCCCTCAACTGATCTTATGATGTTGATAGACTTGTGAAATAGTCCTATTAAAAACTATTTTAAAAACAAAATGCTTTCTACAAATAAAAGTAATGTTTCCAATGTACATTAAAGAAAAATTTATGAAAGCTTGTTTATATTAAGCATTTGAAATAAGGTAAACAAAATAATTATTCTTGGTACCTGTTCACTTACTTTGATCTGCTTCTCAGCCATATCTCTTTCTCTGTCACTGATATTTTTCTGAAAAATTTATTTTTATTTTTTATCGAAGTATAGTTGATTTACAATGTTTCAGGTATACAGCAAAGTGATTCAGTTATACATATATATGTATATATTCTTTTTCAGGTTCTTTCCATTATAGGTTATTACAAGATATTGAATATAATTCCCTGTGCTATACAGTAGGTCCCTATTTTTTATTTTATTTTATTTTATTTATTTTTAAATTAATTTATTTTTGGCTGCATTGGATCTTCGTTGCTGCCTGCGGGGTTTCTGTAGTTGCGACAACTGGGGGCTACTCTTTGTTGCAGTGCGTGACCATCTCATTGTGGTGGCTTCTCTTGTTGCAGGGCATGAAATCTAGGTGCACGGGCTTCAGTAGTTGTGGCACATGGGCTCAGTAGTTGTGGCTTGTGGGCTCTAGAGTGCAGGCTCAGTAGCTGTGGTGCACAGGCTTAGTTGCTCCGCGGCATGTGGGATCTTCCTGGATCAGGGCTCGAACCCATGTCCCCTGCATTGGCAGGCAGATCCTTAACCACTGCGCCACCAGGGAAGTCCCTATCTATTTTATGTATAGTAGTGTGTATCTGTTAATCTTAAATTCCTAATTTAACCCCCCCCCCAATTTCACCCTTGGTAATCATAAATTTGTTTGTGTGTCTATTTCTGTTTTGTAAATAAGTTCATTTGTATCTTTTGTTTAACACCCACATATAAGTGATGCCATATGATATTTGTCCTTCTGACTTATTTCACGTTTTATGATAATCTCCAGGTCCATCCATGTGGCTGCAAATGGCATTATTTCATTCTTTTTTATGGCTCAGTAACATTGCACTGTATATATGTACCACATCGTTATCCATTTGTCTGTCGATGGACATTTAGGTTGTTTCCATGTCTTGACTACTGTGAATAGTGCCACTGTGAACACTTGAGTGCATGTATCTTTTTGAATTATGGTTTTCTCTGGATATATGCCCAGGAGTGGGATTGCTGCCTTATATGGCAACTCTATTTTTAGTTTTCTGAGGAACCTCCATACTGTTTTCCATAGTTGTACCAATTTACATTCCCACCAACAGTGTAGGAGGGTTCCCTTTCTTCCACACCCTCTCCGGCATTTATTGTTTGTAGACTTTTGATGATGCCCATTCTGACTGGTGTGAGGTGATATCTCATTGTAGTTTTTAAAAAATTTTTATTTATTATTTTTGGCTGCATTGGGTCTTCATTGCTCTGCGCAGGCTTTTTCTGATTGCGGAGAGCAGGGGCTTCTGTTGTTGCGAAGCACGGGTTCTAGGTGCACGGGCTTCAGTAGATGTGGCACGTGGGCTCAGTAGTTGTGGCTCACGGGCTCTAGAGCTTAGTTGCTTTGCAGCATGTGGTATCTTCCCAGACCAGGGCTTGAACCCGTGTCCCCTGCATTGGCAGGTGGATTCTTAACCACTCTGCCACCAGGGAATTCCCCTTTGTGTGGCCTTGATTTGCATTTCTCTAATAATTAGTGATGTTGATCATCTTTTCATGTGCCTGTTGGCTCTCTGTATGTTTTCTTTGGAGAAATGTCTACTTAGGTCTTTTGCCCATTTTTCTAGTGGGTTGTTTGTTTTGTTATTGAGTTGTATGAGCTGTTTGTAAGTTTTGGAAATCAAGCCCTTGTCGGTCACATCATTTGCAAATATTTTCTCCCAGTCTGTAGGTTGACTTTACATTTTGTTTGGGGTTTCCTTTGCTGTACAAAAGTTTTCAAGTTTGATTAGGTCCCATATGTTTATTTTTGCTTTTATTTCTGTTGCTTTGGGAGGCTGACCTAAGAAAACATTGGTACTATTTATGTCAGAGGATGTTTTGCCTCTGTTTGCGTCTAGGAGTTTTATGGTGTCATGTCTTACATTTAAGTGTGTAAGCCATTTTGAGTTTATTTTGTGTGTGGAGTTAAGGTGTGTTCTAACTTCACTGATTTACATTCAGCTGTCCACCTTTCCCAACACCACTTCCTGAAGAGACTGAGAAAACCTTTTTTAAATGATTTAAATTTTTTTCAAAAAATTGCCAGTAATCAGCTTCAAATGTGCATTTTATGGTTAGTAAATTTTAAATTGCTCACACCTTCACCTGGCTCTTCTCTACATGCTATAATCTATAATTAAGAAAATACTATCTTTACAGGTACTAACATGCAGAACAAATTCTGCTAAAAGGAGAATATGTTAAACTCTAATTTCCTTTATATTGAAATTTGTAAATATTTCAGCCCAAATATTTTCACAGGTCTTATCTTTTGCTTCCATTCAAGGTTTCTTTCAGAATTTGGGGGGCATTTAAAATTTTTTTCTTTAATGTCTTTATTTTTGGCTGTGTTGGGTCTTTGTTGCTGCATGTGGGCTTTCTCTAGTTGTGGCAAGTAGGGGCTACCCTTCATTGTGGTGCGTGGGCTTCTCATTGTGGTGCTTTCTCTTGTTACAGAGCATGGGCTCTGGGCACATGGGCTTCAGTGGTTGCGGTAAGTGGGTTCAGTAGTTGTGGCTCGCAGGCTCTAGAGCACAGTCTCAGTAGTTGTGGTACATGGGCTTAGTTGCTCCATGGCATGTGGGATCCTCCTGGACCAGGGCTTGAACCCGTGTCCCCTGCATTGGCAGGCAGATTCTTAACCACTGCGCCACCAGGGAAGCCCCCTGGGCATTTTTAAATTGTGGTAAAACATACATAAAATTTACCATCTTAACCAGTTTAAGTGTAAAGTTCAGTAGCATTAAGTACATTCACGTTGTTATGTAACCATTACCACCATCCACCTGTAGAACTCATTTCATCTTGCAAAACTGAAATTCTGTACCATGAAACGATAGCTCCCCACTCTCCCATCCCTCCAGACTTTGGTAACCCCATCCTACTTTCTGGCTCTATAAATTTGACTACTGTACAAATAAGCCATACAAGTGGGATCATATTTATCCTTTTATGACAGCCTTATTTCACTTAGCACAGTGCCCTCAAGGTTCATCCATGTTGTGGCATGTGTCAGAATTTCCTACTTTAAGGCTGAATAATGTTCCATTGTATGTATATACCGCATTTTGTTTATCCATTCATCCACCAAATGGATGTTTGGTTTGCTTTTTTTTTTTTTTTTGCGGTATGCGGGCCTCTCACTGTTGTGGCCTCTCCGGTTGCGGAGCACAGTCTCCGGACGTGCAGGCTCAGCGGCCATGGCTCACAGGCCCAGCTGCTCCGCGGCATGTGGGATCTTCCTAGACTGGGGCACGAACCCGTGTCCCCTGCATCGGCAGGCGGACTCTCAACCACTGCACCAGCAGGAAAGCCCCTTGCTTCCACCTTTTGACTATTGGGACTAATGCTGTTATGAATATAGGAGTGCAAATATGTCTTGAAGTTCCTACTTTAAATTCTTTTGAGTATATACCCAAAATTGGAGTTGCTGGATCATAGAGTAGTTCCATTTTTAATTTTTTGAGGAACTGCCACTTTGTTTTCCGTAGAGGCTGTACCATTTTATATTCCCACAGACAGTACATAAGTGTCCCAGTCTTACTATATCCTCACCAACACTTGTTATTTTGTTTTTGAAAGCAGCTGTCCTAATAGGTATGAGGTGGTATCTTATTGTGGTTTGAGTGTGCATTTCCCTATTGATTAATTATGTTGAGCATCTTTTCATGTGCTTTTTGGCCATTTGTATTATTAAGAAATGTCGGGCTTCCCTGGTGGCGCAGTGGTTGGGAGTCCGCCTGCAGATGCAGGGGACACGGGTTTGTGCCCTGGTCCGGGAGGATCCCGCGTGCCGCGGAGCGGCTGGGCCCGTGAGCCATGGCCGCTGGGCCTGTGCGTACGGAGCCTGTGCTCCGCAACAGGAGAGGCCATGGCAGTGAGAGGCCCGCGTACCATCAAAAAAAAAAAAAAAAAGAAATGTCAAAAAATCCCAAAACAAACAAAAAAAAGAAATGTCTATTTGAGTGCTTTGCCCATTTAAATATTGGGTTGTTTTTGTTGTTGTTGAGTTGTAGGAGTGCTTTATGTAGTCTGGATATTAACCTCTTATCAGATATATGATTTGAAAATATTTCCTCCCATTCCTTGAGTGGCCTTTATACTTTGTTGATTGTATTCTTCAATGCATTGAAGTTTTAAATTTTGATGTAGTTCAGTTAATCTTTTTTCATTGGCTACCTATCAAAATTAATTTTCATCAGAAAAACTCAGTAATTGGTATCTATGATTCTTTCAAATGATAATCAAATTTAGGTGCTGCAGAATTAATAGATTCTACCTACAAAATAAGATATTCCAAAGTATATTTACAGAACCTGAAAATTAAGTCTTAGATCCCCTTTGTCCTATCATTGTTAATTTGTTCATTTCCTCTGTAGCTTTAGTAGGGATACATGTCAACAGCTTCCTATCTGCAAGTATTGTTTTCAAACTGCAATTAGAAAAAAAAAAGGTTGAATGTTGAGGTTTTGAGGACTACAGTTGTTTAACATTTTGAATACAATGCAAACAAGCTTTAGATTACTCAGTTATGCAAAAGTTTAATACCATTTGCAGGACTCTGAATTTGACTCAAAGTAATGTTTTAAAGGCTCAAACATCTCTAAACTCAGTTGATGATAGGCAGTAGACAAAAACTTGTATTGCTTTTCATCGGTGTTTTTAGTTTCCAGCCTCAGCTTCCACCAAAAGAAAAAAATGCAGTTCAATTGTAGTGATAAATATAAAAGTATTTTGGGCTTCCCTGGTGGCGCAGTGGTTGAGAATCCGCCTGCCGATGCAGGAGACACGGGTTCGTGCCCTGGTCCGGGAAGATCCCACATGCCGCGGAGCAACTAAGCCCGTGAGCCATGGCCGCTAGGCCTGCGCGTCCGGAGCCTGTGCTCCGCAATGGGAGAGGCCACAACAGTGAGAGGCCCGCATACCGCAAAAAAATAAAAAAATAAAAAAATAAAAGTATTTTAAAAATTTGACAAGTACAGCTGCTATTTTGATTGTAAGGTGTTTGAATGCAGTTGTGAACTATATGCTGCACAGGTTTCTTAATTTAGTAAGAACACTGTTTTTTTTTTATGATTCTGTTGCATCAAGAGTGTATTTACATTAGTCCAGAAAAAAATTTCTTTCCTAGTTGGATTCACCCAGAAGCAGACACTGAGGCTAGCATTGAGTGCACATGATTTATTTGGAGGTTCAGGAAACCATCAGGAGAGTGGAAAAGTAATATCCTAAGCCAGCTGACTTGGTGGCTTAGTCTTGTGGGGAGCTCTAAGGATGACTGTAAAACACATGCCTCAGAATTATCCCAGCCAAGGGGCCAGGAGCTGGGGTATTTATACCCCTATTCCCTTTAATTACTGATTGTTCAGTACCCCTGAGGGTAGTGCCCCAGGCACTTCTGGCCTTGTAGAGTGCTTAGATCAGCCTGAAAGCAGTCTACTGACAAAATTGCACTTATTGGCAAGCACATTAACTGAGAAGATGCAAGCAGAGCACTGCCAGCTTCTGCCTCAATTTTCAAAGTTGAACTTGGGCCAAATAGAAGACAACCTGCACGGTAATTTAAAGAAGTTTAATACTTATTTAAATTATTAAACTTAAGGGGTATTAAATGTGGGGTCAGCAAACCGTACCCTGGGGGCCAAATTCAGGCTTGTTCTTCTCCTGCCAGCTTTATTGAGGTATAATGGACAGAAAACATTGTGTAAGGTTAAGGTGTGCAATCTGATGATTTGTGAAATGAGGACCACAGTAAGGTTAGCTTTGTAAAATAAAGTGGTATTGCAACACCAATTCCAATTTGTTTGTATATTTTCTATGGCTGCTTTTGCATTATAACTGTAGCGGTGAGTAGTTACAGAGATTGTATGGTCTACAGAGTGTAAAATATTTACTATTTGGCTTTTTGCAAAGAAACTTTTCCTACTCTTGATTTAATGTGAACAGTTATTAAGCTATGACAGGAGAATTACTTTGAAGATGTAAGTGACATCTAAAGGACTGAGGAAAAATATATAGGGAAGAACAAACTTGGAAGAGGCCCCATTCCCAAGACTAGGCTCAGAATTCATTGAAGAGGGTGTGGATGGTAGAGAAGTTTCCTGGGTTGCCTGGGACAGAGTTGGTCCCAGGCGCTGGGCAGTCAAGAACAACTCTCTGTGTGCACGAGTCAAGGCAGGTGGATGGTTGGGCAGAGTCTGGATAAGGCTGCAGGAGCAAGGCCTGGCCCACATGGTGTCTGAATCCAGAGGGCCACAGAAACAACTTTCCAGGGCAAAGCTGAGTCAAGGCTGGTGGGCAAATACCCAAAGAGCATTAGGGCACCCACCGGGAGTCAGGGCACTGCTGCAGTTGTTGCCATACTGGGAGCTGAAGCAGCCACCCCCTGCAGGAGTCTGGTGCACCTATGTGTATGGCTGGGGCTGGGGGTTTATGGCTGCATGGGTGGGATAAAGATCAGGTATCCAGCTCACTAGATGACCAGTTCCTTGGGAACCCCATATATGCCCATAGTTGGGGCTGAGAGGATGGTGCAGGGAGAAGCAACCTCAGCTAGGACACAGGTCCACACTCTCTGTGGCTACACTGCTACTGCCTGAGTTGAGAGATTCAGAAAGCAAGTGGCAAATAAATGCTAGAGAAGGTGGCATGGTGTAGGCACCTAGCATGAAGAAAGTGAAGAAACAAAGTCTACTCTCTAGGAGTGAGCCACACTGGAACCAGGAAGGAATACCCTTCCTCCTGCAATGTCTCTGGAAGGCAGTTGTTACAGAGTCCAAGCTTGTACTGCTTGCCGCCCAGCAGGCCAATAAATAGACAAGTTGTTGGGGCAAAGAATGGTGACTTTATTCAGGAAGCCAGCAGACTGAGAAGATGATGGACTAGTGTCCCAAAGAACCATCTTGCACAGGTTTGGATGCTAGCTTCTTTTATAGGGCAAAGAGGGCAAGGTGAGGAGGTAAAGTAAAAAGGGCAGTAAGTTGTTGCAAGTATTTCCTGGTTCCGGCCAGACTCCAGAGGGGATGTGTTAATTTCTTCTTTCCTGAAGCCATTTACAGGTGGGCCTGGTCAGGATGTTTCCTGTGAGCTGAACAAAGATATTTTAGCTTAAGCTCAGGCATGGGAGGCAGGGTTCCCAGAGGGCCATTATGCATACTTTAAGCTCTAGGCAACATCCCTTTAGTGATTAACTTGTAGAAAAAGCAATAGTATACAAAGGTTAAAGTAAAAGAAACAGATCCAATATGGAGTCAGAGTTGTTTTCCCCTGTGACATTAATATGAAAACTATGCTCATTGTTCCCACAAATCACTCATTCCTGGATGAAACCATGGCAGCAGATAGAAGTACAAAGTGTGAGTCAACCAAATTCACCCCTGCTTATTTTAATGTAACTACAAATACTGCTGCTTTAAAACAAATATTTAGGACAAAGGCTAAACTAGACAGGATACAACATGACTTAGGTCTTTCCAAAATGAACTGGGGTCAGTTACCCTGATTCCCCACTTCACATCCTTAAAACTGAATTGGAGGGCTTCCCTGGTGGCGCAGTGGTTGAGAATCCGCCTGCCGATGCAGGAGACACGGGTTCATGCCCGGGTCCGGGAAGATCCCACATGCCGCGGAGCAGCTAAGCCCGTGAGCCATGGCCGCTAGGCCTGTGCGTCCGGAGCCTGTGCTCCACAACGGAAGAGGCCACAACAGTGAGAGGCCCGCATACTGCAAAAAAAAAAAAAAAAAAAAAACTGAATTGGAGACTGTGGCTCAGATTGGGAAAATCAAGCAGGATCTCTTCCACCTGTTTTTCTCTCTTGAACCTAAAAGGCTCTTTTCTCCAAACAGCCCCTAGTGAAACGGGTGTGTCTGCTTTACTCACCAAGGCACAGTGGAACAGAGAGAACGGGGGCAACATGCAGCGCTGTTCAGTGCAGGGACCTAACCCAGTAGAGAAGCATGGTCCAAAGTGCATCAGACTCTGACCAGTGCGATAAGCCACTCTTCCTTTCACGTGGATGGGTGAGTGGAAGGATGGAGAGAGACATAAGAATTAGGGGACAAATACTCCCTGCAGGCACCTCTCCACTTTTGCTGAGACACATTAGAATCCTCCAGTCATTTCCACCTCTTCCCCCTTCTCCAGCAAGTGCATCCTTTCCCCTCTTATCTGCTCACTCAGCCCTGTCTCCCCTTCCTCCAAAATATACCTAGAATCAACCCCACCTTTTTTCTTTCCATCCACTGTGGTTATAGCTTCTCTCGTTTAGTTTTGCCTTCACGCTGCCCCCCAGAGTTATCTTGCTACAGATGTTTGAAGTCAGCATCCTCTAATGGCTTCTTATTACTAATAGGATGAATTTCATACTTCTTAAGCCTGGAATACAGTGCTTCCTGAAGCTCACTGTGCATCTAAAGTATCTGGAGTAGTTTTTAAAACAGCAAATAGTGGTCTCCATCCCAGAGGCACTGAATCCTGGGATTGGGGTGCAGAAATCTGTCGAGAGCTCTCCATGCGCATAGTGTGACCTCAGCTCCACTTTCCCTCTCTCCACAACTCTTCATACCCTGAGGCCACAGAGACTTTTTTCTGTTTTCCTAATGTGACACACATTTTCATGCAGAGTAATTTTCTGTATTATCTTTTCTAGCATGTTCTTTTCTGCCTTCTTTGCCTTAATAAGTCCAGATACTTCAACATTTTGCCCCAGTGACTGCACTGTGAGGTCCTTAGATATCCAGTGGGAAGAGATGGTATCTCCTCAGTGTCCTGCAGCACTTGTGGTACTTACAATATACTCTACACATATCCTGTTTTTCTTGGAGTTTGAAGTGTTACAGTAAGTAACCTCTCTCTCTGTTGCCTAGTTCTAAGAGAGACACATAGGAGATGTGAGATGAAGATCAAAATATCAGCTTCATGATGGAACTGTGATGTTAACACGACTCGTTACATGATTGTATACAAAAATAAAATTTCATGAAACTGTAAAAATATATGTAATTTATATATAAATATATACATATAATCTCAGCCCATTTACTACTGATAGAAAACTGTATCTTAGAAGATGAAACTTAAGTTGCGTGGTCATATTGGCTTATGACTACACTTTCCTGTCTGAGTGAAACTACTTCCATATGGGCAAAAACCCTACCATGTTTCCTTAAAGTAGAGTGTCAGAGAGCTTAAGAGTAGCAGTGGGGTGAGGGGAGGGAGAGAGAAGCAGAGAGGCAAGTCCATTTTCCCCTTCCAAACTCTCCATCAGATGATTCACCCTTAGCCTGGGCACCAGTGAAGGGGGAAGGAGAGAGGTGGAGAAAAGCCTAGTGTTGTCTAATGGGAGTTCCATATGAAAATGTACAAATTGGGGAATAAATGCCCCCTTAGCAGTACTGTAATTATTTTTATATGATCATTTCTCATTCTGCCTCTTCTAGAATCCCCAAAATGCTTTTGTTCATTTTTTTGTCCCTGGTACTAAGTTCAGTAAATATTTGTTTGATGAGTGCTTAATCCTGAAGGGGTATTTAACACTTCAGATTTTACAATAGCTATAGCTCAAATTTCTAAATCAGATAGCATCTAGTACTTTCTAATTCCCAGCAGTTTCTCTAACATAATTACATGTTTTATTCATCATATTGGACATTGTCTGCAAGGGTTATTTGTTGTATAATTTTCTTCCCCAAATAGCTAAGACTTATATCTATTTTTAGTTGTTTTCTTAATTTAAATTCAAATAGGATAAAAGCCAGCATCCAGTGTCCTGCTGCAGTGTACACAGCTTGAGAATGATTTCTAAATATTTGCTGGCTTCTGTAAGAAAAAAAAAGACCTTGTGAGGCATCACTGATCTAGATAGAGTGGAACCAGATGAGAATCATATGTTCCTATTTTCAGAATCCTTATTCACATAGGAGAGGGGATGGCAGGTGACAGCTGAGAGATGTCTTTCTGATAGAGGGAAACTGTCCCCAAGGAAGCTTGTAGCTGGGTCTGCTTAGTTAAGCTGTGGAATAGTGCGGGCATCAGTAAAGTCGGGGCGAGGTTAAAACAGACCTCAGGCATTGAACGAAGTGGGAAGAGCAAAGGCATTGAAACCAAACACCCTTGGGTTGGAACTTGGGCAAGTCACTTCCATTTCAGAGCCAGTTTCTTCATCTCTGAGGGGGATTAGCAATATCACTTTTGCTGGGCTGGCCATGAGTTCTGAGTGAGGCCAGAGGTGGTACCAGGGAGGAGCAGACACGGTCATTGTTATTTGTATGTTAGGTTAACCTGTATCATGGGAGTGTCACCCTGCTTCTCTGTCAGCTCTGTGGAGACAGAGCTGGAGGCATTTTCTGAACAAATTTATTTTTCAAAAACTTCTTCTGAGGCATTGCCCATATGTTTTGTGGTTGACTTTTTTCTTCATTTGTGAAAACGTAAACACACAGTCAGGCACTTTCACCACGTTACCATCGCCGTACTGTTTACCTTTTTTGATGAACACAGGCTGTGAGTTTCAATGCTCATCTGATCTCTTTGGCTAAGAGGATGCCTTTTATGCCACTGAGGAATGGTTGACATTTAAATCTTAGCCTTAACTGTTGGAACACTTCCAGGTTAACTTTGGAAAATTGATTGAAATCCAATTGTTTCTTTTTTCCCCTGAAAGGAATCATAAGAAACTGTTAACAGTGGTTACTTTGGAGGGAGAGAGTTGTGGGCAGGGTGCAGATGAGCTGTGATGGGTGTCTTCTAAGGTGAGGTACCTCCTGGGATTCACACCCTTGTGTTATCCTCTCCTCTTGAGTGTAGACTGAACGTGTTGACTTACCACAATGCAGCAGAAGTGACGGATGTCACTTGCATGAAGTTATAGAAAGATGGTGGCTTCCATCTTGGCTGTTTTCTCTTGCTTTCTCTCTTGTTTGCTCACCAGGAGGGAAGCTGCTGGCTATGATGTGGGCTGCCCTAAGCATAGCCCATGTGGCAAGGAATTGAGGGCGGCCTGAAGCCAACAGCCACGAGGAACTGAGATCCTCAGTCCATTGCCTGTGCGGGGCTAAATGCTGCCAACAACCACGTGAGTGAGTTGGAAGGTCTTCCCCCCAGCTGAGTGTTTAGATGAGATGAAGTCCTGTCAACAGCTTGACTGCAACCCAAGAGACTTAGAGCCAGAGACAGCCAGCTAAGCAGCGCCTGGGTTTCTGACCTACAGAAACTGAGATAATAAATGTTTTGTTAAGTTGCTATATTTTGGGAGTAATTTGTTACTCAGCAGTAGATAACTCATCCAGGAAGTGGGTGGTGGAAAGGAGTTATAATAAGCAGCTTTTACCTTTTATGCCTTCTATACTATGAATTTTCTATTTGTATATATTCATTATTTGTACTTTTGGGGTTTTTTGTTTGTTTTGATGATGGGAGTTTATTATAAGGCTCTGGTGAAATGTCAGGGTACAGAAAACTTTAAAAAGTACTGTCTACAGGTGTTATTTAAGCAGGTAGATTATGGCAAACTCTGCAAATCAGTTCACTCAACGTGAGCGCCGCCACCCTCTGTTGCCTTTCTGTATGATAGAAGCCAGAAGTCTATAAAAGAAAAGCAAACCTATGTTTTCCAGACTCTCTTGCAGCAGGGGACCCATATGTGACCTAGTTTTCACCAAGCCGGCATACTGCTTGTGTAAAACATAGAAGAAATTCACAATTCGAGGTGGTGGTAATTTCTGGCCAATCTGTGTGTGGAGATGCCGATTATTCTGCAGTAACTGTGGCAGAGGTTCTGCGGTCTAGGTGCAGATTAGACAATAATCCCAAAGTGCCATTGAGAGGGTGTGGTGACAATAGAGCTTTTGCAAGAACAGTTTTATAGAATAGCTCGTAGGACTCATCTGGTGCCATTGTTTCCTGTGGGGTAACATCCAAGATAAGGATTTAACTCACTTCACCACTTCTCTCTTCTCTCCCTTTACTCCTTCCAAAATTTTCTAGTTAAGTTACATTTCACTTTTCTTTTGGTATCTTCAAACATTAAATAATATACAGAAAGTTTTACTTTTATTGGTTTAATCAAATTTAGTTTGACTTCCTTTAACCCCCCACCCTCAGTTAACCTCTACTCCTCTTTCCTCCAACTTTGTTCCCCTGTACTCCCAGTAAAAAATGTTTGCGTGTAAAAAAAAAAAAAAAAAAAAAAAAAAGGGCGTTATTAGTAATTACACTGAACAATAGGTATAATCAAATAAACTTTTGGTCATGCCATGTAAATAGAGTTATATTCCTGCCAGAACTCTCCACTTGGAAAATAAAATTTTCTATGAAAAATGTAAGATCAAAATTGAATTGTATAATTTTCTCTCAATAAGATAAGAAAAATATTGAAAGGAAGTGGACAAAAATGTTAGGATTATTTACTTCCAGACAGTGAGCAATGGGCAGTTTTTCTTTTTAAAAAAAATTTAACTGAAGTATAGTTGATTTACAATGTTGTGTTAATTTCTGCTGTATAGCAAAGTGACTCAGTTAATATATATGTGTGTATATATATATACATAAAAGGATATATATATTCTTTTCCATTATGGTTTATCACAGGACATTGAATATAATTCCCTGTGCTATACAGTAGGACTTTGTTGTATATCCATCCTATTAATACTACTTAGTATCTGCTAATCCCAAACTCCTCCCAGTCCTTCCCTCCCCCACGCCCTCTCCTCCTTGGCAACCACAAATCTGTTCTCTATGTCTGTGAGTGTTTCTGTTTCATAGATACGTTCATTTGTGTTGTATTTTATATTCCACATATAAGTGATATCATATGGTATTTGTCTTTCTCTTTCTGACTTACTTTGGTTAGTATGATCATCTCTAGGTCCACCATGTTGCTGCAAATGGCATTATTTCATTCTTTTTTATGGCTGAGTAATATTTCATTTTATTTATACATATATATATATATATATTTATACCACATCTTCTTTATCCATTCGTCTGTCATTGGACATTTAGGTTGTTTCCATGTCTTGACTGTTGTAAATAGTGCTGCTGTGAACATAGGGGTGCATGAATTCTGAGTATATGCCCAGGAGTGGGATTGCTGTATCATATGGTAACTCTATTTGTAGTTTTTTGAAGATGCTCCATACTGTTTTCTGTAATGGCTGTACCAATTTATATTCCCATAAACAGTGTAAGAGGGTTCCCTTTTCTCCATATCCTCTCCAACATTTATTTTTTGTAGACTTATAAAAAAAATTTTATTTTATATTGGAGTATAGTTGATTAACAGTGTTGTGATAGTTTCAGGTGTACAGCAAAGTGATTCAGTTATACATATACACATATCTATTCTTTTAAAAACTGTTTTCCCATTTAGGTTGTTACATAATATTGAGCAGAGTTCCCTGTGCTGTACAGAAGGTCCTTGTTGGTTATCTGTTTTAAATATAGCAGTGTGTACGACGTGTCAATCCCAAACTCTCTAATTATCCCTTCCCCCCACCCTTCCCCTCTGGTAACCATAAGTTCATTCTCTAAGTGTGTGAGTCTGTTTCTGTTTTGTAAATAAGTTCATTTGTATCATTTCTTTTTAGATTCCTCATATAAGTTATACGGTATTTCTCTTTCTCTGACTTACTTCACTCAGTATGATGATCTTTCGGTCCATCCTTGTTGCTGCAAATGGTGTTATTTCATTATTTTAAATGGCTGAGTAATATTCCATTGTATATATGTACCACATTTTCTTTATCCACTCCTCTGTCAATGGGTGCTTCCACGTCTTGGCTGTTGTAAACAGTGCTGCAATGAACATTGGGGTGCACGTATCCCTTCGGACCATGTTTTTCTCTGGATATATGCCCAGAAGTGGGATTGCAAGATCATATGGTAGTTCTATTTTTAGTTTTCTAAGGAATCTCCATACTGTTCTCCATAGTGGCTGTACCAGTTTATGTTCCCACCAACAGTATTGGAGGGTTCCCTTCTCCCCACACCCTCGCCAGCATTTATTGTTTGTGGATTTTTTGATGAGAGCTCTTTTGACTGGTGTGAGGTGATTTCTCATTGTAGTTTTGAGTTTGTAGACTTTTTAATGATGGCCATTCTGATGTGTGAGGTGGTACCTCATTGTAGTTTTGATTTGCATTTCTGTAATAATTAGTGATGAAGAGCATCTTTTCATGTACCTATTGGCCATCTGTATGTCTTTTTTGCAGAAATGTCTATTTAGGTTTTCTGCCAATATTTTGATTGGATTGTCTATTTTTTTATATTGAGTTGTATGAGCTGTTTGTATATTTTGGAAATTAAGCCCTTCTTGGTTGCATCATTTGCAAATATCTAATCCTAGTTTTTCTCTGTTCTGTTGTTTTTTCATTTTGTTTATGGTTTCCTTTGCTTTGCAAAAGTAATGGACAGTTTTTATTCCTGTTTTTCTGTTTTCTATGCTCTCCTAATTTTCTCCAGTA
Source organism: Kogia breviceps (assembly GCF_026419965.1). NCBI lineage: Eukaryota > Metazoa > Chordata > Mammalia > Artiodactyla > Physeteridae > Kogia > Kogia breviceps. The sequence continues at coordinate 99,463,785 of NC_081318.1, forward strand.
TGCATGAGTTATTTTTAAACTAGGAAATAAAAGTTCTTGAAAACATTTTAAAAAGTAAAACCTTCCTTATAACCCACCTAAATGAACAAAAATTTTAACTAATTGTTTAGAAAACTTTGTCTATTCAGAAACCAAATATTTTCCCTAGCAACCCCTCACAGATTAAAAAAAGCTAACAGGTCATTTATTTTTGAGCAAGTTGAAGACAGAGTCAAAACACATCACCACTATTTAAGAGCATGTGGCAGGCAGTGAAAGGAAAAAGAAGCACAGGAATTTTTGAAGGAAATTTTGAACCCTCAGAACAGTGCTGCTCAAGTTTGGTCTGCAGACTGGCAGCTTCAGTGCTGCCTGAATCTTGTTAGAATATCAAATTCAGGAACCCTACCATAGACACTGATTTCAATTCTCTGCTGGTGGGGCCCAGAAATCTGTGCACCAGTAAGTCCTTTAGGTGATTCTGAGGCATGCTGAAGTCTGAGAAGCACTGCTCCAGAGTTTAAAAAAAATGAACACAGGGCAACTCATGAATTCTGTGCCATGCTAAATTGTCATTTGCATGCAATTGTAACAGACAACCATCTCTTGTACAGATAGACCAAGAAAATAAATTTGTCATGATTATTTGAAAGAGGGAGAATTGAATGAAGAAAATCACTTTCCCAGTTGATGTGAGAGCTGATAAGGGGAAATGAGACATTTCAAGATGAGCAATCGTATAATCTGAAGTCAGGGAGCCAAATTCCTCCAGCTCCACTTTTCGTTCTCAAGATTGCTTTGGCTATTCAGGGTCTTTTGTGTTTCCATACAAATTGTGAAAATTTTTGTTCTAGTTCTGTGAAAAATGCCAGTGGTAGTTTGATAGGGATTGCATTGAATCTGTAGATTGCTTTGGGTAGTAGAGTCATTTTCACAATGTTGATGCTTCCAATCCAAGAACATGGTATATATATCTCTCCATCTATTTGTCTCATCTTTAATTTCTTTCATCAGTGTCTTATAATTTCCTGCATACAGGTCTTTTGTCTCCTTAGGTAGGTTTATTCCTAGATATTTTATTCTTTTTGTTGCAATGGTAAATGGGAGTGTTTTCTTAATTTCACTTTCAGATTTTTCATCATTAGTGTATAAGAATGCCAGAAATTTCTGTGCATTAATTTTGTATCCTGCTACTTTATATAGATCAATGGAACAGGATAAAAAGCTCAGAGATAAACCCACACACATATGGTCACCTTGTCTTTGATAAAAGAGGCAAGAATATACAGTGGAGAAAAGACAGCCTCTTCAATAAGTGGTGCTGGGAAAACTGGACAGGTACATGTAAAAGTATGAAATTAGAAGACTCCCTAACACCATACACAAAAAAACTCAGAATGGATTAAAGACCTAAATGTAAGACCAGACACTATCAAACTCTTAGAGGAAAACACAGGCAGAACACTCTATGACATAAATCACAGCACGATCCTTTTTGACCCACCTCCTAGAGAAATGGAAATAAAAACAAAAATAAACAAATGGGACCTAATGAAACTTAAAAGTTTTTGCACAGCGAAGGAAACCATAAACAAGACCAAAAGACAACCCTCAGAATGGGAGAAAATAGTTGCAAATGAAGCAACTGACAAAGGATTAATCTCCAAAATTTATAAGCAACTCATGCAGCTCAATAACAAAAAAACAACCCAATCCAAAAATGAGCAGAAGACCTAAACAGACATTTCTCCAAAGAAGATATACAGATTGCCATCAAACACATGAAAGAATGCTCAACATCATTAATCATTAGAGAAATGAAAATCAAAACTGCAATGAGATATATCATCTCACACCGGTCAGAATGGTCATCATCAAAAACTCTAGAAACAATAAATGCTGGAGAGGGTGTGGAGAAAAGGGAACCCTCTTGCACTGTTGGTGGGAATGTAAATTGATACAGCCACTATGGAGAACAGTATGGAGATTCCTTAAAAAACTACAAACAGAACTACCATACGACCTAGCAATCCCACTACTGGGCATATACCCTGAGAAAACCATAATTCAAAAAGAGTCATGTACCAAAATGTTCATTGCAGCTCTATTTACAATAGCCAGGACATGGAAGCAACCTAAGTGTCCATCAACAGATGAATGGATAAAGAAGATGTGGCACATATATACAATGGAATATTACTCAGCCATAAAAAGAAACAAAATTGAGTTATTTGTACTGAGGTAGATGGACCTAGAGTCTGCCATACAGAGTGAAGTAAGTCAGAAAGAGAAAAACAAATACTGTATGCTAACACATATATATGGAATCTAAGAAAAAAAAAAGGTCACAAAGAATCTAGGGGTAAGATGGGAATAAAGACACAGACCTACTAGGGCATGGACTTCAGGATATGGGGGGGTGGGTAGGCAGTGACGAGGTGAGAGAGTGGTATGGGCATATATACACTACCAAGCATAAAGTGGATAGCTAGTGGGAAGCAGCCGTGTAGCACAGGGAGATCAACTAGGTGGTTTGTGACAGCCTAGAGTGGTGGGATAGGGAAGGTGGGAGGGAGGGAGGGAGGGAGATGCAGGAGGGAAGAGATATGGGAACGTATATATATAACTGATTCACTTTGTTATAAAGCAGAAACTAATACACCATTGAAAAAAAGATGAGCAATAGCAAGAAACAACAGCAAGGCTCTCTGCTGGCAGAACAAAGGAAACCAGAGGCCAGAGTTACCGGAAGGAAATTAATCCTGGCAGACCTGTCTAGCAGGAATGGAGATATAGTAGCCCCATCTCCACCCAAAATCTTCAGTTTCACTTTTCCACGGTTTCATTTACCTACAGTCAACTGCAGTCTGAAAATAATGAATGAGAAGTTTCAATTTGTGAGTTGTTTTATTTATTTTGTGGTACATGGGCCTCTCACTGTCGTGGCCTCTCCCATTGCAGAGCAGACTCCAGATGCGCAGGCTCAGCGGCCATGGCTCACGGGCCCAGCTGCTCCACGGCATGTGGGATCTTCCCAGACTGGGGCACGAACCTGTGTCCCCTGCATCAGCAGGCGGACTCTCAACCACTGCGCCACCAGGGAAGCCCAGTTGTTTTATTTTTATTTAATTGAAGTAGAGTTGATTAACAATATTGTGTTAGTTTCAGGTATACAGCAAAGTGTTTCAGATTTTATATATAAATATATATTATATATATAAATATATAAGTATAAATGTTTATATTTATATATAAATATAAAATATATAAATGTGTATTGTATACATTTTATATTTATACTTATATATTTTATATATATATTCATATATTTTATGTATATATATAAATTCTTTTTCAGATTCTTTTCCATTATAGGCTATTACAAGATATTGCATATAGTTCCTTGTGCTATACAGTAGGTCCTTGTTGTTTATTTTTTATGTAGTACTATATATCTGTTAATTCTAAGCTCTTAATTTATCCCCCCCTTTCCTCTTTGTTAACCAGTTTGTTTTCTATGTCTGTGAATCTGTTTCTGTTTTGTAAGTTCATTTGTATAATTTTGTTAGATTCCACATAGAAGTGATATCATATGATTTGTCTTTCTCTGTTTGACTTACTTCACTTAGTATAATAATCTCTAGGTCTATCCATTTTGCTGCAAATGACATTATTTCATTCTTTTTTTATGGCTGAGTAATAATCCATTGTGTGTGTGTGTGTGTGTGTGTGTGTATATATATACATATATACCACATCTTCTTTATCCATTTATCTGTTGATGGACATTTCGGTTGCTTCCGTGTCTTAGCTATTGTAAAAAGTGCTGCTATGAACATTGGGGTGCATGTACCTTTTTGAATTGCAGTTTTCATCTTTTCTGGATATATACCCACAAGTGATTGCTGAATCATATTGTAACTCTATTTTTAGTTTTTAAAGTAACCTCCATACTGTTCTCCATTGGGGTTGTACCAATTTACATTCTCATCAACAGTGTAGGAGGGTTCCCTTTTCTCCACACCCTCTCCAGAATTTATTATTTGTAGACTTCTAAAAAAATTAATTAATTAATTTTTGGCTGCGTTGGGTCTTTGTTGCATGTGGGCTTTCTCTAGTTGCAGTGAGAGGGGGCTACTCTTCCTTGCAGTGTGTGAGCTTCTCATCGTGGTGGCTTTTCTTGTTGCGGAGCACGGGTTCTAGGTGCGCAGCCTTCAGTAGTTGTGGCATGTGGGCTCAGTAGTTGTGCTCACAGGCTCTAGAACACAGGCTCAGTACTTGAGGCACACGGGCTTCGTTGCTCTGCGGCATGTGGGATCTTCCCAGACTAGGGCTTGAACCTGTGTCCCCTGCATTGGCAGGCAGATACTTAACACACTGTGCCACCAGAGAAGTCCCTCTTAGACTTTTTGATTATGGCCATTGACCAGTGTGAGGTGATACCTCCCTGTAGTTTTGATTTGCATTTATCTAATAATTAGTGATGTTGAACATCTTTCCATGTGCCTGTTGGCCACCTGTATGTCTTCTTTGGAGAAATATGTTTCCACCCTCTTTTTCAATGGATTGTTTGGTTTTTTGATATTGAACTGTATGAGCCGTTTGTATATTAACAATAAGTTTTAAATTGCTTGCCGTTCTGAGTAGCATGATGACATCTCAGGCCATTTTGCTCAGTCCCACCCAGAACCTGAAACGTCCCTTTGTGCAGGATATCCCTCCCAGTAGTCACTTTGTAGCCATCTGGGTTATCAGTCGACTTCCCCAGTATGATAGTGCTTGTGTTCAAGTGATCCTATTTTACTTCGTAATGGTCCCAAAGCACAAGAGTCGTGATGCTGACATTTGGGAAATGCCAAAGAGAAGCCGGTAAGTGCTTCCTTTAAGTGAAAAGTTGAAAGGTCTTGACTTAATAAGGAAAGAAAAGAAATTGTATGCTGAGGCTGCTAAGATCTATGTTAAGAATATATGTCCTGTTCATGAAATTGTGAAGAAGGAAAAAGAAATTCATGCTACTTTTACTGTCCCACCTCAAACTGCAAAAGTTATGGCCACAGTGAGTGATAAGTACTTAAGTTAAAATGGAAAAGGCATTAAATTTGTACGGTAAGATATTCTGAGAGAGAGAAACCACATTTATATCTTATATTATTATGATTGTTTTATTATTTGTTGTTAGTCTCTTACTGTGCCTAATTTACAAATTAAACTTTATCACAGGTACGTATGTATAGGAAAAAACATAGTATATATAGGGTTTTGTACTATCCCAATTTCAGGCACCCACTGGAGGTCTTGGAACGTACCCCCTGTAGATAAGGGGGCACTGCTGTATTCCTTGAGATTCATGGGGAGTTGGTATCTGGGATGCTGAATGAGATGCACAGGGAAAGGGAGAAATACTCTCCTTCTCCCTTCCTCCATCCTTCCAGTTTCTTCCTTCATCTCCCATTGGCCAGACCTTGCTGAAAACCAGCTGACTCAAGAACCTAGGAAAACGTCTTTCACAGGGAAGTCCCTCTATGGCTCGGAACAAGTAGGAGAAGGGTGAGGAAGGAATCCGAGGGCTGGTGCAAAGTCTTACTTCAATCCACCAAATGATAATGAGGCAGGAGATAGATAGGCCCCATGCTGAGCCCCTGGTGTATGTCCCCTGTGGACAGACGCTCCAAGATGAAGATAATAGCAGGAGGATAACAGGAGAGGCTGGGCCCTGCCCAGATAAAAGAGACCACATAGTCCTCATTCTTGAGGTCAAGGAGACCTTCCCGACTGTACATGTACAGAAATACTCCTTGGAGGTCAAAAAGGGAGTGATGCCAGCCTACCCATAGGCCTCTTTGCAGGAATACATCTTGGCTAAGAGATATGCACTCACACAAGGGAGGACCCTGAGATAAACCAAATACAGACTCAGAGCCTGGAAAAGCAAGATGATTGGCCAAAGGAAACCCAGAAGAAATGCCCCATGTAAGTGATTAAAACTACCATGAGGGTGCGACTTTTTCTCTGAGCCGGCCTGTGTGTGCCTGTTCATATGTACTCTTTTTCCTCCTAATAAACATTCGTTTCACTACTTTCTGTTTCTTTGTGGGAATTCATTTCTACAAAGCTGACAGGCCAGGGGCATTGTCACTGGCCACTGGTCCCTGGTGCTCTAGTGGCAAGGATTCAGTGCTCTCACTGCCGTGGCCTGACTTCAGTCTATGGCTGGGAACCAAAATCCTGCTTTGAGCCACTGCAGGCCAAGGCCACCCGAGATAAATAAATCAAAAGAACTAACCAACGGGGAAGTGTATGACAAGAGGGCAGCTAGGCCTTTCTTTGTGGACTTTACGATCTGTGCAGTCACGCTGAGCCTTGTGCTTAAAAGAGGAACACGCGGTTTGCATTCTGCTGTTGCCATCTTAAAATTCTTGATAATTTTGAACAAAGAGATCCTCCATTTTCATTTTGCACTCGGCCCTACAAATTATGGAGGTGGCCTTTAGACAGTAAACATTAAATTATTTAAATATAGAATCATTGTATTCATAATACAGTGTGTAGGTGCTATACCTACTTACAGAAAAGCCTCCATGATGTTAAAAATAATAGTGATGGACAAAAATTCTAGTATATCCCAATAAAAACTTGGAGCTGATATCAGAAGGAAGTTTAAGTGGGTGAATTCCCTTTTCTTCCATAGGAGGAAGTAAATGGATTTTGTTTTGCTTATGAAGTTGGATGAAGTTGACTTGAAATATCCACATTCGCATATGTTACTTAACATTGAAATTAGGTCATTCTTAATAACTTACAAGTTACCAAAGGGAGAAGAGTGAGATGAACTCAAAGAAAATAGGGGCCACATAGCAAAGATAGAAAATAGGAAAGCACAGTCACACAAAAGTGACAGTGAAACTGTCTATAATAATAATAATACATGTGAGTACTATTTACTCAAGTATTGCATCACAAATTTCAACGAATGAATTAATGTCTGTAAGTGATGTAATTAAAACAGGAGGTGTGCGGTTACTAATGTCTACAAGAGATACTCTTAAAATAAGAGGAAGCAAAATTTTAAATAAAGAGATGGGAGAAATATGGCGGGCAAAAGCAAACAAAGTAAAACATGGGTCACGAGATTAGTATCAAGTTAGTCAAGCAAAGAGCATTAAAGGCATCCCTAAGAGTCACTTTATATAAATGATGGGTAAAGAAATTAATAAGTTCATAAGTGCCATTGAACCCACAACATCAAAATATCATGCAAACAATTCTCTTTTACAGGAATAAAGACACAGACCTACTAGAGAATGGACTTGAGGATACGGGGAGGGGGAAGGGTAAGCTGTGACAAAGTGAGAGAGTGGCATGTACTTATATACACTACCAAATGTAAAATAGCTAGCTAGTGGGAAGCAGCCTCATAGCACAGGGAGATCTGCTCGGTGCTTTGTGACCACCTAGAGGGGTGGGAGGGAGGGAGACGCAGAGGGAAGAGATATGGGGACATATGTATATGTATAACTGATTCACTTTGTTAATAAAGCAGAAACTAACACACCACTGTAAAGCAATTATACTCCAATAAAGATGTTTAAAAATATGTATGTTTTTTCATGGATGGGCTTCCCTGGTACAGTGGTTAAGAATCTGCCTGCCAATGCAGGGGACACAGGTTCGCGCCCTGGTCCGGGAGGATCCCATATGCAGTGGAGCAACTCAGCCCGTGTGCCACAACTACTGAGCCCATGCACCACAACTACTGAAGCCTGCGTGCCTAGAGCGTGTGCTCCACAACAAGAGAAGCCACCACAATGAGAAGCCCGCTTGCCACAACTAGAGAAAGACTGTGCACAGCAACGAAGACCCAACGCAGCCAAAGATAAATAGACTAAATAAATAAATAAAAATAAAACTTAAAAAAATATATTCTCATGGAAAAGTTTATGAAAATGTAACATGTTGAAGCTAGACAATCCATTAAGTTACAAAGGGAATTCCATTCCAAGAGAGCTAAAATGTGGTAAGATTCCTAGTTACACCTTACCTTTTAGATCTGCATCATCCATTACAATAGCCACTGGTCTGAGTGCAACACTGCAAGTATAAAATAAATATCAGCTTTCTAAGTCTTAGCATGAAAAAAATACATAAATTACATGTTAATAATTTTTATGGTATATGTTGAAATCATAACCTTTTGGATATGTCAGGTTAAGTAAATTAATTTAATTTGTGGGGTTTTTGCCTTTTCAGTGTGGCTACTGGAAAATTTTAAGTTGCCTGTGTGGCTTGTGTTATATTCCATTGGATACTGCTCTTCTATATAATCATCTTTATTACTACAGTTTTGATATATTTCATCTGATTTCTTTTAAAATCATTTTTGTTGAAGTATAGTTAACTTACAATGTTGCATTAATTTCAGGTGTAAAGCAAAGTCATTCAGTTATACATATGTATATATTCTTTTTCACATTCCTTTCCGTTTTGGGTTATTATAAGATATTGAATATAGTTCCCTGTGCTATAGAGTAGGTCCTTGTTGGTTGTCTATTTTATATATACTAATGTGTATATGTTAATCCCAGACTCCTAATTTATCTCCCCCACCCCCCACTATCGCCTTTGGTAACCATAAGTTTGTTTTCTAAAATTTCTTTAATTTTGCTTTATTTTCATAGTAAATGCTTAGTTGAAGCTGAGGATTTGCTACTAGGTTTATCTGATGAATTTTGTCTTTTTGCAGTAGAATTAATTTATTCTTATCACTAGCACCAACCCATTTATGTTTCCATGTTTCAATTATTTTATAAAGTAATAGGAAAAATACAACTTATATTTGGAAAAATAGTAACAGTAGCAAAAGTGGACTGCTGGCTGGCTGACAGACCCCTGTACTGTGACAAAATAACTCAGCTTTTGGGTCAACTCAAGTAGGCCACTCTGAATTCAGTACCTCATAGCTGATGGAGAGGAATCAGTAGTCATTTACAAATGTATACCAGTTCAACTTTTTTGAAAATTAAAGGTAAAAAGTCAAAAATTACCTTTAAGACCCAAACTGCTGAAAATGTAAAGAAAATGTGACAGAAACATAATCATAGAAAGAGATACATCTCTTTTAGTCAGATAGATTATATAGACAAAAATTACACTATAGCTGAATACTGCAGTTAATGTATATATGTTCTCTCCCTTATTTTGAAAATATATCTTCTTTAAGAAAACTATAAACATATCTTCTGATTGGATCCAAAGATTCAACATTGTAGATATATCACATCTTCCCAAATTTATCAGTGAATTAAATGCAGTTGCAAATAAAACACTTTGTTTGTGATATGATCAAATAATTTAAAAGGTCATATAAAAAAATATGTAGCACAATAGCTGGGAGAAATTCTAAAAAAAAAAAAGAGGTCAGTTTGACCCTTGCACATGAAAATGCGTGCAGCTGTAGCAATTAAAATAGTACAGGTAAAGGACCAGACCAGACAATGAATCACGGGAAATTGGAATGTGATAAGGATCATTAGTAATCAGTGTGGATATTCAGTCAATGGCTAACTACTTGGGAAAAATAAAGCTTAATTCCTACCTCAGTCCTTAAAGCAAACAAATTGAAAATGGTTCAAAATTTGTGTTATAAAAAATGAAATCAATAATATATATAAATATTGATCTACATTATGTTACATTACTTTTATGGTTTGTGTTTTATGACTTGTTTACACTTATATCCTTAATCCTTTTTGGATCTAGTCTGTTCCAGTGATATAACTATTACTGTTATTATAGCTTGTGCATTTTAATATCTGCTAGGGACATTTTTCCTTCATTACTTTCTTTTTAAATATTTTCTAAATATTCTCATTTATTCCATATTAATTTTAGAATTAATTTTTATCAAGTTTTATAAGTAATCTTGGGATTTCAATGGAAATTATGCTAAATATACAGATTATTGTGGGAAGAATTGGTATCTTTTTAATTTAATTTTTATTTTATATTGGAGTATAGTTGATTTACGATGTTGTATTAGTTTCAGGTGTACAGCAAAGTGATTTAGTTATAAATATACATATATCCATTCTTTTTCAGATTATTTTCCCATACAGGTTATTACAGAATATTGAGTAGAGTTCCTGTGTTATACAGTAGATCCATGTTGATTATCTGTTTTATATATAATAGTGTATATATGTTAATCCCAAACTCCTAATTTATCCCTCTCCTCCCCACCACCTTTCACCTTTGGTAATCATAAGTTTGTTTTCTAAGTCTGTGAGTCTGTTTCTGTTCTGTAAATAAGTTCATTTGTATCATTTCTTTTTAGATTCCACATATAAGTGATGTCATATGGTATTTGTCTTTCTCTGTCTTACTTCCTTCACTTAGTATGATAATCTCAGAGTCCATCCATGTTGCTACAGATGGCATTACTTCATTTTTTTTATAGCTGATTAATATTCTTTTGTATATATGTGCCACATCTTTATCCATTCCTCTGTCAATGGACATTTAGGTAGCTTCCATGTCTTGGCTATTGTAAATAGTGCTGCAATGAACATTGCAGTGCATATATCTTTTTGAATTATGGTTTTCTCCAGATATATGCCTAGGAGTGGGATTGTTGGATCATATAGTAGCTCTATTTTTAGTTTTTTAAGGAACCTCCATACTGTTCTCCAAAGTAGCAATTTACACTGCCACCAACAGTGCAAGAGGGTTCCCTTTTCTCCACACCCTCTCCAGCATTTATTGTTTGTAGATTTTTTGATGATGGCCACTCTGACTGGTGTGAGGTGATATTCATTGTAGTTTTGATTTGCATTTCTCTTCCGATTAGGTTTTGATTTTTCTAGTGATCAAGAAAAAATAAGAATAGTAAATTTCACTGTGATGATTACCATGTTGGAGAGAAGTTCCAGTTCATAACGTGTTTCATCTGACACAATTTCTGAAAGTTCGTTTCTGTCTGTGGTGTTAAGAGAATGTTCTAATTGTATTCTTTTACATGTAGCTGTCTAGTTTTCCCAGCACCACTTATTGAAGAGACTGTCTTTTCTCCATTGTATATCCTTGCCCCCTTTGTCATAGATTAACTGACCATAGGTGCATGGGTTAATCTCTAGGCTTTCTATCCTGTTCCATTGATCTGTATTTCTGTTTTTGTGCCAGTACGATACTGTTTTGATTACTGTAGCTTTGTAGTACAGTCTGAAGTGAGGGAGTCTGATTGCTCCAGCTCCAGTCTTCTTTCTTAGGATTGCTTTGGCTATTCAGGGTCTTCCTTGTTTCCATACAAATTAAAATTTGTTCTAGTTCTGTGTAAAATGCCATTGGCATTTTGATAGGGATTATATTGAATCTGTAGATTGCCTTAGGTAGTATAGTCATTTTGACAATATTGATTCTTCCAATCCAAGAACATGGTATATCTTTCCATCTGCTTGTGTCATCTTCGATTTCTTTCATCAGCATCTTATATTGGGTTGGCCAGAATATTCATTTGGGTTTTTCTGTAACATCATATGGAAAAACCTGAATGAACTTTTTGGGCAACTCAGTAGTTTTCAGAAAACAGGTCTTTTGCCTCCTTAGGTAGGCTTATTCCTAGATATTTTATTCTTTTTGATGCCATGGTAAATGGGATTGTTTCTTTGATTTCTCTTTCTGATCTTTTGTTGTCAGTGTATAGGAATGCAAGAGATTTCTGTGTATCAATTTTGTATGCTGCAACTTCACTGAATTCATTGATGAGCTCTAGTAATTTTCTGGTAGCATCTTTAGGATTTTCTATGTATAGTAGTATCATGTCATCTGCAAACTGAGACAGTTTTACTTCTTTTCCAATTTGTATTTCTTTTTCTTCTTAGATTGCCATAGCTAGGACTTCCAAAACTATGTTGAATAAAAGTGGCAAGAGTGGACATTTTTGTCTTTTTCCTGATCTTAGAGGAAATGCTTTCAGCTTTCCACCATTGAGTATTATGTTGGCTGTGAGTTTGTCATAACATATATGGCCTTTACTATGTTGAGGTAGGTTCCCTCTATGCCCACTTTCTGGAGAGTTTTTATCATAAATTGGTGTTGGATTTTGTCAAAATGTTTTTCTGCATCTATTGAGATGATCATATGGTTTTTATTCTTTAATTTGTTAATGTGGCATATCACACTGATTTGCAGATATTGAAAATTCTGTGCATCCCTGGTATAAATCCCACTTCATCATGGTGTATGATCCTTTTAATGTATTGTTGAATTTGGTTTGCTAGTATTTTATTGAGGATTTTTGTGTCTATGTTCATCAGTGACGTTGGCCTGTAATTTTTTGTGTGTGGTATTTTTGTCTGATTCTGTATCAGGGTGATGGTGGCCTCATAGAATGAGTTTGGGAGTTCCTTCCTCTACAGTATTTTGGAAGAGTTTTAGGAGGATAGGTGTTAGCTCTTCTCTAAATGTTTGATAGAATTTGCCTGTGAAACTGTCTGGTCCTGGACTTTTTGTTTGTTTGGAAGTTTTAAAATCACAGTTTCAATTTCAGTACTTGTGATTGGTCAGTTCCTATTTTCTGTTTCTTCCTGGTTCCGTTTTGGAATGTTGTACCTTTTTGAGGATTCTTCCATTTCTTCTAGGTTGTCCATTTTATTGGCATATAGTTGCTTGTAGTAGTCTCTTATGATCGTTTGTATTTCTACGGTGTCTGTTGTAATTTCCCCTTTTTCACTTCTAATTTTATTGATTTGAGCCCTCTTCCTTTTTTTCTTGATGAGTCTGGCTGAGGGTTTATCAATTTTGTTTATCTTTTCAAAGAACCAGCTTTTAGTTTCCTTGAAATTCTTTTATTTTCTTCATCTCTATTTTACTGATTTCTGCTCTCATCTTTATGATTTCTTTCTTCTAATTTTGGGCTTTGTTGTTGTTCTTTTCCCTAGTTGCTTTAGTTGTAAAGTTAAGTTGTTTTGGGGGGGGTTTTCTTGTTTCCTGAGGCAAGATAGTATTGCTGTGAACTTTCCTCTTAGAACTGCTTTTGCTGCATCCCACTGGTTTGGGGTCATCATGTTATCATTTTCATTTGTCTCTAGGTATTTTTAAAATTTCTTCTTGATCTCTTCAGTGATCCATTGGTTTAGTAGCATATTGTTTGGCTTCTATGTGTTTGCGTTTTTCTCCAGTTTTTTTTCTTGTAGTTGCTTTCTAATCTCATAGTGTTGTGGTTGGAAAAGATGCTTGATATGATTTCAGTTTTCTTAAATTTATTTAGGCGTGCTTTATGGCCCAGCATGTGATCTGTCATGGAGAATGTTCTGTGTGCATTTGAAACTAATGTGTATTCTGCTGCTTTCAGATTATGCTCTATAAATTTTCAGTAAGTCCATCTGGTCTAATGTGTCATTTAAGGTCTGTGTTTCCTTATTGATTTTCTCTCTGGATGATTAGTGCCCCACTATTATTGTGTTATTGTCAATTTGTCTTTTTATGGCTATTAGCATTTGCTTTATATATTGAGGTGCTCTTATGTTGGGTTCATAAATATTTACAATTGTTACATCTTATTCTTGGATTGATCCCTTGATCATTATGTAGTGTCCTTCTTTGTCTCTGTAATAGTCTTTATTTTAAAGTCTGTTTTGTCTGATATGAGTATTGTTACTCCAGCTTTCTTTTGATTTCTATTTGCATGGAATACCTTTTTCCATACCCTCACTTTCAGTCTGTATGTGTCCCTAGATCTGAAGTGGGTCTCCTGTAGACAGCATATGTACGGGTCTTGTTCTTGTATCCATTCAGCCAGTCTATGCCTTTTGGTTGGAGCATTTAATCCATTTACATTTAATAATTTAAGGTAATCATTGGTATGTATGTTCTTATTGCCATTCTGTTAATTGTTTTGGTAGGTGCTTTTTCTTCCTCTTTTTTCTCTCCTCTTGTGATTTGATGATTATCTTTATTTTTATTTTTTTATTTTGTTTGGCTGTGCCGGGTCTTACTTGCAGCATGCGGGATCTTTATTGCCACGTGCCAGATCTTTAAGTTGTAGCATGCAGGATCTTTAGTTGCGGCATGCAGGCTCTTAGTTGCAGCATGTGGGATCTAGTTCCCTGACCAGGGATCAAACTTGGGCCCCCTGTACCGGGAGCACAGAGTCTTAACCACTGGACCATCAGAGAAGTCCCTAATGACTATCTTTAGTGTTGTGTTTGGATTGCTTTTTCTTTTGTGTGTGTATCTACTGTAGATTTTTGATTTGACGATCTTATGAGGTTTTGGTATAGCAGTCTACATACATACAAGTTTGTTTTAAGTTGCTGGCTTCATAATTTCAAATGCATTTCCAATATCCTGCATTTGTACTCTCCTCTTTTCACAACTGATGGTTTTGATATCGTGTTTGTGTGGATGATGTCCTTCCTTTACTGTATGTTTGCCTTTACCAGTGAACTTTCCCATTCCTAATTTTCTTGTTTCTAGTTGTGGCCTTTTCTGCCTGGAGAAGTTCTTTTAGCATTTGTTGTAAAGCTGGTTTGGTGTTGCTGAAGTCTCTTAGCTTTTGCTTGTCTGTAAAGCTTTTGAATTCTGCCTTGAATCTGAACAAGAGCCTTGCTGGGTAGAGTATCCTTGGTCTTGGGTTTTTCCCTTTTATTACTTTAAATATATTGTGCCACTCCCTTCTAGCCTGCAGATTTTCTGCTGAAAAATCAGTTGATAACCTAACCTCATGGATATTCCCTTGCATGTTAATTTGTAGCTTTTCCCTTGTTGCTTCTAATATTTTCTCTTTGTCTTTAATTTTTGTCAGTTTGATTAATATGTGTGTCAGTGTGTTCCTCCTTGGTTTATCCTGTACTGGACTTTATGCACTTCCTAGATTTGAGTGTTTCCTTTCCCATGTTAGGGAAATTTTCAGCTATTGTCTTCTCAAATATTTTCTCGGTCCCTTTCTCTTTTTCTTCTCCTTCTGGGATCTCTGTAATATGAATTTTGGTGCATTTAATATTGTCCCAGAGGTCTCTGAGACTGTCCTCATTTCTTTTCATTATTCTGTCCCACAATGGGGACAGTGGTGGCAATGATTTCCACCACTGTCTTCCAGCTCACTTAGTTGTTCTTCTGTCTCATTTATTATGCTATTGATTCCTTCTAGTGTATTTTTCATTTCAGTTATTGGTTTTTTGCTCTTTAAATCTTCTATCTTTTTGTTAAACGTTTCTTGTATCTTCTTGGTCTGTGCCTCCATTCTTTTTCTGAGATCTTGGATCATCTTTACTATCATTACTCTGATTTCTTTTCTTGTTATGATTTTTGGGTGCATTGGGTCTTCATTACAGCACATGGGATCTTCATTGCAGCATGCAGGATCTTCGTTGTGGTGTGCAGGCTCTATGTTGTGGCACATGGGCTTCTCTCTAGTTGTGGCGTGTGGGTTTTTTCTCTCGAGTTGTGGTGTGCTGGCTCCAGAGTGGGTGGGCTCTGTAGTTGTAGTGTGTGGGCTCCAGAGTGCATGGACTCTTGTAGTTTGTGGCACACGGGCTCTCTAGTTGAGGTGCGCAGGCTCAGTAGTGTGGCACACAGGCTTAATTGCTCTGTGGCATGTGAGATCTTAGTTCCCGATCAGGGATCAAACCCACCTCCCCTGCTTTGGAAGGCGGATCCTTTACCACTGGACCACCAGGGAAGTCCCCTGATGTCTTTTTCAGGTAGATTTCCTCTCTCCACTTCACTCAGTTGTTCTTCTGGGGTTTTATCTTGCTCCTTCGTCTGGAACATATTTCTCTGCCATTTCATTTTTTCTGACTTCCTGTGTTTGTGTTCTCCTTTCTGCAGGCTGCAGGATTATAGATCCTCTTATTTCTGGTGCCTGCCCCATGGTGGGTGAGGTTGGTCCAGAGGCTTGTGCAGGCTTCATGGTGGGATGGACTGGTGCCTGCTCACTGGTGGGTGGAGCCGCATCCTTTTCCTCTGGTGGACAGGGCTGTGTCAAGGGGTGTGTTTAGAGGTGGTTGTGAGCTCAGTGCAACATTAAGCAGTCTGTCCATTGATGGGTGGGGCTGTGCTCCCCATCTGCTCGTTGTTTGGCCTGAGGCATCCCAGCATTGGAGCCTGCGGGCCTTTGGTTGGGTCCAGGTCTCAGTGCCAAAATGGCGGCCTCCAAGAGACCTCACACTGGTCAATATTCCCTGGTGCCTCTGCCACCTGTGTCCTTGTCCCCACAGTGAGCCACAGCCAACCCCCACCTCCCCAGGAGACCCTCCAGAACTCACAGGCAAGTCTAGCGCAGACTCCTATGGAGTCACTGCTTTGTGTTGGGTCCCAGTGCATGTGAAATCTTACGTGCGCCCTGAAAGAGTGGAGTCTCTGTTTCCCTCAGTCCTGTAGAGCTCCTGCATTCAAGCCCCACTGGCCTTCAAACCCAAATGTTCTGGGGGCTCCTCTTCCTGATGCCAGACCTTCAGGCTTGGGAGGCTGACATGGGGCTCAGAACTCTCACTCCTGTGGGAGAACCTCTGCAATGTAATTATTTTGCAGTTTGTGGGTCACCCACCCAGTGGGTATGAGTATAAGATTTGATTGTATCGTGAAAGCACCTCTCTTACTGTCTTGTTGTGGCTTCTTCTTTGTCTTTGGATTTAAAATATGTTTTTGGTAGGTTCCGATCTTTTTTGTTGATGGTTCTTCAGCAGTTAGTTGTGATTTTGGTGTTTTCGTGATAGGAGGTGAGCTCAACTCCTCCTACTCCACCATCTTGTCCTGAATGGAGAGGCTGCTTTTAGTTTGTATGCTTGTTGCCTCTTTCCTCAGTGTGTGCTGGCTGTTACTCCCTTTATATGGGGTATGTAGGTACAGCGGTCTGTGTTCCTTCCTGGTATGGCAGGGGCAGCAACTGGCACCTGCCCACGGGTCTCCCAGCTGTGGTAGCAGCCCATGCACTCCTGGGACAGCACTTGGTGTCCACTCGTGGGCCCTGTAGCAGCAGCAGTGACCCACACACTTCTGGGCAGCAGGGGCAGCGGTTGGTGTCTGCTCCTGTGTCTCCCAGCGGTGGTGACTGCACGTGCACTCCTACGATAGCAGGAGCAGTGATTGGCGCCCACTTCCATGTTTACCAGCAGCGGCAGCAGCCCATGCACTCCTGGGACAAAGGGGGCAATGACCAGAGCCCACTCATGCATCTCTTAGCATTGGCGGTGGCCTATGCCCGCCTCTGGAGCCCACGATGGAGGCGGTGGCTTGCGCCTGCCCCTGGCACTCATGTAGGTGGTGTCCTGTCGCCTGAGCGTGTGCACAGGGAAAGAAGCTCCTATGGTGGTCTCACCCCTCTCCTCATGCCCCCACCCCCAACAATGGTGCCTTGCCTCTCTGGCAGGCCCAGACTTTTGCCCGGTGCACCCTCAGTTGCCACCGTCCAGTCTCTTCAGGCTGTCTCCATGCAGACGACCCTGGTCCTCTCCCTGGCTGTGACTTCCGAAGCCTGAGCTTCAGCACCAGCACTGGTGGATGAGCACCTCAGGCTGGGAAACGCAGGGTGGTGGTACCAACAATCCATGCAGGTCACTCTCCATTTTGCCTTCTGCAGACTGGTTACTGCCCTCTCCGTTGAGGCTCTGAAGTTCCCCCTCTGTCCAGGCTGATCTCCTTACCCTTGAGGGTACTTCCCAGAATGTGGGAACTTTCCTCCTTCACAGCTTCCTCTCTAGGGCTCAGGTCCCACCCTGATCCCTTTCTCTGTTTTTTTTTTCTTTCTTTTCCCTTTTGTCCTATCCAGTTATGTGGAGGTTTTCTTGCCCTTGTGGAATTCTGAGGTCTTCTGCCAGTGTTCAGTAGCTGTTCTGTGTGAATTGTCCCACTTGTAGGTGTGTTTTTTATGTATTTGTGGGAGGAGGTGAGCTCCACATTCTACTTCTCTGCCACCTTGATTCCTTTCCCCGCAAGAATTAGTATCTATAATTTTAAACCTTCTCATCCAGAAATCAGAGTTGTCTCTCGATTTGGTCAATTATTTGTATGTCTCTATACGTTTGTTTTCTTCATATTGATCTTTTATATTTCGTTTTTACATTTTGCTTCTAAGTATCTTATAATTTAAGTCCCTATTTTAGTTTCTTTTCTCTTGCAGCTTAGTTGCAGAGGTTTGAGTTAATCGTGCTCATCAGTCTGTACAAGGCTTCATGCTCACTTGTATTTTTCTGTTCATTTGGTTATTCATTAGTTATCAGTTGTTCTACCATTGGGTATGTGTATGTTTGATTAGACTAGGCTGTGCTCTCTAGAATGGCTGTCAGTGTTGGTCTCCCTGGGGTCACACTTTGCAGTGTGCATCTTTAGGGGTCGTCACATACCTCAGTGGTGAATTCCATGTAGGTGTGGAAACCCTTTCTCTGCAGGTCCCTTTTCCCCAGGATCTTGGCTCCTCGATTCCTAGCTGCCTTGGTAAGCCTGAGCTCCAGTTAGGTCTCCCCATTCGAGTGAGACTGTGTCAACCCCTAGTTCACTGTTGGACTCTGTTGGACCTCTTTGCCCTGCACTGTGAATTAGTAAACACTGTGGATTAAAGCTCTGGAACAGGTCCAGCTCACCTCTGAGAATTTTTCTTCTCTCCAAGGTCCTGACTACCTTGGTTGATCTGTGATACCTTCAAACAGGTTTGTTTTGTTTTCATGGGGGTGTTGTATCTCCCAGCTTTTATTGTTGGGCAAGCCAGGTTTTAGCCACTCTGTCACAGCCAAGCGCAAGCCTCTCCAGTCATTAGCTTTTTTAAAAAATTAATTTATTTAATTTATTTATTTTTGGCTGCACTGAGTCTTTGTTGCTGCACATGGGCTCTCTCTGGTTGCGGCGAGCGGGGGCCACTCTTCGTTGCAGTGCATGGGCTTCTTATTGCTGTGACTTCTCTTATCGTGGAGCACAGGCTCTGGGCACACAGGCTTCAGTAGTTGTGGCATCAGGCTTAGTAGTTGTGGCACGCGGGCTCTAGAGCGTGGGCTCTAGAGCGCAGGCTCACTAGTTGTGGCACACGGGCTTAGTTGCTCTGTGGTATGTGGGATCTTCCCGGACCAGGGCTTGAACCCATGTCCCCTGCATTGGCAGGCAGATTCTTAACCACTGTGCCACCAGGGAAGCCCCAGTCATTAGCTTCTAATTAGTTAAGCTACACTGTGTCCTTTCACTTGAAGTCATGGTTGTGATCACATTTTTATCAATTGGGCAATTAAAATTAAGGAAATAAATTGTCCTAAAATATGAAGGCCAGGTTATGTGCTCAAGATTGTATGACTAGGAAGACATCTGCTTTAACAATTTGGGATTTTGGAGACTATTAATGGACAATCTAACATTGTGGAATAGGTCTCTACTTTCTTCTTTGACAAAATCCACTTTTTTCATGGTCCTAACAGGTACCAAGGCTCAGATACTGATCTGAAACTCAAGATGTAGAAAGGACACATACTCTTTCACAAAATAACACAGAAGATGTGCCTGGGGAATTATTAAGGTGGAGGAAAGGACTTAAGTATCTAATAGGTAATGAGATTCCCTCCATTCTCTGAATCTGGAGGGATTCCTCTCTGTTCTGGCTGAACCTAGTGGAGCTGAATCACAGCTTCTGTTGGAAGCTGTGCTCAAGCCCCCAGGGTGTGGGTGGTAGGAAACCTGTTAAAATGAGTCCCTCTGGGGCCTGGGAAGAGAGAGGTTGGAGAGGGTCTCCCTGCTGAGTGTGATAGGTGGCCATGTGTGATCCTGAGGGTTTAGCATGAGCAAGTTTGCTGGAAATTGAACTATTGTAACCTCATTTTAAGAACTAGGAAGACAAATTGGAGAAGTGTGTCTTCAGCTTAGCATGGCATAATCTGCATGGCTGGAATATTATTTGTTTAAAATAAACATAAACAAATATGTCTATAATGTTATAGAAACTGTTCTAAGTCAAGGATGCATCTTCCCTATTCCCTACATGCCTTATTGGCTTTAGTGATCACGGGCTTCAGACAGGACCATTCTGGGTTCTAACCAGACCATCTCATGGATGCATCTGATCAGCAGACTACAGCATTTTTCAAGGTCTACCTTGGGAAGGCAGGCTTTCCCTTTCCACGGTGGGGGAACTACCCGAATGTGGAAAAGGGTGTTCAGGAGATTTGGAGCACTTGTGAATGACAGATTCCCTTACAGATGAGATCTCAGGGACAGAGAGCAGCAAAAATTGACTGCCTCTGATCTTAAAAGAAAAAGGAAAACAAAGAAAATAAATCTTAGAAAAATACAGAAACACACAGGCCGTGGTACTTATCACCTGTTGAAGGGTTATTCCATGCCCAGCCCCTTAAACCCTTACCACCACCCTTTGAGGCGGGCATTACCATGCTTATTTCAGAGAGGAACAAACTGAAGCATTAAGAGGTGAAGTAGACTGTCCCAGGTCCCACTGGTGGTGTGTGACAGAACCGGGGTTATGCACAGGTATCCCCCTCTGAAACCTGGGCTTCTCACCAGCGTGCCAGGCTATCTCTCCTTTTTGATGTGGAGCTCAGTGGCCAGAGGCTTTCACTGTTCAGTGCTGGTGTTTATAATTATGACAAAGTTAAATGGTGATGACTGACAAAAAAGGCCAGCAGATGTACCATGGATAGAAAGAGTTCCACTGAACGTGGAAATCTTTTTTTAAATTTTTGCACTTTCTAGAGAGAATTTAAATATATTTTAAAAATTCATGTATGTGGATAACTTTTGTGACAAGTGATAGAATGTTACACAATTGTTCTATGAATGTACATGAGTTGTGGCATTTTATATAAATTACATTGCAGCCGAGATTCTCACAAATACGGGTAGGGAGGAGGTGACCATTTACTAGTGTCCGTGGAAAATAGAAAGACCTTTATTTTTTATCTCAAGTACTGTTCCCTGTACAAAATTTCATTCTGTGTGGATCAGAGTTAAGCAACAACCAGCACAGGAACCAGCTGGCAACAAGCCCGGGGTCTACGATGGCACATGAACTACGTGAACTTTCCCAGGCTTTGTGGAAAATCTGCCCATTAGAAGCTAAAATGTCCTATTGGTCCAATTTTAGAACTTTCCCTCTGAGTCTTTACAAAGGGCCAGCAATCTGGGGGGTGGCGAGTGTAAGGGGTTACGGGGGGCTCTGTCTGGCCCACAAGTGGAATGGCGCTCAGTCTGGCCTGTGTCTGGTGCTTGTTAGCCTCATGGCTTTTCTGGCCTCAGTTTTGTGGCCATTTTTGTCACTTTTCTGGCCTTGATTTTCCTCCACTATTAAATAAAAGTTACTGTGACACAAATGTCTTTATTGCTGGGCCATAGGGAATTTTAACACACTAATATGCTTTTTAAAAATACCCAAGGAGTGTGGGAGAGTTTGTAATATTTCTCAAAGTTACCACACCACAAAGGCCCTTGTTTTCTGAGCTTGATGAGAGGTTGGTGTTCCACGGAACACTTCTGGGAAACAGTGGGCTGAGAGAGTTCTAAAGACTTAATTCTAATGTTCTACATTTGTTCTGAAGGTGATAATGTCTCTTTTTTTGTATTCAGAAACATTTATCTTGTACTATAACATGGTGGGTCACCTTAGGTACGATAAGAAAAGCAGAACAGGAAGCAAAGGAAAACGTCCACTCATTCATTCAACAAACATGGGAGGTCCACTAAGAGCCATGTATTATGCCTGCTCTTGGTGTTAGATTGTAGAGACGTGAATCATCATTTGGAGGTCTGCTAGAGTAGTTGTTTGCCATCTGCGATTTCCAAGGAGTCCTGAGTGCCCAGTCTTTGAGACTATGGATTGGGTTGAGTAGGAGAGAGTGCCGTGACAATAACTCAACAGTTATTGTCACAATAAGACAGAACAGCCAGAAACACTAAATAAAGCCAGGAAAACCACTTACCTATTCAGGAAAACTGGAAAAATTTATCCCAAAGTGTTAATAGTGATTACCCCTAGGTGTTGTAATTATGGGCAACTTTTGTGATTTTATTTTTTAACTCTTTTTAAAAAAAATGAATGTGTATACCTTTTGTAACAAGAGAAGAATAAATGAGCTGTATTTAGTGTTTTTAAAAGTATGACTAGGACATTGATCTAAGTGACAAATCCATTTCAGAATAATGAAGTTTCAAGGAAAAGTGGTAAAGGAAAAGGAGATAGGTAAATGATTTGATATTTCGTTTTTAAGCACCGAGAATAGAGCAGGGAGTTAAAATATTTGGTGCTCTCACCTGAAATCCTATAGGAGCATTTACCAATGGTGAGTAAATGGTGAGCTTTCTCCCCAACACTGGGTGAACCCCCTAAAGGGACATATGCTCTCAGCCAGCCCTCCATGCCAGGAGGAAGATTCCCCAAGTTCTGTCCTGGCCCCTCTCCCCCCACCCCAGTGATGCCTGCTCTTCATCTTTCCTCAATATCTCAGTGTCCAGGTGAATGGCCAAAACAATTCACATACCCATCTCCAGTGACCATCACTTCAGCTACCCACTGCCAAGGCCACACTGTAAACCTTGCAGTTAGTTACCTGGAATTACTCATCTCAGAAAACTGTAACTCAGGCACCCCGTTCTCTGACCGCAGTCTCCTGTCCTCCCAGCTGAGCACACCTTCTTTCTCTTCTCTTTGGCTTCATCACAGCCTGCATATGTTTGGTCTTCCCCATCCTCAACTGTGCTCCAATCAAAACCATCTCGTCCCTCACATTGGCTCCAAGAGCGTATATCTCTCTGTTAATGTCCACCTCTCTACTTCACTCACCCGGTCTTCAGCCCAACTACTGAGAAAGTCACACAACCTCACAGAGCAATGGGGCACAGACTTGTGTTCTCTGACCTCAAGGGGACCCTCACACAGCCTCGCATGGAAGCTCATCTTCCATTCTCTGACAGCAATGTGAAATCCTCACAACTTGAATATAGCCCCAAGCTCTCCTTTTCCCTACTCTGTTTAAAGCAAACAATGTCCTCTTCTCTTTTCCAAAGAAACTAGTGGTCATTGGGCAGAACTCCCTCACCTTCCTGCATCTCCCTGTACTGAGTGATTTGTATCCCCCATCCTCACAGAGCACTGAGCTGAGCTTCCTGTGCTTTATAGCATGTTCCCACTAGCTATCTATTTTACACATGGCGGTGTATATATGTTAATTCTGATCTCCCCATTGGTCCCACCCTCCCCTTCCTGCCCTGATGTCCACATGTCCATTCTCCATGATGTCCTAGATGGGTGGGATGGCTGGGGGATGGGAGGGAGGTCTAAGAGGGAGGGGATATATGTATACATATAGCTGATTCACTCCATTGTATAGCAGAAACTAACACAACATTGTAAAGCAATTATACTCCAATATAAAAAAATCACGAGACTTGAAAGATGAAAAAGTTGTCTTTTAATCTTGTTTATGGTTTCCTTTGCTGTGCAAAAGCTTTTAAGTTTAATTAGGTCCCATTTTTAATTTTTGTTTATATTTCCATCACTCTGGGAAGTGAGTCAAAAAAGATCTTGCTGTGGTTTATATCAAAGAGTGTTTTTTGTATGTTTTCCTTTAAGAGTTTTATAGTGTCCGATCTTACATTTAGGATTTTAATCCACTTTGAGTTTATTTTTGTGTGTGGTGTTAGGAAGTGTTCTAATTTCATTCTTTTACATGTAGTTGTCCAGTTTTCCTAGGACCACTTACTGAAGACTGTCTTTTCTCCATTGTATGTTCTTCCCTCCTTTGTTGTAAATTAGGTGACCATACATGCATGGGTTTATCTCTGGGCTTTCTATCCCATACCATTGCTCTATATTTCTGTTTTTGTGCCAGTACCATACTGTCTTGATTACTGTAGCTTTGTAGTATATTTTGAAGTTGGGGAGCCTAATTCCTCCAGCTCTGTTTTTCTTTCTCAAGATTGCTTTTGCTATTCAGGGTCTTCTGCATTTCCGTACAACTTGTAAAATTTTTGGTTCTAATTCTGTAAAGAATGCTGTTGGTAATTTGATAAGGATTGCATTGAATCTATAGATTGCTTTGGTTAGCATAGTCATTTTCACAGTGTTGATTCTTCCAATCCAAGAACATGGTATATTGCTCCATCTGTTTATGTCACCTTTAATTTCTTTTCTCAGTGTTTTATAGTTATCTGAGTACAGGTCTTTTGCCTCCTTAGGTAGATTTATTCCTAGGTATTTTATTGTCTTTGTTGTGATGGTAAATGGGATTGTTTCCTTAATTTCTCTTTCTGATCTTTTGTTGTTAGTGTGTAGGAATGCAAGAGATTTCTGTGCACTAATTTTGTATCCTGAAACCTTATGAAATTCGTTGATTAGTTCTAGTAGTTTTGTTTTGTTTACAAAAGTTTATTCTTAAATGTACAGTAGGTTCCAAGACAGCACTGCATTCTAGCTATAGGTGGCAACAGATGTATGTCAGGGAATCCAAATGTTTAATCCAGATGTTTAAACAGGAATGGAATTAAGGATCATCATTGCCTCAGGCACAAGGAACAGCTTACCTTTTGCCAGATTTCTTAAGACTTTCCCTGCTGCCTTTGCTTTTAGCTCCTTGAGTTTCTTTTGCTCCCTCTTCTGTCTCTGCTTGAATGCCTTATCTTCCTCGTCCATCTCCTTGGCTTGCTTCTTGGGCTGCTTCAGGGGCTTCTATTTGCCACCTTTGCAGCCCAACATGGCGCCTGCTGCCCCATCCTCAGACCCTGCCACCTTGCTTCCCTGGTGGTGCAGTGGTTAAGAATCTGCCTCCCAATGCAAGAGACATGGGTTTGAGCCCTGGTCTGGGAAGATCCCACATTCCATGGAGCGACTAAGCCCGTGCTCCACAACTACTCAGGCTGTGGTCTAGAGCCCGTGAGCCACAACTACTGAACCCGAGCATCACAGTTACTGAAGCCCGTGTGCCTAGAACCCATGTTCCACAAGAGAAACCACCACAACGAGAAGCCCGCACACTGCAATGAAGAGTAGCCCCCACTGGCAACAACTAGAGAAAGCCCCCATGCAGCAATGAAGACTCAATGCAGCGAAAAATAAATAAATAAAATATAAATTTTTTAAAAGTTCTCAACACAAGAAAAAACAATGTATAACTATGTGAAGTGATGTATGTTTAAAAAGAATCTTTAGGATTTTCTATGTATAGTATCACATCATCTGCAAAAGTGACAGTTTTACTTCTTTTCCAATTTGTATTCTTTTTATTTCTTTTTCTTCTCTGATTGCTGTGGCTAGGACTTCCTAAACTATGTTGAACAAGAGTGGTGAGAGTGGACATCCTTGTCTTGTTTCTGATCTTAGTGGAAATGCTTCTAGTTTTTCCCCATTAAGAATGATGTTTGCTGTGGGTTTGTCATATATGGCCTTTGTGATGTTGAGGTAGGTTCCCTCTATGCCCATTATCTGGAAAGTTTTTATCATAAATGGGTACTGAATTTTGTCAAAAGCTTTTTCTACATCTATTGAGATCATATGTTTTTATTCCTTAATTTGTTAAGGAATACACATTGATTGATTTGTGTATATTGAAGCATCCTTGCATTCCTGGGATAAATCCCAGTTGATCACGTGTATGATCCTTTTAATGTGTTGTTGGATTCTGTTAGCTAGTATTTTGTTGAGGATTTTTGCGTCTATGTTCATCAGTGATATTGGTCTGTAATTTTCTTTTTTTGTGATATCTTTGTCTGATTTTGGTAGCTGGGTGATTGTGGCCTTATAGAACAAATTTAGGAGTGTTCCTCTGAAATTTTTTGGAAGAGTTTGAGAAGGGTAGGTGTTATCACGTCTTTTGGAAGAGTTTTAGAAGGGTAGATGTTAGCTCGTCTCTAAACGTTTAATAGAATTCATGTGTGAAGCCATCTGGTTCTGGAGTTTTGTTTCTTTGGAAGACTTTTAATTACAGTTTCAATTTCATTACTTGCGATAGGTCTGTTTTTTTTTTTTTCTCTAATTCATCCAGGTTCAGTCTTGGAAAATTGTTCCTTTCCAAGAATTTGTCCATTTCTTCATGGTTGTCCATTTTATAGGCATATAGTTGTTTGTAGTAGTCTCTTATAATCTTTTGTGTTTCTGTGGTGTCAGTTATGATTTCTCCTTTTTCATTTCTAATTTTATTGATTTGCATCCTCTCCCTTTTTTTTCTTGATGAGTCTGGCTAAAGGTTTATCAATTTTGTTTACCTTCTCAAAGAACCATCTTTTAGTTTTATTGATCTTTGCTACAGTTTTCTTTGTTCCTATTTCATTTATTTCTGCTCTGATGTTTATGATTTCTTTCCTTCTCCTGATTTGGGTTTTATTCTTCTTTCTCTATTTGTTTTTTAAGTGTAGAGTTAGATTGTTTATCTGAGATTTTTCTTGTTTCTTTTTTTTTTTTTTTTTTTGTGGTATGCGGGCCTCTCACTGTTGTGGCCTCTCCCGCTGCGGGGCACAGGCTCCGGATGCGCAGGCTCAGCGGCCATGGCTCACGGGCCCAGCCGCTCCGCGGCATGTGGGATCTTCCTGGACCGGGGCATGAACCCGTATATCCCTGCATCGTCAGGTGGATTCTCAACCACTGCACCACCAGGGAAGCCCTTTTCTTGTTTCTTGAGGTGAGATTGAATTGCTATATACTTGGTGCTTAGAACTGCTTTTGCTGCGTCCCATAGCGTTTGGGTTATCATTGTCGTTTGTTTCTATGTATTCTTTTATTTCCTCTTTGATTTCTTCAGTGATCTCTTAGTTATATATTAGCGCACTGTTTAGCCTCCATGTATTTGTGGGGTTTTTTTTTTTTTTTTTTTTTTACAGTTTTTTCCTGTAACTGATTTCTAATCTCATAATGTTGTGGTCGGAAGAGATGCTTGATACAATTTCAGTTTTCTTAAATTTTCTGAGGCTTGATTTGTGACCCAAGATGTGATTTGTCCTGGAGAATGTTCCATGTGCACTTTAGAAGAAAGTATATTCTGCCACTTTTGGGGGGAATGTTCTATAAATGTCAATTAAATCTATCTCATCTATTGTGTCATTTAAACGTTTTGTTTCCTTTTTTATTTTCTGTTTGGATAATCTGTCCATTGGTGTAAGTTGGGTGTTAAAGTCCCTTACCATTATTGTGTTATTGTCAATTTCCCTTTTTATGGTTGTTAGCATTTGCCTTATGTATCTCTTGTAACAGTCTTTATTTTAAAGTCTGTTTTGTCTGATACAAATATTGCTACTCCAGCTTTCTTTTGATTTCCATTTGCATGGAATATCTTTTTCCATCCCCTCACTTTCAGTCTGTATGTGTCCCTAGGTCTGAAGTTGGTCTCTTGTAGACAGCATATACATGGATCTTGTTTTTGTATCCATTCAGCCGGTCTGTGTCTTTTATTTGGGGCATTTAATCCATTTACATTTAAGGTAATGATTGATATGTATGTTCCTATTACCGTTCTCTTAATTATTTTAGGTTTGTTTTTGTGGGTCTTTTTCTTGCCTTGTGTTACCTGCCTAGAGAAGTTCCTTTAGCATTTGTTGTAAAGCTGGTTTGGTGGTGCTGGGGTTTCTTAGCTCTTGCTTGTCTGTAAAGCTTTCAATTTCTCTGTCAAATCTGAATGAGATCCTTGCTGGGTAGAGTAACCTTGGTTGTAGGCTTTTCTCTTTCATCATTTTAAGTATATCCTGCCATTTCCTTCTGGCCTGCAGAGTTTCCACTGAAAAATCAGCAAATAAGCTTATTGGGGATTCCCTTGTATGTTATTTTTTGCTTTTCCCTTGCTGCTTTTAATATTTTTTCTTTGAATTTAATTTTCATTAGTTTGATTAATATGTATCTTGGTATGTTTCTATTAGGGTTTCTCCTGTATGGGACTCTCTGAACTGCATAGATTTGGGTGGCTATTTCCTTTCCCACGCTAGGAAACTTTTCATGATTATCTCTTTTCTTTTTTTTTTTTTTTTTTTTTTTTTTTTTTTTTTTTTTTTTTGCGGTATGCGGGCCTCTCACTGTTGTGGCCTCTCCCATTGCGGAACACAGGCTCCGGACGCGCAGGCCCAGCGGCCATGGCTCACGGGCTTAGTTGCTCCGCGGCATGTGGGATCTTCCCGGACCAGGGCACGAACCCGTGTCCCCTGCATCGGCAGGCGGACCCTCAACCACTGCGCCACCAGGGAAGCCCCCATGATTATCTCTTTGAGTATTTTCCCAGACCCTTTCTTTTTCTCTTCCTTCTTCTGGGACCCCTATGATTCGAATGTTGGTGCGTTTAGTGTTGTCCCAGAGGTCTCTGAGATTGTCTTCAATTCTTTTCATTCTTTTTTCTTTATTCTGCTCCTTGGAAGTTATTTCTCTCATTCTGGCTCACTTATTCCTTCTTTTGCCTCAGTTATTCTGTTATTGATTCCATCTAGTGTATTTTTCATTTCAGTTATTGTGTTGTTCATTTCTGTTTGTTCTTTAGTTCTTCTAGGTCTTTTTTAAACATTTATTGTATTTTGTTGATCTGTGCCTCCATTCTGTTTCCAAGATTCTGGATCATCTTTACTATCATTACTATGAATTCTTTTTCAGGTAGGTTGCCTATTTCCTCTTCATTTATTTGGTCTTGTAGGTTTTTACCTTTCTCATTCATCTATAACATATTTTTTTGTCATCTCACTTTTTTGTTGTTGTTGGGGGGGATTGTGTTCCTGTTTTACTGGTTGTTTGGCCTGAGGAGTCCAGCTCTGGAGTTTGTAGGCTTGTGGGTAGAGCCAGGTCTTGGAGCCGAGATGAGGACCTCCAAGAGACCTCACTCCGATGAATATTCCTGGGAGTCTAAGGTTCTCTGTTAGTCCAGTGGTTTGGACTTGGAGCTCCCACCACTGAAGCTCAGGGCTGACCCCCAGCTCGTGAACCAAGATCCCACAAGCCACGCATTGTTGGGGGGTGGGGAAGGAGCAGAACAATAACAAAGAGTAAAAAAGAAAGTAAGGTTAGAAAAGTAACAGGTATGTTAGAAAAAAATATGTAGATGAAACAACAACTGGAAGGTAAAACACAACCACAGTAGTAAAAAAGAGGGAAAAAAAAAAAAAAGCCAGAAAAGGCCTTGGCTGTTGGAGGCTGAGCTTAGGCAGGGACAGAGTTTAGGCAGTGGGCAGGGTCAAGGCTTAGGACACAAGCAGCTGGAAAAGGCCCTGGGGGGATTGGGGGTGGGGCTTAGGCTCAGCATGCTCCAAG
The DNA here is from genome assembly GCF_026419965.1 of Kogia breviceps. Taxonomy (NCBI): domain Eukaryota; kingdom Metazoa; phylum Chordata; class Mammalia; order Artiodactyla; family Physeteridae; genus Kogia; species Kogia breviceps. The sequence goes on from NC_081318.1 coordinate 99,492,949, forward strand.
GCGCCTCAGAGGGCAGAGGACCAGGCCCAGGCCCCCAGCAGGCTCCCTGGGCCCGAGTGGGCTGGGGAAACAGAATGCGTGCTCCCCCCGATTCTCTGATCCCAGAGGGTCCCTCCTTGTCTGCCTCTCCTCTACTCCCCACCCCCCCCACCCCTAAGACCAATGCAGCTGGATGGGGCCTTGGAAGGCGAAGGACCCAGCCCAGGAGCCCAGAAGACTTCCTGGGGCCCAAGTGGGTGGGGGAAATGCTAGCCACATTCCCACTGATCTTCCGAACTCCCAAGCATCCCTCCAGGCATGGAAACCCCTCCCCTTCCCCCCAGCCACCTCTCAGGGGTGCCAGTCCTGTCCAGTCTCCACTTCTCCGCCCCCCCCACTCTCTCCCACATCCTACCTGGTTGCTTGGGGGTTCCTCCCATCCCCTTGGATGTTGAGGTCCCCCAGCAGCATCTGGTAGGTGCCCTAGTTGTGGGGAGACATGAACTCCACATTCTCCCACTCCACCATCTTCAACATGGTGAGTTTGAAGTGACTGGGCAAAGTAAATCTATCTAGTAGGTGTTTGGATATGTGAGTCTAAAGTTTCAGAGAGCTCTCTGGGCTAAAAGCATGAATTAAGGCATGGAATTTAGAGCAACTGGCCAATAAAAGATGATCATTGAAGCTACAAGAGTGATTGCCCAGAGATGGAGTTTAGAGAGAGACAAGGGGTCCAAGGTGGAGGAACCCCTCAGATGCCACACCTTCCATGCAGCTTGGGAGCCACTCATGCCAGGAATAGTTTCTAACTATGATAAGAACTAACGTGTATTGAGCAATAACTATGTGCTACTCATCACTCTAAATGCTTCATAATCCTCACGACAACTCTAAGAGGATATTAACATACCTGTTTTACAGAGAAGGAAACTGTGGTTCACAGAGTTTGTGAAACTTTGGAAAAGTTGTAGCTAAGCAAATAATGGGACCATGTCAGGACATTCTAAAATGTCATTGTTTAACCATATCCTGTATTAGAATTTCTTCTCAACAGTGAGCGGAGAGATGATATGAAAGGTCAGGAGAGTTTGTATTTTATGTGATAAGAGTTTTGTGAAAAAACATTTTATAATTGCTTATAAGGATTTATTTGCCTAACAACCTTGTTGATCTACCAACTACAACGGGTCACAAAATTATTCTTTAAATTGCTTACAAATTTATTCAGTAACTGTTGAGTTCTTTGTTGTGTCAGGACTGATTCCCAATAGCAGGAATGCAAAGATGGATGAAAGGTAGCCCCGGATTTCCAGGGGCTCACTACTTTGTGAGGGGTACAGCTGGAAAAGCTTATAGCAGTGGGGAAAGGGACGTCAGAGATGCTAGAAGACAGTCCTGTATTTGGGCTTCAGAGCCAGGCAGATTGAGCCTTCATTGCTTCATCCAAAAAAGGGGGTTACTAAGAGTCTCATTGGGACACTGCAGTGAGATGGTGCACTTGGACTCCCCAGGCACTGCCTGGTACAGAACTGGCAATCCATGAGTGGTAGCTGATGCTTTATGAAGATGATTAACATAATTACTATCATTCACCAACTCTTAGGGTAAAGTAGCTTTCTTGGAAGAGGTGATGCTTAGAATGATGCTGAAAAGCAGGAGGAGTTTCACCAAGCAAAATCAGAGGCTAGGTCATTCTAAACATCACGGACAAAATTGACAGAAGGGCAAAAATGAGAGAGACTATTCCACGTACAAGGAATGTGCTTGGAGCACAGGGAGTTGCAGAGAGGTGGGAGGGTGGCCCAATCATGAAAAAACTTGCTAAGGATTTTGGATTTTTATTCTTCAAATCAGTGGACCCCAAAGTAAGGTGCATGATCTTTTGGAAGTTAACCAAAATGATTCACTGATTTGCTGGAAAATAAAATTAGAATTTCTGTAAGAATTTTTAAAATTTCATCCTTTAAAATTTTTACTTTTTGCATTTTTTTTGTTTTTTTTGGTTTTCATAGGTAAAGTTTTATTGGAACATAGTCATGCTCATTCTGTTTTGTTTCCTCTGGCTGCTTTTGTACTACAGTTGCAGAATTGAGTAATTGTGACAAACTGTATGACCCACAAAGCCTAAAGTGTTTACTTTTTTACAACTTTTTGCATGTTTTAAGATGAATGTACTGGTTTTGTATAGTAGTACATTTATGTGTAGTAGTAGATTTATAAATAGACATTGGGGTGAGCTCTAAAAAATTTTATACAGATGGGGTATGTGAACAAAAATATGGGAAGCTACTGAGGGTTCTAAGCAGGAAACTGATGTGGATAACTCTCAATTTCTGATGGATTTTTTTGATTACAGGAGGAGCACAGATAAAATGTGGCAGAAATGAAGGCAAGGCCAGTAAGAGGGGTTGCAATAGCCCAAGTAGTGTTTCCAAATTCCCAATGGGTTAGTCTTGGGCAGTTGTGAACAAGAAAGTGGAATTCCTGGGAATTATCGTGAATTCCCCAAATCATAAACTATTCAGTACTTTTCAAAAAATTCTATTTATGTTTTTAAATCATAATGAATGACCGTGATAATAAATGGTAAATCATTTTTCTGTGATGTGGTTATATATTTAAAGTTTCACTTTTATGCTAAAAATGATACGACAGTAAATGAAGTTTTTCTATTGCCAACTAATCTATTATGACAAGATGATATATTTCAATAACATGTAAAAATGATCCCTACCTGATATAGACATCTGATAATAAAAACATTTTAAGATGGGAATATTAAAATAAAATAAATGCCAGCTGAAAATCACTTAAACAACTTGAAATGCCATATTTAATATCTAACAGTTATCCATTCTTAAAATGGAAATTTTAAACATACAAAATACCATTGCCCTATCCCGTAACTTTTTTTTTTTTTTTTTGCTGTACACGGGCCTCTCACTGTTGTGGCCTCTCCAATTGTGGAGCACAGGCTCTGGACGCGCAGGCGCAGCGGCCATGGCTCACGGGCCCAGCCGCTCCGCGGCATGTGGGATCTTCCCAGACCAGGGCACGAACCCGTGTCCCCTGCATCGGCAGGCGAACTCTCAACCACTGCATATCCTGTAGCTTTGATCTTTGTTTCATGACAGATATCCCAGATGTAGAAAAATTTCTTTCTTTTCACATTGACACTGGGCTGAATTGTTAAGAGTGCATCCAAAAGCATCTTCAAGTTGGGCATCAGGGTAGTTGCTGCTTCACATGAGCTTATTCCTTTTTACCAATGACACTATTTAGTCTACTTGCCCTGATACGGGCTTTGCTGGCAAAATTTATAATCTATGTTGCTTTGCTAATTCAGATATCTATCAGTTTCTAATTTCCCATTGGGAACATTCATATCTTTTTCTCTGTGTTTCTTCTTCTATTAAAGTATTTACAAAGAACTGTAGCCTATATGTTCACTGGAAAACAGTGAAGGTGATTGGGTAGTATTCATACAACAAATATCTGGATCTCCTAGGAAGGTTAACACACTAACAGAATCATGTGTTGAAATTGCCAATTTAAGAATTAATTTTGCTTCTAAAATGTGTTATTTCTTGGAATCCCACTCGTAGGATTTATAAGAAGTATACCATGTGTCTAAGTTTATAATTTATTTGTTTTGTTTGCAAGAATGACTCATTGTTAGCAGCAGACAGGACCACAAACACATGTTTGTGATGTGGCCACAACTACAAGCAAGGCCGTTTCATTAGATGGTGAATTCCCCTCCTCCAGCCTCCAGTCGTCGTTCCTGAAAATGCTGACCTTGGTTTTTGATTCTCAGATCAGGGTTTCTGCCCTTTGATGCCAGTGGAGTCCCTTGAAACAGTAACATCTCTGTGTTGACTGTTAAGCTTTAATCATCATAGAATTATAATACTTTTTCCATTTTCCCAGTTTCTTGACTGATTTTTCTCAGGATTTGCAAAAACATAAATTTGGCAGCCAATACTAAGAAGGAATTCCTGCATGAGAACATGGACTGCAACAGCTGTAGTGGGTTGGAGAGTAGGGGTGGATTCGAGCATTCTTTTGGAGGTAGAGACAAGAACATTTAACATCTGCTAAGAGATGTGAAGAATAAGTGAGAGACTGTTCTAGAATGACTAAAATAATAATTTATTTCTGTGCAGACAGGGCTGTCTGTCCTAGGCAGTGCTCAAGAGGAATGTGATTAATGTTCTGATTATATAGTTCTGTATAACTAATCATCCTAAAAGTTGCTAGCTCTCATGAGGCAAATGCAAATCAAAACCACAATGAGATACCACTTCACATCCATTAGGGTGGCTATCATAAAACAAATAAATAAAAACAGAAAATAACAAGTGTTGGCAAGGATGTGGAGAAATTGGAACACATGTGCGTTGTTGGTAGAAATGTAAAATGGTACAGCCACCGAGGATAACAGTGTGGCAGTTCCTCAAAAAACTAAACATTGGATTAGCCTCTGATCCAGAAACTCTACTTCTAGATAGATACCTAAAAGATTTAAAGCAGGGACTTGACCAGATATTTGTACACCAGTGTTCATAGCAGCATTATGCATAATGGCCAAAAGGTGGAAACAGCACACATGTCCACTGACAGATGACTGGGTGAACAAAATGCAGTATATACATACAGTGGAAAAGTATTCAGTCTTAAAAGGTTTGTCTGACAACCTAGACAAACTGAGGACACTATGATAAGTGAAACAAGCTAGTCACAAAAGGACAAAAGCTGTATGATTCTACTTATATGAGGTACCTAGAATAGTCAAATTCATAGAGACAGAAAGTAATATGGTGGTTGCTAGGGGCTGGAGGGAGGGAGAAATGGGGAGTTAGGTTTAATGGGTATAGAGTTTCAAATGGAAAGATGAAAAAGTTCTGGAGAGGGGTGGTGGGTGATAGTTGCCCAACAATGGGAGTGTACTTAGCCACAGAATTGTACACTTTAATTAAAAAGGGTTAAAATGTACTCTCACCAGCAGTGATTTATTTTAATTAAAAATTTTTTTGATTGAAGTATAGTTGATTTACAGTTTTAGTTTCTGCTGTACAGCAAAGGGATTCAGTTATACATATATACACATTATTTTTTAAAATTTTCTTTTCCATTATGATTTATCACAGGATATTAAATATAGTTCCCTGTGCTATACGGAAGGACCTTGTTGTTTATCCATTCTATATGTACTAGTTTGAATCTGCTAACCCCAAATTCCCACTTCTTCCCTCCCCCACCCCCCTTGCCCTTAGAAACCACCAGTCTGTTCTCTATGTCTCTGAGTCTGTTCCTGTTTCATAAGTAAGTTCATTTGTGTTATATTTTGGATTCCACATATGAGTGATAGCATATATTTGTCTTTCTCTGTCTGATTTATTTCACTTAGTGCGTTAACCTCTAGGTCCATCCATGTTGCTGCAAATGGCATTATTTCATTCTTTTTTATGGCTGAGTAGTATCCTATTGTGTATATGTACCACATCTTCTTTATCCATTCATCTGTGGATGGACATTTAGGTTTTTTCCATTTCTGGGCTCTTGTGAACAGTGCTAAACCAAATCTATTGATTCGGAAAGGTCAGGGAAAGCCTTTTGCAATCTAGAGATGTTATGTTTACGACCCGCATACAAAAAAGAGTAAACTGCTGTTGTTGATCAGGATCAGGACCCAGCAATGAGCTGTACCTTATGGCTCCATCATTCCCTGGTGATGAAGAGGGGTTCCTGGTGTGGCTTTTCTCTAGAGTGCTGGAGGTGGGGGGACGTCTGCCCCAGGCTGGCCGTGCAGGCTGGGCAAGCCACTTCCTACTCTGGAACAAGGGGAGGGGACCCCTCCCAAGTCCGTCACAGGTCCCTCACAGCTCATCTTGTACCTTTCCAAGGGACAGGCCACTGTGTGGTGGTGGAGAGGGCAGCCTCTAGCCTCACCTGGATTCAGACCAGCTGGGTGACCTTGGCAGCATTCCTTAACCACTCTGCTTCCCTGGTCTCACCTTTAATAATAGGATGGTTGTGAAGTTTAAGTGACAAACGTATATATAATGCTTAACAGTGTGTTTGACATAATAATTGCTTAAGAAGTATAATTATTGAAGACACACAAGAAGATGGCGGAAGAGTAAGATGCGGAGATCACCTTCCTCCCCAGAGATATATCAGAAATACGTCTACACGTGGAACTGCTCCTATAGAACACCTACTGAACACTGGCAGAAGACCTCAGACCTCCCAAAAGGCAAGAAACTCCCCCACGTACCTGGATAGGGCAAAAAAAAAAAAAGAAAGAAAGAAAAAACAAACAAAAGAATAAGGATGGGACCTGCACCAGTGGGAGGGAGCTGTGAAGGAGGAAAGGTTCCCACACACTAGGAAGCCCCTTTGCAGGTGGGGACTGTGGGTGGCGGAGTGGGGAAGCTTCAGAGCCGCAGAGGAGAGCGCAGTAACAGGGTGCAGAGGGCAAAGCGGAGAGATTCCCGCACGGAGGATCGGTGCCGACCGGCACTCACCAGACGGAGAGGTTTGTCTGCTCACCCGCCGGGGTGGGTGGGGGCTGGGAGCTGAGGCTCGGGCTTCGGTCGGATCCCAGGGAGAGGACTGGAGTTGGCGGTGTGAACACAGCCTGAAGGGATTAGTGCACCACAGCTGGCCAGAAGGGAGTCCAGGAGAAGTCTGGAGCTGCCGAAGAGACAAGAGACTTTTTCTTGCCTCTTTGTTTCCTGGTGCGAGAGGAGAGGGGATTAAGCGTGCTGCATAAAGGAGCTCCAGAGACGGGCACGGAGCTGCCAAAGAGACAAGTGAATTTTTCTTCCCTCTTTGTTTCCTGCTGTGCAAGGAGAGTGGATTAAGAGCGCTGCTTAAAGGAGTTCCAGAGACGGGCGGGCATGAGCCAAGGCTATCAACATGGGCCACAGAGACGGACATGAGACACTAAGCCTGCTGCTGCCACCACCAAGAAGCCTGTGAGCAAACAGTTCACTCTCCACACCGCCCCTCCCGGGAGCCTGTGCAGCCCGCCACTGCCAGGGTCCTGCGATATAGGGACAACTTCCCCGGGAGAACTCACGGCGCGCCTCAGGCTGGTGCAACATCTTGCTAGCCTCTGCCGCCACAGGCTCACCCTGCACTCCGTGCCCCTCCCTCCCCCCGTCCTGAGTGAGCCAGAGCCCCCAAATCAGTTGCTCCTTTAACGCTGTCCTGTCTGAGCGAAGAACAGATGCCCTCAGGTGACCTACACACAGAGGCGGGGCCAAATCCAAAGCTGAACCCCAGGAGCTGTGCGAACAAAGGAGAGAAAGGGAAATCTCTCCCAGCAGCCTCAGGAGCAGTGGATTAAATCTTCACAGTCAAGTTGATGTACGTTGCATCTGTGGAATACTTGAATAGACAACGAATCATCCCAAATTGAGGAGGTGGACTTTGGGAGCAAGATAATATTTTTTCCCCTTTTCCTCTTTTTGTGCGTGTGTATATGTATACTTCTGTGTGAGATTTTGTCTGTATAGCTTTTCTTTCACCATTTGTTCTAGGATTCTATCTGTCCTTTTTTTTTTACTTTTTAAAATTTTAATCATAATTATTATTTTTTACTTTATATTTTAATAACTTTATTTTATTTTATCCTCCTTTATTTTTTTATTTTTTTTTTGTGGTACACAGGCCTCTTACTGTTGTGGTCTCTCCCGTTGCGGAGCACAGCCTCTGAATGCACTGGCTCAGTGGCCATGGCTCACAGGCCTAGCCACTTCACGGCATGTGGGATCTTCCCGGACTAGGGCATGAACCCGTGTCCCCTGCATCGGCAGGCAGATTCTCGACCACTGCGCCACCAGGGAAGCCCTATCCTACTTTATTTTATTTTATATTTATTTTATTTTATAGTTATTTTATTTTATAGTTATTTTAATTTATTTTTTCCTCCCTTCCTCCCTTCCTTCTTTCTTTCTTCCTTCTTTCTCCCTTTTATTCTGAGACGTGTGGATGAAAGGCTCTTGGTACTCCAGCCAGGAGTCAGTGCTGTGCCTCTGAGATGGGAGAGCCAACACTCAACGACCAGCAAGCTACAGTGCTGGACACCCTATGCCAAACAACTAGCAAGACAGGAACACAGCCCCATCAATTAGCAAAGAGGCTGCCTAAAATCATAATAAGGCCACAGACACCCAAAACACACCACCAGACATGGACCAGCCCACCAGAAAGATAAGATCCAGCCTCATCCACCACAACACAGGCACTAGTCCCCTCCACCAGGAAGCCTACCCAACCCACTGAACCAACCTTAGCCACTGGGGACAGACACCAAAAACAGCGGGAACTATGAACTTGTAGCCTGTGAAAACTAGACCCCAAACACAGTAAGATAAGCAAAATGAGAAGACATAAAAACACACTGCAGATGAAGGAGCAAGGTAAAAACTCACCAGACCTAACAAATGAAGAGCAAATAGGCAGTCTACCTGAAAAAGAATTCAGAATAATGATAGTAAAGATGATCCAAAATCTTGGAAATAGACAAAATGCAAGAAACATTGAACAAGGACCTAGAAGAACTAAAGAGGAAACAAGCAATGATGAACAACACAGTAAATGAAATTAAAAATACCCTAGAAGGGATCAATAGCAGAATAACTGAGGCAGAAGAACGGATAAGTGACCTGGAAGATAAAATAGTGGAGATAACTACTGCAGAGCAGAATAAAGAAAAAAGAATGAAAAGAACTGAGGACAGTCTCAGAGACCTCTGGGACCATTAAACACACCAACATTCGAATTATAGGGGTCCCAGAAGAAGAAGAGAAAAAGAAAGGGACTGATAAAATATTTGAAGAGATTATAGTTGAAAACTTCCCTAATATGGGAAAGGAAAATGTTCATCAAGTCCAGGAAGCACAGATAGTCACATACAGGATAAATCCAAGGAGAAACATGCCAAGACACATATTAATCAACTATCAAAAATTAAATACAAAGAAAACATTAAAAGCAGCAAGGGAAAAACAACAAATAACACACAAGGGAATCCCCATAAGGTTAACAGCTGAGCTTTCAGCAGAAACTCTGCAAGCCAGAAGGGAGTGGCAGGACATATTTAAAGTGATGAAGGAGAAGAACCTACAACCAAGATTACTCTACCCAGCAAGGATCTCATTCAGATTTGATGGAGAAATTAAAACCTTTACAGACAAGCAAAAGCTGAGAGAGTTCAGCACCACCAAACCAGTTTTACAACAAATGCTAAAGGAACTTCTCTAGGCAAGAAACACAAGAGAAGGAAAAGACCTACAAGAACGAAGTCGAAACAGTTAAGTAAAGGGTAATAGGAACATACATATCGATAATTACCTTAAATGTAAATGGATTAAATGCTCCCACCAAAAGACACAGACCAGCTGAACGGATACAAAAACAATACCCATATATATGCTGTCTACAAGAGACCCACTTCAGACCTAGGGACACATACAGACTGAAAGTGAGGGGATGGAAAAAGATATTCCATGCAAATGGAAATCAGAAGAAAGCTGAAGTAACAATTCTCATATCAGACAAAATAGACTTTAAAATAAAGACTGTTACAAGAGACAAGGACACTACATAATGATCAAGGGATCGATCCAAGAAGAAGATACAATAATTGTAAATATTTATGCACCCAACATAGCACCTCAATACATAAGGGAAATACTAACAGCCATAAAATGGGAAATCAACAGTAACACAGTCATAGTTGGGGACTTGTAACACCCCACTTTCACCAATGGACAGATCATCCAAAATGAAAATAAATAAGGAAGCACAAGCTTTAAATGATACATTAAACAAGATGGACTTAATTGATATTTATAGGATATTCCAGATATTCCATGCAAAAACAGCAGAATACATTTTTTTCTCAAGTGCTCATGGAACATTCTCCAGGATAGATCATATCTTGGGTCACAAATCAAGCCTTGTTAAATTTAAGAAAATTGAGATCGTATCAAGTATCTTTTTCGACCACAATGCTATGAGACTAGATATCAATTACAGGAGAAGATCTGTAAAAAATACAAACACATGGAGGCTAAACAATACACTACTTAATAACCAAGAGATCACTGAAGAAATCAAAGAGGAAATAAAAAAATACCTAGAAATAAATGACAATGAAAACACGACGACCCAAAACCTATGGGATGCAGCAAAAGCAGTTCTAAGAGGGAAGTTTATGGAAATACAATCCTACCTTAAGAAACAGGAAACACCTCAAATAAACAACCTAACCATGAACCTAAAGCAATTAGGGAAAGGAGAACAAAAAAACCCCAAAGTTAGCAGAAGGAAAGAAATCATAAAGATCAGATCAGAAATAAATGAAAAAGAAATGAAGGAAATGATAGCGAAGATCAATAAAACTAAAAGCTGGTTCTTTGAGAAGAAAAACAATATTGATAAACCATTAGCCAGACTCATCAAGAAAAAAAGGGAGAAGACTCAAATCAATAGAATTAGAAATGAAAAAGGAGATGTAACAACTGACACTGCAGAAATACAAAAGATTATTAGAGATTACTACAAGCAACTCTATGCCAATAAAATGGACAACCTGGAAGAAATGGACAAATTTCTAGAAATGCACAACCTTCCGAGAATGAACCAGGAAGAAATAGAAAATATGAACAGACCTATCACAAGCACTGAAATTGAGACTGTGATTCAAAATCTTCCAACAAACAAAAGCCCAGGACCAGATGGCTTCACAGGCGAATTCTATAAAACATTTAGAGAAGAGCTAACACCTATCCTTCTCTAACTCTTCTAAAATATAGCAGAGGGAGGAACACTCCCAAGCTTATTCTACAAGCCCACCATCACCCTGATACCAAAACCAGACAAAGATGTCACAAAGAAATAAACTCCAGGCCAATATCACTGATGAACATAGATGCAAAAATCCTCAACAAAATACTAGCAAACGGAATCCAACAGCACATTAAATGTATCATACGCCATGATCAAGTGGGATTTATTCCAGGAATGCAAGGATTCTTTAGTATATGCAAATCAATCAATGTGATACACCATACTAACAAATTGAAGGAGAAAAACCATATGATCATCTCAATAGATGCAGAAAAAGATTTTGACAAAATTCAACCCCCATTTATGATAAAAACCTGCAGAAAGTAGGCATAGAGGGAACTTTCCTCAACATAATAAAGGCCATATATGACAAACCCACAGCCAACATCCTCCTCAATGGTGAAAAACTGAAACCATTTCCACTAAGATCAGGAACAAGACAAGGTTGTCCACTCTCATCACTACTATTCAACATAGTTTTGGAAGTTTTAGCCACAGCAATCAGAGAAGAAAAAGAAATAAAAGGAATCCAAATTGGAAAAGAAGTAAAGCTGTCACTGTTTGCAGATGACATGACACTATACATAGAGAATCCTAAAGATGCTACCAGAAAACTACTAGAGCTAATCAATGAATTTGGTAAAGTAGCAGGATACAAAATTAATGCAAAGAAATCTCTGGTGTTCCTATACACTAATGATGAAAAATCTGAAAGAGAAATTAAGAAAACACTTCCATTTACTATTGCAACAAACAGAATAAAATATCTAGGAATACACATACCTAAGGAGACAAAAGACCTGTATGCAGAAAATTATAAGACACTGATGAAAGAAATTAAAGATGATATAAATAGGTGGAGAGATATACCATGTTCTTGGATTAGAAGAATCAACATTGCTTTGGGTATTGAAGTCATTTTCACAATCTACAGATTCAATGCAATCCCTATCAAACTATGACTGGCATTTTTCACAGAACTAGAACAAAAAATTTCACAATTTGTATGGAAACACAAAAGACCCCGAATAGCCAAAGCAATCTTGAGAACGAAAAATGGAGCTGGAGGAATCAGGCTCCCTGACTTCAGACTATACTACAAAGCTACAGTAATCAAGACAGTATGGTACTGGCACAAAAACAGAAATATAGATCAATGGAACAGGATAGAAAGCCCAGAGTTAAACTCACGCACATATGGTCAACTTAACTTTGATAAAGGAGGCAAGAATATACAGTGGAGAAAAGACAGCCTCTTCAATAAGTGCTGCTGAGAAAACTGGACAGTTACATATAAAAGTATGAGATTAGAACACTCCCTAACACCATACACAAAAATAAGCTCAAAATGGAATAAAGACCTTAAATATAAGGCCAGACACTATCAAACTCTTAGAGGAAAACATAGGCAGAACACTCTATGACATAAATCACAGCACAATCCTTTTTGACCCACCTCTTAGAGAAGTGGAAATAAAAACAAAAATAAACAAATGGGACCTAATGAAACTTAAAAGCTTTTGCACAGCAAAGGAAACCATAAGCAAGACCAAAAGACAACCCTCAGAATGGGTGAAAGTATTTGCAAGTGAAGCAACTGACAAAGGATTAATCTCCAAAATTTACAAGCAGATTATGCAACTCAATAACAAAAAAACAAACAACCCAATCCAAAAATGGGCAGAAGACCTAAATAGACATTTCTCCAAAGAAGATATACAGATTGCCAACAAACACATGAAAGAATGCTCAACATCATTAATCATCAGAGAAATGCAAATCAAGACTACAATGAGATGCTATCTCACACCAGTCAGAATGGCCATCATCAAAAAATCTACAAACAATAAATGCTGGAGAAGGTGTGGAGAAAAGGGAACACTCTTGCACTGTTGGTGGGAATGCAAATTGATACAGCCACTATGGAGAACAGTATGGAGGTTCATTAAAAAACTAAAAATAGAATTACCATACAACCCAGCAATCCCACTACTGGGCATATACCATGAGAAAACCAGAATTCAAAAAGAGTCATGTACTAATATGTTCATTGCAGCCCTATTTACAATAGTTAGGACATGGAAGCAACCCAAGTGTCCATCAACAGATGAATGGATAAAGAAGATGTGGCACATATATACAATGGAATATTACTCAGCAATAAAAAGAAATGAAATTGAGTTACTTGTAGTGAGGTGGATGGACCTAGAGTCTGTCATACAGAGTGAAGGAAGTCAGAAAGAGAAAAACAAATACCGTATGCTAACTCACATATATGGAATCTAAGACCAAAAAAAGGTCATGAAGAACCTAGGGGTAAGTCGAGAATAAAGACACAGACCTCCTACAGCATGGACTTGAGGATATTTAGAGGGGGAAGGGTAAGCTGTGACAAAGTGAGAGAGTGGCACGGACATATACACTACCAAACGTAAAATAGCTAGTGGGAAGCAGCCGCATAGCACAGGGAGATCAGCTCGGTGGTTTATGACCACCTAGAGGGTGGGATAGGGAGGGTGATTCAAGAGGGAAGAGATGTGGGAACATATGTATATGTATAACTGATTCACTTTGTTATAAAGCAGAAACTAACACACCATTGTAAAGCAATTATACTCCAATAAAGATGTTAAAAAAAAGTGTAATTATTACTACTTAAAAAAAAAAATCCTAGTGGCTCAAAACAATGGCAGTCACAATAAAGTACTGGTGTTGACAGGGCTCAGCAGGGCGGTTCTCATGTGAGGTTGCACTCACATAGTGGCTGAGGCTGGAGTTACCTTGAAGCCTTTCTCACTCACATAGTGGTTGATGCTGTCTGTCTTCTGTGACCTAGGCTGGAGCTGCCATCTGGACCACCTTAAGCAGAGGCTCTTTGGCATGTGACCAGGGCTTCATCAGAGCCCTGGGTGGGTTTTAGAAGAACAATATGGAAGTACCTGGCATTTTTATGATTTAGTCTTTGTCATCTCTGCCATATCCTAGAGGTCCAGGCAGTCCATAGTGTCAGAAAAGTATACAAGGTACACTGTGCTGGCTGTTTAATAATATTTGCTAGAAATTCTTTTCTCTTCCTTGATTTTCTTTAAGTCCACTACTCATGAAGTGCTTGAAGAAGGCAGAGAATAAGGGACTTTCCCAGATCATAAATTGTCCCAAGTATAACACTTGTGGCCATTCGTGTTTTGTATGTGTTTCAGTGCGCCTGTAATTTAAATAGTCGTCAGTGGAATTGGTATGTACCTCAGAGTGAAATGCAGCAAATTGACAGGGTAAATTAGAATTTGTTTGGAGCCCACAAACCTTAGACACATCCGTATGCTAAGACCAAAGGAGCTGCCTTGAATATTTTTCCCAAAACCATTGCAAAGTGTTCTTTCATCTAACACTCATATCTGTGATCAACATATTGGAATGGACGTCCTTTCTTCCCACTTCATCTTAATAGATCTTCTGTAGATTGCTTTCAGAAAAATAAGATCACTGTTTATATTGTGATCTTGCCTGGCTGATGACATTTTCTAGATTATCTTCTTTGAAAGACTACAGAAACATGATTTTACTTTCTCTTTTGATTTAGCTTAAAATTAAACTGTTTTTTAATCATTGATCCTAGCAATTTTCCCAGCTATTGGTCACAAGATGCACAGACTGAGAAAATCATGCCTTTCAAAGGAAGGCAAGCCGAGTTTTGCCACCTTCTTAAAAAAAGTACATCACCCACAAGCCTGATGATCCACAGCTCGAGTTGGCTCTGAGAAGATGCCTTAGAAGACTCATTCTAAAAGTGTGTCAACCTTATTAAGCAAGACTACAAAGTCACAGAGGTACCTAAGCACAACGATGGTAGCTAATGTAAATGTTTTCCTTTGGTGTCATTAAGAAATACACTTATCAGTGGCACTCAGTAGTCTTTCCAGGTCAGGATGAACTTGGAATTGAACTGTTGTTGGAAGAACTGGCAAGAGTGTTTTATTTCTTAGTCAAGTAAGACACTGAGGGACCTACTATAAATTAGAAGATGCAGAACCATAGGAATATTTACTTTCAAGGAGACCTTCAAAGAAATAGACCCTCCTTACTGATAGAAGGAAACTCATTACTGTAAGAATCATATCCTATTGCTGATCCATTAAAATTTGGTATAAATTATATTTTAGTCACCCAAGTAATGAATACATACATTCTTTTAAAATCAATACAGACAGCCAAAAAAATCCCTTTTCTAGTTATTTTCCCAAGGCCTCTCCTCACCGCACAGGTAACCTACTGCTGTTATTTCTGAGCATTTACGTACCTGAAGAACGTACCTTACGTACCTTAATTACGTTAATATACGTACCTGAAGAACATGTGGAACCATTTTGTTTGCACTGTTTTGCAATTTTCCCACTTACAGTTTACCATGTGTCATAGAGATTGGTTCACTGCAGCCCTTGGGCTGTGCTCTGGAATTCCATAGCATGAACCATGGTTTATGTAGGCCTTTACTGATTGACATTTACGATGAGCATCGCTGGTCATGCTTTTCGAGCACAGGTGTGAGAATTTCTCTAGGATGGATATCTACAAGTTGAATTGCTGCCATGAGGCTGGATGTATTTTTAATTTTAGTTAATATTGCCAGATTACCTTCCAGAAAACTGTGACCAATTTACACCTCCAACCTACAGTTTATAAAATGTATCTTCCCTGTTCCCTTGCCGACAGCCTTCGCATATGTCATTGTGTTTTCCTAAGCATCAGTGAGGTTGGGCTTTTTCTATCTTTCTTTTTGCCATTTGTCTTTGCTTTTCAGTGAATTGCTTCTTCCTGTTTTTTGTCTGTTTCTTACTTGGATTGTTTGACCCTTCTTTTTTTCTTAAAATTGATCTTAGTTGATTTCTAAACTTCTGGAAGGCAGGAGTCATGTGTTAATCCCTTTTGTATTCCTTGGACCTACTACTGTGCTCAATTATTTTTGTGGCATTTATGAAATTTAAAGACTGGGATTAAGCCTCAGCTACTTGTGACACGACAAAGCCACACCCAAAAGTAGACAAAACGTAGTTACTAGACTAAAAGCTGATATCCTGACAAGGCCAAGCTCTGTGCAGAAAAAATCTGATCGGGAAATGAAAAAGATAGGAACACATTTTTTAATGAGAAATTGGCACATCCTTTTTATTAGAAATTCAAGCAGGAACAAGAAAAAAAACCCAAAGAAAGCTGTGTCCAAGAACAGACTCACAGTCTGATTTGCTCCATCAGGAAGTCTCCTGGATGAATGGATGGGAGCTGCCTGGAACGGCTTTAATTCTCAGTTGGCAAGACAGCTCTGTCCCAACAGACTCTGTCAGTGGATTTCTTCAATGATCCTCACCTTCCTGCTGCTTACAAAGGTCTCTGTTTGACTGTTAAAGTCTCCTTACTCAGTTAAACCACATTGTCACATGGCTGTTAAGAGACAGGTGACATGACTCTATTCCCAAGGACAGCCTATCCCTATCCCTGACTCACCTTCCTGCCTGTCTCCCCCAGAGCCCCGTTCCTGCCATCCTGACATCTCTAGATTCAAAAGGCTTCCATGAGCTTTCCAAAACAATCAATTTTCTATTCCGGATCTACTAATCACTGAAGATTACATTCATGCTCTTAAACACTGCTGGTGAGGGTACTAATTAGTAGAGTCCTTCTTGAGGGCAATTTGGCAGTATGTATTAAAAATCTTAAAAACGAGCGGGCTTCCCTGGTGGCACAGTGGTTGAGAGTCCGCCTGCCGATGCAGGGGACGCGGGTTCGTGCCCCGGCCCGGGAGGATCCCACGTGCCGCGGAGCGGCTGGGCCCGTGAGCCGTGGCCGCTGAGCCTGCGCGTCCGGAGCCTGTGCTCCGCGACGGGAGAGGCCACAACAGTGAGAGGCCCGCGTACTGCAAATAAAAAACAAACAAACAAAAACCCGAGCATTTCATAGGTTTAAAAAGGATTTTTCTGTCTTGGCCAAGAGTCCATTGACCTGCTAACACCGAAAAATATATCCCTTGTCAGGGCCTTGGGACCTTCATCCTCATCCACTTCTCTAACCTCAAAGACAACCCTGACTGGGCAGAGACCATGCCCACAGGATTTACACCTTTAGCCCTGAAAGGGTGAAATCAACATGTCTTGTCCAGGAATCCTAGTAGTAGAATTGTTTGTACTGGTCACTTTCTCCATTCTCTTGCTGTGTTCGTGTTATGGTTAATGCATGTTTGCGTTACCATGCAAAGGAGAAGGTCATGCTTTTAAAGGTGAGCATTCATTCTTTGAAGACCAATATTGTGGGTACGTGTTCCATCATCCATCCTAAATGGATCTTAGTATTATCTTTCACCCTACATCTGGCCTTCTGTTCTTTGGATTGGAAGTCTGCAAATTACATGTCCTAAGCTCTCTTATTAGCCAGATTCTTTTTTTTAAAAAAAAAAATAAGTAAATATGGTTGACAGAATACTTTTTAAAAATATATGTATATTTATTTATTTTGGCTGCACCGGGTCTTAGTTGCAGCATGCAGGATCTTTTTTAGTTGTGGCATGTGGGCTCACAGTTGCGGCATGCGGGCTTCTTAGTTGCGGCATGCAGGATCTAGTTCTCGGACCAGGGATTGAACCCAGGCCCCCTGCATTGGGAGCACAGGGTCTTACCTGCAGGACCACCAGGGAAGTCCCTGGCCAGATTCTTATATGTCACACCAGTAGAAAACATGATGGGGATCTCACAGGGCGGGAGGAAGAGAAAAATCTTCCAACTTCTGGTTGCAAAATGTGGGAGTTGCTGGCAGCAGTTGGCATTTGCTTGTGGTGATGCATGCTGCTATTGTGATGTAGTGCAGTGCAATAGAGAGATAGATCTACACATATAGATATAGTGATATATAATGCAGTGCTATAGTGATCTAGGAATAGACGTGTAGATAGTGACGTGTAGTGTGGTGCTGTAGTGACCCTAGGTATAGACGTGTGGATACAGTGACGTGTAACGTGGTGCTATAGTGACCCTAGGTATAGACATGTAGATACAGTGAAAGGTAGTGCAGCACTGTAGTGATCTAGTTATAGACTTGTAGAAATAGTGATATGTAGTACAGTGCTCTAGTGGAACAGGTATAGACAATTAAGGATACACGGTGCAGGGCTTCCCTGGTGGCGCAGTGGTTGAGAATCCGCCTGCCGATGCAGGAGACACGGGTTCGTGCCCTGGTCCGGGAAGATCCCACATGCCGCGGAGCAACTAAGCCCGTGAGCCATGGCCGCTGAGCCTGCGCATCCGGAGCCTGTGCTCCGCAATGGGAGAGGCCACGACAGTGAGAGGCCCGCATACTGCAAAAAAAAAAAAAAAAGGATACACGGTGCAGTGCTATGATGGTGCAGATATAGACAGGTAATGATGTACGGTGCGGTGCTGTAGTGGTACAGGTATAGACATGCAGTGATGTAAGGTGCAGTGCTGTAGTGGTGCAGGCATAGACATGTTGATGCAAGTATAGACATGTAAAGATGTATGGTGCACTGCTCTAGCGGCACAGGTATAGACATCTTGATGCAGGTATAGACATAATGATGTACGGAGCCGTGCTGTAGTGGTACAGGTATAGACATGTTGATGCACATATAGACATGTAATGATGTACAGTGTAGTGCTGTAGTGGTACAGGTATAGACATGCAATGAGATACAGTGCAGTGCTGTAGGGTACAGGTATAGATATGTAGTGATGTATGGTGCATGGCTGTAATGCTACAAGTATAGACATGTAATGATATATGGTACAGTGCTGTAGTGGTACAGATATAGACATGTAATGATATATGGTACAGTGATGTAGTGCTACAGCTATAGATGTGTAATGATATACGGTGGAGTGCTGTAGTGGAATAGCTGTAGGCATGCAATGATATACGATGGAATACTATATTGGTACAGGTATAGACATTTAGTGATGTACAGTGCAGTGCTGTGGTGGTGCAGGTATAGGCATGTAAGGATATACGGTGCAGTGCTATAGTTGTATAGGTATAGACATATAATGACATATAGTGATGCGCGGTGCAGTGCTGCACTGCTACAGGTATAGAAATGCAATAATATATGGTGGAGTGCTATAGTGGTGCAGTTATACACATGTTGATGAAGGTATAGACACGTAATGGTATATGGTGCAGTGTTGTAATTGTATAGGTATAGATGTGTTATGATATGTGGTGAAGTGCTGTAGTGGTAAAATTACAGATGTGTTCATGCAGGTATAAACATGTAATGATGTACGAAGCAGTGGTGTAGTGGTACAGGTATAGACATGTAGTGATGTACGGTGCAGTGCTGTAGTGGTACAGGAATAGACATGTTGATGCAGGTATAGACATGTAATGATGTATGGTGCAGTGTGAAACTGGTACAGGTATAGACATGCGATGATATACGGTGGAGTGCTCTAGTGGTACAGGTGTAGACATATTTTTGCAGGTATAGACATGCAATGATGTATGGTGCAGTGCCCTAGAGGTATAGGTATGGACGTGTAATGATATGTGGTGCAGTGCTGTAGTGGTAAAAGTACAGACGTGTTGTTGCGGGTATAGTCATGTAGTGATGTACGATGCAGTGCTGTTGTGGTGCTGGTATAGACATGTAATGGTGTAAGGTGCAGTGCTGTAGTGGTGCAGGTATAGAAATGCAATAATGTAACGTGCAGGGCTATATTGGTGCAGGTATAGCTATGTGGTGTACAGTGCAGTGTTGTGATGAAGGTATAGACATGTAGTGATGTACGGTGCAGTGCTGTAGTGGTGCAGGTATAGACTTGTAATCAGGTGAGGTGCAGTGCCGTAGTTGTTCAGGTATAGACTTGTAATGATATATGGTGCACTGCTTTAGTGATGCAGGTATAGACATGTAGTGATGTACGGTGCTGTGCTGTAGTGGTGCAGGTATAGGCATGCATTGTTATCTGGTGGAGTGCTATAGTGTTATAGATATAGACATATCGATGCAGGTATATACACGTAATGATGTACGATACAATGCCGTAGTGCTGCAGGAATAGATGTGATGCAAGTATAAACATGTAATTATGTACAGCTCAGTGCTCTAGCAGAACACATAGAGACATGTTGATGCAGGTACAGATATGTGATGATGTACAGTGCAGTGCTGTAGTGGAATAGGTATATACGTGTAATGATGTGCACTGAGGTGCGGTAGTGGTACAGGTATATGCAAGTTGATGCAAGTATAGACATGTAATTATGTGTGATGCAGTGCTATTGTGATACAGGTATAGAAATGTAATGATGTACAGTGTAGTGCTCTACTGCTACAGGTATAGAGATGCAATAATATACAGTGGAACGCTATAGTGGTAGAGGTATAGACATGTTGATTCAGGTATAGACATGTAATGTTGTAGGATATAGTCCTGTAGTGGTACAGGTATAGACATGTTGATGCAGGTACAGATGTGTAATGTTGTACAGTGCAGTGCTGTGGTACAGGTTACCACATGTAATGGTATGTGGTGCAGTGCTGTAATGGTAAAACTATAGACATTTTGATGCAGGTATAGACCTGTAATGATGTATGGTGCAGTGCTGTAGGGGTACAATTATAGAAATATTGATGCAGGTATAGACATGTAATTATGTGCAGTGCAGTGCTACTGTGATAGAGGTATAGAAATGTAATGATGTACAGTGCAGTGCTCTACTGCTACAGGTATAGAGATGCAATAATATATGGTGGAGTGCTATAGTGGCACAGGTATAGACATGTTGATGCAGGTACAGATGTGTAATATTGTACAGTATAGTGCTGTAGTGTTACAGGTATAAACATATAATGTACGGTGCAGTGCTCTACTGGTAGAGGTGTAGACATGCAACAATATATGGAGGAGTGCTATAGTGGTACAAGTATAGACATATTGATGCAGGTATACATATGTAATGATGTACGGTACTGTGCTGTAGTGGTATAGGTATAGATGTGTAGTGATATATGGTGCAGTGCTGTAATGGTAAAAGAATAAACATGTTGATGCGGGTACAGACATTTAATGACTACGGTGCAGTGCTGTAGTGGTGCAGGTATAGACATGTAATGATATACGGTGCAGTGCAGTGGTGGTAGAGGTACACATGTAATTATGTAAGGTGCAGTGTTGTAGTTGTACAGGTAAAGACGTAATGATATACTGTGCAGTGCTTCAGTGATACAGGTATAGACATACAGTGATATATGGTGCAGTGCTGAAATGGTGCAGGTATAGACATAATGATGGATGCTGCAGTGCTGTAGTGGTACAGGTGTAGACATATAATGATGTATGGTGTAGTGCTGTAGTGTGGCAGGTGTAGACATGTTGATGCAGGTATAGACCTGTAATGATGTATGGTGCAGTTGCTGTAGTGGTACATTTATAGAAATGTTGATGCACATATAGACATGAAATTATGTGCGTTAACAGTGTTGTAGTGAAACAGGTTTGGACGTGTAATGATGGAAGGAACAGTGCTATACTGGTACAGATATAGGGATGCAATAATATATGGTGGAGTGCTCTAGTGATACAGGTGTAGACTTGTTGATGCAGGTATAGACATGTAATGATGTACGATACAGTTTTGTAGTGGTACAGGTATAGACCTATGTACGGTGCAGTGTGTACTGGTAGAGGTTCATGCCTGCAGTGATATGCGGTGGAGTGCTGTAGTGGTACAGATATAGATATATTGATGCAGGTATAGATATGTAACGATTTATGGTATTGTGCTGTAGTGGTATAGGTATAGATGTGTAATGATATACAGTGCAGTGCTGTAATGGTAAAAGAATAAACATGTTGATGCAGGTATAGACATTTAATGACGTACGGTGCAGTGCTGTCGTCGTACAGGTATAGACAGGTAATGATGTACGGTGCAGTGGTGTAGTGGTGCAGGTATCGATGTGTAATGTTATATTGTGCAGTGCTGTAATGGTAAAAGTATAGACATGTTGATGCAGGTATAGACGTTTAATGGTGTACGGTGCAGTGCTGTAGTGATGTAGGGATAGACATGCGGTGATGTACGGTGCAGGGCTGTAGTGGTGCAGGTATAGACATGTAATGATGTACAGTGTGGTGCTGTAAAGGTATAGACATGTAATGATGTACGGTGCGGTGGTGTAGTGGTGCTGGTATAGATATGTAGTGATGTATGGTGCAGTGCTGTACTCGTACAGGTGTAGACGTGCAGTGATATGCGGTGGAGTGCTATAGTGGTACAGTCATAGACATGTTGATGCAGGTATAAACCTGTGATGATGCACTGTGCAGTGCTGTAGTGATACAGGTATAGACATGTAATGATGTATGGTGCAGTGCTGTACTCGTAGAGGTATAGACATGCTGTGATATGTGGTGGAGTGTTACACTGTTACAGGTATAGACGTATTGATGCAGGTATAGACATGTAATTATGTACGATACAGTGCTGTAGTGGTGCAGGAATAGACAGGTTGGTGCAAGTATAGACATGTAATGCTGTACCGTGCAGTGCTGTAGCGGCACAGTTATAGACGTGTAATGTATGTTGCAGCGCTGTAGCAGCGCAGGTATAGACGTGTAATGAGGTACGGCGCAGTGCTGCAGTGATCCACTGCAGGGTTGCGGTGATTTCGACTCAAGCCGCACCTGTCTTCAGTCCCACTGTTGGCCAGTGCACCACCGCTTCAGCATCCTGTCTTATTCGTCTGTTCTTTTAACCCCACTGCCTAATACACTACATAGAACACAGTAGTATTGCAAGTGTGAGGGTGTAGATTGTGGAAAATTCTTGGGGAGTTTGTTTTTGGTTTTTGATTTTTTTTTGTAAATGTGTTTATGCAGGTTATTTAAATGTATTAAAAATGTATTCACGTTAACACCTCCTCCTAAGCCAGACTCCTCCCCACTCTTAATCTGTGTGGTTTGGATGGGACCGACTCCCCTATCCAGTGGCTCCAAGTGGATGCCTATGAACCAATTTGGGCCAGTCACACTCAATATAAAGAATTTTCCAGAACTGTTGGAATAGAGGCTCCCTTTCCTCTGAGGTGTGCCTCAGACAGACGCTAACTGCATTTCTGGGAAAAGCCTTAGCTCAATTCTCCTGAGGCTGATTTGTCTTTTCCATTCAGAAATTTCCCCATTTGTTACCAGGGAAAAAAAAGTTTCCATTATTTTTGTGGCCACAGAGAAAAATTATATTCATAAAACCCAAGCTGTGGCTACTGCCAGTGACCAGCTGCTGAGGTTATTAAAGTCATTTTTCTCTATTAAATGAATATAAGACACTGTAGGCACTTTGGGAGGAAAACAACAATATGTTTCCAGGATCTTGGAGGAGGATCGTAACTCTGTATTAAGGGTGCAGCTTTGAAAACAGGGTCATCTAAAAGTTACATGGCAGGAAATCAAAGATATTTCAGCCAGGACTGAGGGGGTAGAGAAGAAAGCAAGCTAAAACCAAGCAGCTTGGTTCCTTTGTGGGTTTTCTGTACTGTGCGTCAAACAAAATGGTGCCTCTTGGAAACTGCCAATTTCATGAATACTTTTTAGATGACCATGAGGTTGAATCGTTGTCCTGCTGTCTGGCTCTGCTTTTCGATCTGGTTAGCAAGATGAGAGGACTAGACAGGGACAGCCCTTACCAAATTTGTGGCAGCTTCCTTTGGGAGCATTTGAATAATAAAAAAATAAAAAATAATATATTGAGATCCTACTGTGTTTAAAAATCTTTTGTTAGGAACCGAAGCACAGAATGTGCTTCATCTTTCATTCTTCATTTTATTCCTATTATAGGATGGCGTGTTGATGGAGACTAGAGGGGAAAAAAAGTACTGTATTAAAATGGGGAGCTTGCTTACAACTTCTGACTCTGACACTTTCTGACTTGGGCAAGTCCTTCGTACCCCTTTGGTTCTCAGCCACCTTTTTGTAAAATGAGGGTAAAAGCACTTCTCTCGTGGGATTATTATAATGATTACATGAGATACTATTTGTGCCTGGAAGACAGAAGTGAATGTGGAGGGAACATCCTAATTATGCCTTGAGGGGCCAGCCTTGAATAAAGGATCCTCTAAAGTCTGACAGAACACACCCAGCTATCTTTGGTACCGTTGTCTTCTTCAGGGCACTTCTCCGTTCACAGTGGACAGTCGCACGTGTATCACATAGTTTTGGCTTCCAGAGTTCCTATCCCACTGGAGCAGCTACATACTTTAATAACTATGCCAAAGAAACGTACAACATGCTACATGAGCACAGAAAGAGGAGAAGCAAGTTCTGACTTATTCTGGACCTAGAAAAGCCAGAGGTTCTGGAAAATGGCAATTTTAAGGAAAGTGAACCCTTTAATATAACTGCAGTATCATCCAAGCACTGCTTACATGATGCTATTCTCTTCATTATACTCTACAGAAGTACTGGACTTCCCAGTTGTAAGGCCAGTATTGTTTTCTTGCGTTTCTCTTCCTTCTCCACCTTCTCCATCCTTCTCTCCTTTCCTCCACCTCCTCTACCTCCTGCTCCTCCTTTAACTTCCCTACAGCACAGAGAAGTTTGCGTCTGGTTCTTTGGACTCTCTCGAAACCACAGTGGGGATGGTGCTACACTTGGCCACTTGAACAGAGAGGGAGAGACTGAATGAGATCATCCCAGGATCAGGTTCTGCAGGGGCCACCGTGTCTACCTTCTGTTGCTAGATCTGGGCTGAGAAGACTGCAGCTGCTGCAGAGTTAACTCTACTGTTATCCTACTAGTCAGTGGATTTGAGTGCTTCTTATATAAAACCCAGGCACTCAGCTAGGCACTGGGGATAGATACAGACTTAATGACACTCCTTGCTATCTAGGAATTAATAGTCTAATGGGAATCAAATGAAAAAATAATGTCAAGAGTTCAAAAGTCTCTGAAGAAGTGCAGGTTCCTATGGAGGCACTTAACAGGGAAGCCAGTCTTAGCTGGAAAGGCGGAGAAGGCAACTCTGGGGAAATGATGGTGAAGCTGAAGGACGTGTAGGAAATAGCTAGGAGGCATCGGGGTGTATCCCCCTTTCCTACTTGCCATCACTTCCTCCCCCATATTACTCATGGAGGACAGCGGCCCCCACTCTGGCTGACACTATTGACAACTGAGAAGCAATATGTGAAAATGCAGCTAAAAGCACTGGCTCAAATACTGGGGGCTTGCCCACGCTCATGGGAAAAGTCCTCCATGGACCCATGGGTTCACTCGGGCTCCCCAGCCTGTTTCTCTGGATTGCACCAGGGAAGTGGATTGTGGGTGCCACCACCTCCAGGAAGTCAGCCTTGTCTCCTCAGGCTGCGTGACGGTTTCATTTTCTGATAGAGCACTGGCCTCACCAGAGTCCCAGCAGACCAGGCACACTTCTCCCACTTGCAACCCAGAGTCTTGACTAAGGCAGTCATGTTACTGAATGTTCATATAGGTGAGAGTTCATACTTTGAACCGAAATCTTTGCATAACCATTGATTCAGTGGAAGCCAAAAAGAATCTTTAAAAAGATACCTATGGTAAAATGAACTTCCAATCAGAGTAACATCATCTACAAATATTTTACTAAGCTCTTGAGTACCTCTTCTTGCTTTTTGGAATTAGAAATTTATGTTCTTGAGTTCTTTCACATCGTTTAAATAGACAGTTCCTGCTATGCTCTAGTGAATACATTTTGGTGGGGAAGACTGGCACCAAAGAATCAGAGAGAAAGCATGATAAGTAATAGCTGGAGAAATGGGAAAGACATATGGCATTTTGGAAAGAGATCCAGCACGCGAGTGGGCTCAGGCGGCAGGCCTGGTGTTTATCAGAAGTGCAGGCAGTGTTCCCTGGGGTGGGGCAGGGCAGCGTCCTCCCAGCGCTGACGCAGGGTCCATTTACAGAATTATGCTGCTGTATTCGCTTGCTAGGGCTGTCATAATGGAATACCACAGACGGAATGGCTTAAACCACAGAAATATATTTTCTCACAATTCTGGAGGCTGGAATTCTAAGATCAAGGTGTCAGCAGGTTTGGTTCTTCTGAGGCCTCTCCCCTTGGTTTGCAGACGGCCACCTTCTCACTGTGTCCTCACATAAGTCTTTCCTCTGTACACATCTGTGTCCAGA
Organism: Kogia breviceps; assembly: GCF_026419965.1. Lineage (NCBI taxonomy): Eukaryota > Metazoa > Chordata > Mammalia > Artiodactyla > Physeteridae > Kogia > Kogia breviceps. The sequence goes on from NC_081318.1 coordinate 99,518,958, forward strand.
TTTCCTTTTCTTATTTTACCTTAATTCCCTCTTTAAGGGCCCTCTCTCCAGTACAGTCATATTCCGGGGTACTGGGGATTAGGACTTCAGTGTGTGAACTTTAGAGAGAAACAGTTTGGTCCATAATACATAAGGAAACATACTTATTTTCTTTTTAGAAAAATACAAGAAATATTGGCTACTCTGTAAGAACGAGCATTATTATAAGCCGAAGAATGTACATTAAACTGGCAAAATGTGAAAGGAAGCTGCAGAATGGTCAGAAGGGAGAGACAAGTGGATCTTGAGGGGGAGGATGGGAGTACGGACCCTGTAGTGACACTGAATTAATAAGCCAGCCAGAGACGTGGGTATTTAGACACACGACAGATGGCCATGGGATCTGAGTGTAAAAATAACAAGCGTGACAGAAACTGATTAAATTTGCTGTTTCTAGAGGGATTTAGATATGCTTAGAGTGGAAAGGGGCTTTATAGTCCAACTCCTCTAACAGGCAGCCTGGAGGTCAGCCTGCAGCAGCCCTGGCTGGAACCAGCTCCTCTCCGCCAGGGCGGGACCCCACGGGGAAGGTCACAGGCATGTGTTCTTACGTCGCAGGTGTTGGAACGTTCTCTTTGGTTGAGTTTACACTGCTCTGGCTGTAACTTTCATGGATTAGCCTTGGCAGTTGGACTTCTGAAGCACCACAAATGTGTCTTCTCTTACCCCTTTTTTTTTTTCTCTTACCCTTTGCATGTGACATCCAACTCTTGCAAGTCAGCACACCCCTCAGTTTTCATGTCTTTGGGATATGAAAGACATGAAAAGCCATGTACTATCCAATTCCTTCACTTGTTCCTAAAATGGTGTGATTTCAAATTCTGTCACTCTTCCAGCTACTCCCCCCTACTTTGTCAAGATCTCTGTTAAAAACTGTCCTAAACAGAATGCTCTTACATGGAGAACAGAGAATGTTGCTCTCTGTGAATAGGACAAATAGCCTGTGAAAATGTAACATTAGTGTTTTTTTTTTTTTTTTTTTTTAGCAGTCGCCAATGGTCCATATCTGTGGGCAAGCAGCAAGCAGGCTAATGGTTACTGAGCACTTGCTGCATTAGTTAGCTACTGCTGCGTAACAAATTATCCCCAAGTTTAGCAACTTAAAACGACAGACACTTTTAATATCTCACACAGTTTCTGAGGATCAGGAATCTAGGAGTGGCTCAAATGGCTGGTTCCAGCTCAGGGTCTTTCACGAGTTTGCAGTCACATTGTTGGCTGGGGTGGCAGACTCTGAAGATCTCACTGACACTGGAAAATCACTTCCAGGTTCCCTCACGTGCTGCTGGCAGGGGGGGGCTTTGGTCCTTACAAAGTGTGCCTCTCCATTCACAACCTGGCTTTCCCAGGGCAAGTGATGTCAAACCAGTATCTTTTATGACCTAAGCTTGGAAGTGAGGTAACATCAACTCTGCCGTGCTCTGTTGGACACAGACCAACCCTGGCAGAGGTGGGGATCACGGGGGCTGTCCTGGAGGCTGACATTTCTGAAGCATTTGCTCCATACTAGTTATTCTTCCTGTGCTTGTACTAGCTGATGCTTTCCATGCATCACCTCACTTAATGCTCTCAACATCCTCCAAAGCTGATGCTGTTATCATCACCCCCATTTTACATCTGTGGCACTTGAGGCTTAGAAATGTTAAGTAATTTACTCAGATTATTTCTAAGCAACAGACCCGGGATTAAAACCTATGTCTAACCTCAGAGCAAAATGCTCCTGTTCTTAACTTGAGGTCTCTTATTTGGATGACTAACCAGGTCTCCCCTGACCCATCCTGGGACAAATAACTTTTCTGCACCTAACTGAAGAATTCTGCATTTCACCTCTATTAAAATTGGCATACTTCTTTTTGTTTAAAATTTTTTCAGTCTACATCATTGTGGCATACTTCTTAAATATTACAAGGCAACTTTCATTCTTGCTTCTGTCATTTGTGAAATCCTTTCACCATCCTTGCACCATCTACAAATCCTCCTCTTTGCACACAGAACATGATGGAAAACAATCTTGAAGAAACCAGAATGCACAGATGTATCTATAAAACAGGATACATGTCAGGATTAGAACAAAAGCCTGGTGACAAGATGTACATAGTTTTTGAAGTAAAATTAGCAAAGAGATTGAAGGTTAAATTTGTACTCCACAGCCAAATTTAAAAAAAAAATTTATTGGAGTATAGTTGATTTACAGTGTTGTGTTTCAGGTGTACAGCAAAGTGATTCAGTTATACATATATTCATTCTTTATCAAATTCTTTTCCCACATAAGTTATTACACATAGTTCCCTGTGCTATAAAGTAGGTCCTTGTTGGTTACCTGTTTTATATATATACTAGTGTGTATCTGTTAATCCCAAACTCCTAATTTATCCCTCCCCACAACATTTCCCCTTTGGTAACCATACATTTGTTTTAGAAATATGTGAGTCTGTTTCTGTTTTGTAAATAAGTTCATTTGTATCATTTTTTTTTAAGTTTCCACATGAGTGATATCATATTTGTCTTTATCTGACTGACTTACCTCATTTAGTATGATAATCTCTGGGTCCATCCATGTTGCTACAAATGGCATTATTTCGTTCATTTTTATGGCTGAGTAATATTCCATTGTGTGTGTGTAATATGCATCACATCTTCTTTATCCATTCATCTGTCGATGGACATTTAAGTTATCCATCTCCTGGCTATTGTAAATAGTGCTGCAGTGAACACTGGAGGTGCATGTATCTTTTCAAATTATGGTTTTCTCTGGATATATGCCCAGGAGTGGGATTGCTGAATCATATGGTAGCTCTATTTTTAGTTTTTTAAGGAGCCTCCATACTGTTTTCCATAGTGGCTGCACCAATTTACATTCCCACCAACAGTGCAGGAGGGTTTCTTTTTCTCCATAGCCATATTTGTCCATATGGCTGTGAATATGGAACTCAACATAGCTGAGGTCACCTAATCTGTCCTGTGACATTTATATAAATTGTCTCAAGGCCTTTATCCATTTCCTTTGGGAAGACCAGTCTTCTGCAACATTTCTGCACATTCCAGGGTTTTTATATTCTTGTTGTCACTCGAAGGTCTGAACTCCTATTCCCAGTCAAGTCCGGCTCTTACCTTTGGCCACTGTTCATTTTTGCTCTTCATGATCCTGGATGTAGAACACAGGTCCTCTGCGTTTCCTAAAAACTCTTCACAGATGACATTGTTGATGTACCAGACTTTACTGAACATTTCAGGGAGATGGAAGGATTCAGCATCGATGGCTCCTAAAACTGAATATTAAACCTTCCTTTGCTTAAAAGTCCTTTGATCATCCAGGGTGCTTGGTTGCCTTGTTCCCTAAAACCCTCCCCTCTCAACTGCCCTCGCTTCAGAAGGTAGAGCAATTCAGTCGTTCATTCCTGACAGAGCTCTAGGCTAATTTCATTATCTAACAAGTCAGTAAGTCACTCTGCTTTGCAGCGAGGAATCGGAAGAGGTTTTGAAATTTTAGGGTTTCCTCTCTCCCTCTTGAGCCTCCATCTTTATCATCCCCCAAGTCTTCGTACGTGGAAGTGAGCAGAATATTTTTTAAAGTGGTATGACTTATACAGTTTCCCTTAGAAAGCAGAATCTTGTGTCAGTTTTGGCTTTCAGTAACATTATTTTCATCCTCTGTTACATGTGGGATTGAACCAGTAGTGCTGTGAGTTATAGAGAAGGTGACATAATTCTTAGGTCACCAGGCACAGTCCTGTTGGCTGGGAATAGCTTCTAATATTGCCCCTCGCATTCTCAAAATGCCCTGGCTGAGAATCACAAATTATCTGACTATAGTCTCTAGTCCAAGAGAAGTTGACAGAATTTTGAAAATATATCATTGATGGGCCAACATTGAAGCAAAGGGGAAGACTGAGGCTGTTTGGAATAATTGTGACAAAAAGCTGGATTCATTTTGGAAAAAAGTAGTTTTAATTCATTTGAATTCAGTGACCTGTGGTGATCTGACCTATTCAGGCATTTGTAGTGTCTGGGGTTAAGGATCGTACCAATGTGTCTTTATTTAAAATTTTATTGAAGTATAGTTGATTTACAATGTTGTGTTAATTTCTGCTCTATAGCAAAGTAATTCAGTTATACATATGTGTTCTTTTTCATACTCCTTTCCATTATGGTTTATCACAGCATATTGAATATAGTTCCCTGTGCTATACAGTAGGACCTTGTTGTTTATCCATTCTCTATATAATAGTTTGCATCTGCTAATTCCAAACTCCCAATCCTCCCCTCCCCTACCCCCTTCCCCGTTGGCAACCACAAGTCTGTTCTCTATGTCTGTGAGTCTGTTTGTTTCAGAGATAAGTTCCTTTGTGTTGTATTTTAGATTCCACATGTAAGTGATATCATATAGTATTTGTCTTTCACTGTCCAACTTACTTTGTTTAGTATGACAATCTCTAGGTCCATCCATGTTGCTGCAGATGGCGTTATTTCATTCTTTTTTATGGCTGAGTAATATTCCATTGTATATACGGACCACATCTTCTTTATCCATCTGTCTGTTGATGGACATTTAGATTGCTTCCATGCGTTGGCTATTGTAAATAGTGCTGCAGTGGACATTGCGGGGCATGTATCTTTTCAAATTATGGTTTTCTCCAGATATATGCCCGGAGTGGGATTGCTGGATCATATGTTAATTCCATTTTTAGTTTTTTAAGGAACCTCCGTACTGTTTTCCATACTGGCTGCACCAGTTTACATTCCCACCAACAGTACACGAGGGTTCCCTTTTCTCCACATCCTCTCCAGCATTTGCTATTCGTAGACATTTTAATGATAGCTATTCTGACTGGTGTGAAGTGGTACCTCATTGTATTTTTGACTTGCATTTCTCTAATAATTAGTGATGTTGAACATCTTTTCATGTGCGTATTGGCCATCCATAGGTCTTCTTTGGAGAAATGTCTATTTAGGTCTTCTACCCATTTGTCGATAGGATTGTCTGTTTTTTTTGTTATTGAGTTGTATGAGCTGTTTGGATAGCCAGTGTGTCTGGTTTTTGACACATTGAATTTGAATAGAAAGGTTCATTTTTAGAAAGCCACAGCATGAAAGGGGAACTACAGAAAGTGGGTGCACCCCTGGAACCATTACGTTTCAAGAAAGATAAATCACAGGAGCTACCCAAGCTAGCAAGGCTCTCTCCACTCTCTCCCTGCTGTAATATTCCCAGTACTCCTTCCTGAGGAAAGAATCCCACACCCAGAGGAAGAATGAGGTCTTGCTCAGCCTCTCAAGGGACATTTAATAAGTGTCCCTTCTGGAGCATACCTTTGGAGATTCTAAGGGATTTATTTCCTTTGAGGGGCAGTTCATCTGAGGAGATAAGATATGTATATAGGATAATGTGTCACATAAATAGCTTTGTTATGTTTGGGCCACAGTAATGGGAGGTTGGTATGAAAATTGCTTTAGGTTGAGGGGGCAAGGTACATTAGGGAAGAAGACATGGAAATGATAAAACATTAAGCTGGACTTTGAAGGCTGGATGGGCTACAAATTGATGAGTTGGAAGAGGGGAAGTTGAAGACCTGGGAAAATTGTATCAGAGATTTCAAACATTGTGAATAGCAGACTATCTGGGAACTTGATTGGATCAGTCCAGAAGGAACATTAATGTAGAAGCTGGGTGTAGAATAAATCAGAGAAATGTGGATACTGGAGGCAGGAAGACTGGGGAGAAATCGCTTATAACCCATGCAGATGCCAGATAATAAGACGCTGGGATCAAGACAGTGGCAGTGGGGCTTCCCCAGTGGCGCAGTAGTTAAGAAATCCGCCTGCCAATGCAGGGGACATGGGTTCGAGCCCTGGTCCAGGAAGATCCCACATGCCGTGGAGCCCGCATGCCACAGCTACTGAAGCCTGCATGCCTAGAGCCCGTGCTCCGCAACAAGGGAAACCACCACAATGAGAAGCCTGTGCACCGTAACGAAGAGTAGCCCCTGCTTGCCACAACTAGAGAAACCCTGCGTGCAGCAATGAAGACCCAGTGCAGCCAAAAATAAATAAAATAAATAATTTTTTTTTAAAGTGGCAGTGAGAATGCAAAAGATAGTGTGATGGTGAGAAAAGATGGCAGAATGGATGGGGACACAGAGGAGGAAGGATAGTCAATGATGAGGTTTCAGGGGGGATGAACTTGAGAAGTAAGAAAGGAGACAAACGAGCCTTTTTTTTTTTTTTTTAATGGTGGTGGGAAGGCTCAAAAGGGAGCAAGGCAAGGAGGTGAAATGACAGCAGGTCTAAGTTGAGAACATCCACCAGGAGAGGTTCACATTTGCAAGGCATGTCACGCATGTCACAGAACACTATATAGATAAAGTGTATATCTCTCTCTGTATCTTGAACAGGGGAGGAAGACTGGCTTTAGCTTCATTCATCCAACACACATTTCTAAGTGCCTCTTGTGTGTCACTTTACCATGGGAAAGAGGAACATATGTTCCTAGAGTTCATAGTCTATAATTTAGGACTGACACATAAGGGGAATTGGCAGGATGATATTTTGGTGTAGTAACCAAGGTCAGCTGTTTTCCCCCTTGAGCTTTCTGTTATTGTTCCCTTATTCATAGAAAGACAGGGTTGATACAGCAGAGAAAAAAAAGTTCCAAAATAGGTTCTTAAAAATTTACAGTCAGGGCTTCTCTGGTGGCGCAGTGGTTGAGAGTCTGCCTGCCGATGCAGGGGACGTGGGTTCGTGCCCCGGTCTGGGAAGATCCCACATGCCGCGGAGCGGCTGGGCCCGTGAGCCACGGCTGCTGAGCCTGCACGTCTGGAGCCTGTGCTCCGCAACGGGAGAGGCCACAATGCCCCCCCCCCACAGTCAGACAGACACACACACACACACACACACACACACACACACACACACACACACACACACACACACACACACACACACACACACACACACACACACACACACAGTCAGTAGTTTGCAGCAGCCTGTGCTCCGCAACGGGAGAGGCCACAATGCCCCCCCCCCACAGTCAGACACACACACACACACACACACACACACACACACACACACACACACACACACACACACACACACACACACACACACAGTCAGTAGTTTGCAGCAGCCTGTGCTCCGCAACGGGAGAGGCCACAATGCCACACACACACACACAGAGTCAGTAGCTTGCAGCAGCCTGTGCTCCGCAACGGGAGAGGCCACAATGCCACACACACACACACAAATTTACAGTCAGTAGTTTGCAGCAGCCTCAGCCTTTTGCATACCAAAACCCAAAGTTTACAGCAAAAACAAGACTTGATAATGTGAGAGCCAGTTTCACTGCCCCTATAAGGAAGCATTGATTCTGAGGGATTGAGGTAAAGCAGGAGGAGGAGACAGGCTCAGGGAGACGAGAGCTGAGAAGGAAGGGGCCCCTTGCTCTGTGACTGAGTTTTCAGGTGGGGATGTGGCAGAGACAGACCCTGCAGAGAGGTCTGGAGCTCTGAGAACGGAAGAACCTTACTTTCGATTTCCTTTGAGAGGTAGTGAGTCTTGCAAACCAAATGCCCACCTTCTCCAACCCTTCTCCCTGCCCATGCCCCCTACACACTTTCTTGGGCGTGGTGAGGCAGCAACAGAGAAAGGCCACCTTGGTGGGCAAGTCTGAATTTCCCAGAGCCCCAAGGCAGACAGAGGTGTTGGGGTGCTGGGAGAGACTTGGTAGTCAGGAGTAGCAGGGTCCGGACAAGGACCGAGGACCAGAGACTAGCTGGGACTGCAGATATCTAGGAGATATCGGCAGCAGATGCAAGTGATGGCAGGCTGTGGGAATGATGGCATTTGAACCAGTGCCAGGGTGGACAGAGGTCACCTGATGCCCAGATGCCTCCTCTTTGCTCCTGGACACAGTGAGACCACCATCCGTACCACCAGCCCCAAACTCAGAGGCAACCCAGGAGAGAAGGGTTCCCTGAATAAATCCAGAAAAGCCTCATTGATCTGAGTTTACAGTGAACTAATAGGAAATGTTTGTCACTAAATAGAACAGAGACTTGAGAAGACTTGAACATTTTTTTTTGCAGATCTGAGTTTGTGACTTGAGATGATGCTTGCTACATAGACAAGTGTAGTGTGATGAAAGCAGATAGCACGCTAGGTGCTACATGAGCATGAGTGAGAGGTTTCCTGCCCCACACTCTGAGGCGGTCAGAGTGACTTAGGAGTTGCATTGAGCAACGCATCATAGGATGAAGGACAGAGGCAGTAGGTAAAGGGCACCGTAAGTCAGTTTCATAACGGCCAGAGAGGCTGCAAAGTGAAATGCAATGGGTTGCATAGGTCAAGCCCAAAACCAAAAGCCCTTTCACCTACAAGGCCCGGGGATTCCTGAGGGTTTAGAGAAATGACATGACCACATTTTCACTTCAGAACCACTGTTCTGGGTGAATGTAAAGAAAGGCCTGGGGACCGGCTCGCTCTGGGTTTCCTGCTTCTGGAGGCTGTTTCATTCTCTCTCCTGGCTTATCTTTGCTACTAACATCACATTGATTCTCATCACCCGCAAATCTGCATTGCAGGAGAAAAGAGGAAGGCATGTCTTTCTAGGTTTTATAAAGTGACAGACAGTCAGCTCTGTGTCCAGCAATAAGTGTTTGGGAAGTGAAAGTTACCGTTCTGTATCAAAATTGGTGCAGTTTTAATAACCCAAGTCTTGAAAGAGAAACAAGGATAAACCGGTGTGATATTTAACACACAGAAATGTCTCCTTCCACAAATATGTACGTACATAATGTTCCTTATTTAGTGTTACTGAGAATGAACTTGAAAAGAAACTGAGAAATGTGTTTACTTTTATTTATACAAAGTTTACTTTGAAAATAACGATTCACACTGCTCTGTGCAGCCTGTCCCCTGATGGAGGTGGCGGTGGTGGTGGGGGAGCCTGGTAGCCCAGTTCAGGGGCGCTGGGTGAGGCATTCCTGCGAGCTCTACCTCCTGGCTGTTTCTTCAGCCTTCTCAGTGATTCTGTAAGCTATTTGATACTTTGATAAATCTCTTTCTGCTGCTAGAGTGGGATTTTGTTTTCTATACACTGATGCAAAACAGGTCAAATAAGTACTTTTTAAAAAAAAGATCAAATTTGCACTGGTTAAGATCTTGGGGCTCTGAAGTCTGACTGCTTAGGTTTGAATTCCAACTGTGCCCCTGCCTGCTCCTTCACTTTATTTTTTCTTATTTATTTATTGTTTAAAAAATAGATTTATTTATTTTTATTTACTTATTTTTGGCTGTGTTGGGTCTTCGTTGCTGCGTGTAGGCTTTCTCCAGTTGCGGCGAGCTGGGGGCTACTCTTTGTTCCGGTGTGCGGGCTTCTCATTGCGGTGGCTTCTCTTGTTGCGGAGCACGGGCTTTAGGCACGCAGGCTTCATTAGTTGTGGCTCACGGGCTCTAGAGCGCAGGCTCAGTAGTTGTGGCGCATGGGCTTAGTTGCTCCGCAGCATGTGGGATCTTCCTGGATCAGGGATCGAACCTGTGTCCCCCGCATTGGCAGGTGGATTCTTAACCACTGTGCCAGCACGGAAGTCCCTAATTGTTTTTTTATATTGTAGCATATTTGATTTACAGTGCTGTGTTTCAGGTGTACAGCAAAGTGATTTACTTATACATATATATGTATCTATTCCTTTTCAGATTCTTTTCCCATATAGGTTATTACAGAATATTGAGTAGATTTCCCTGTGCTGTACAGTAGGTCCTTGTTGACTATCTATTTTACTTATATATATAGTAGTGTGTGTGTGTTAATCCCAAACTCCTTATTCCTCCCGCCACCCCACCTTTCACCTTTGGTAACCATAAGTTTGTGTTTTCTAAGTCTGTGTGTCTGTTTCTCTTCTGTAAATAAGTTCATTTGTATCTTTTATTTTTACATATAAGTGATATATGATATTTGTCTTTCCCTGACTTATTTCACTTAGTATGATAATCTTTAGGTCCATCCACATTGCTGCAAATGGCATTACTTCATTCTTTTTTATGGCTGAGTAATATTCCATTGTATATATGTACCACATCTTCTTTATCCATTCATCTGTCTGACATTTAGGTTGCTTCCATGTCTTGGCTATTGTAAAATTACTGCCGCAGTGAACACTGGGGTGCATGTATCTTTTCAAATTATGGTTTTCTCTGGATATTTGGCCAGGAGTGGGATTGCTGGATCTTATGGTAGCTCTATTTTTAGGTTTTTTTAAAAATAAATTTTAAATGTTTTAATGATTGGGTGTGTGCATCTTATTTATTTTTCATTTATTTATTTATTTTTTGGCCACAGTGTGGTGCATGTGGGATCTTAGTTCCAGGATTGAACCTGTGCCCCCTGCATTGGGAGCACAGCGTCTTAACCACTGGACTGCCAGGGAAGTCCCCTATTTTTAGTTTTTTAAGGAACCTCCATACTGTTCTCCATAGCGGCCGCACCAACTTACATTCCCACCAACAGTATAGGAGGGTTCCCTTTTCTCCACACCCTCTCCAGCATTTATTGTTTCTAGATTTTTTGATGATGGCTGTTCTGACCAGTGTGAGGTGATACCTCACTGTACTTTTGATTTGCATTTCTATAATAATTCGTGTTGTTCAGCATCTTTTTATGTGCTTTTTGGCCATCTGTATGTCTTCTTTGGAGAAATGTCTATTTAGATCTTCTGCCCTTTTTTGGATTGAGGTTTTTTTTTTTTAACATCTTTATTGGAGCATAATTGTTTTACAATGGTGTGTTACTTTCTGCTTTACAACAAAGTGAATCAGTTATACATATACGTATGTTCCCATATCTCTTCCCTCTTGTGTCTCCCTCCCTCCCTCCCTATCCCACCCCTCTAGGTGGTCACAAACCACCTAGCTGATCTCCCTGTGCTATGTGGCTGCTTCCCACTAGCTATCCACCTATGTTTGATAGTGTATATATGTCCATGCCACTCTCTCACTTCGTCACAGCTTACCCTTTCCCCTCCCCATATCTTCAAGTCCATGAGGTTTTTTTGTTTTTGTTTTTGTTTTAATATAGAGCTGCAAGAGCTGCTTGTATATTTTGGAGATTAATGCTTTGTCAGTTGCTTCATTTGCAAATATTTTCTCCCATTCTGTGGGTTGTCTTTTCGTTTTGTTTATGGTTTCCTTTGCTGTGCAAATGCTTTTATTTTATTTTATTTTATTTATTTATATTGGCTGTGTCAGGTCTTAGCTGCGGCATGTGGAATCTTTGTTGAGGCATGCAGGACCCTTCATTGTGGCGCACGGGCTTCTCTCTAGTTGCGGTGTGTGAGCTCCAGGGTGCGTGGGCTCTGCAGTTGTGGCACACGGTATCTCTAGTTGAGGCACGGGAGCTCAGTAGTGGCGTGTGGGCCTAGCTGCCCTGCAGCAAGCATGTGGGATCCCAGTGCCCTGACCAGGGATTGAACCTGCGTCCCCTGCACTGGCAGGCAGACTCCCCACCACTGGACCACCAGGGAGGTTCCTGTGCAAATACTTTTAAGTTTAATTAGGTCCCGTTTGTTTTTGTTCTTATTTTCATTAATTTAGGATGTGGAGCCAAAAGATATTGCTGTGATATATGTCAAAGAATGTTTGCCTATGTTTTCCTCTAAGAGTTTTCTAGTATCCAGTCTTACATTTAGGCCCTTAATCCATTTTGAGTTTAGAGAATGCTCTAATTTCATTCTTTTGCATGTGGCTGTCTAGTTTTCCCAGCACCACTTATTGAAGAGACTGTTTTCTCTCCATTATATATTTCTGCCTCCTTTGTTGTAGATTAATTGACCATAGGGGCATGGATGGGTTTATTTCTGGGCTTTCTATCCTATTCCATTGATCTATAAGTCTGTCTTCAGGCCAGTAGCATACTGTTTTGATTACTGTTGCCTTATAGTAGAGTCTGAAGCCAGGGAGTCTGATTCCTCCAGCTCTGTTTTTCTTTCTGAAGATTGCTTTGGCTATTTGAGGTCTTTTGTATTTCCATACAAATTTTAAGACTTTTTGTTTTAGATCTGCAAAAAATGCCATTGGTAATTTGATAGGGATTGCATTGAATCTGTAGATTACCTTGGGGAGTATAGTCATTTTGACAGACATCCAAGAACATGGTATATCTTTCCATCTGTGTCATTTTCAATTTCTTTTATTTTTTGTCTTACAGTTTTCAGAGTACAGGTCTTTTACCTCCTTAGGTAGGTTTATTCCTAGGTATTTTATTCTTTTTGATGTGATGGTAAATGGGAGTGTTTCCTCAGTTTCTCTTTCTGATCTTTCATTGTCAGTGTATAGCAATGCAAGAGATTTCTGTGTATCAATTTTGTATGCTGCAACTTTACCAAATTAATTGATGAGCTCTAGTAGTTTTCTGGTAACATCTTTAGGATTTTCTATGTATCATATCATGTCATCTGCAAACAGTGACAGTTTTACTTCTTCTTTTCCAATTTGGATATCTTTTATTCCTTTTTCTTCTGATTGCCATGGGTAGGACTTCCAAAACTATGTTGAATAAAAGTGGAGAGAGTGGACATTTTCATCTTGTTCCTGATCTTAGGAAATGCTTTTAGCTTTTCACCATTGAGTATATTGGTGGCTATGTGTTTGTCATAACATATATGATCTTCACTATGTTGAGGTAGGTTCCCTCTGTGCCCACTTTCTGGAGAGTTTTTATCATAAATAATAGGTGTTGGATTTTGTCAAAAGGTTTTTCTGCATTTGTTGAGATGATCATATGGTTTTATTCTTTAATTTGTTAATGTGGCACATCACACTGATTGATTTGAGGATACTGAAAATTCCTTGTATCCCTAGGATAAATCCCACTTCATCATGGTATATGATCCTTTTAATGTATTGTTGGATTTTGTTTGCTAGTATTTTGTTGAGGATTTTTGTGTCTATATTCATCAGTGACATTGGCCTGTAATTTTCTTTTTTGTGGTATCTTTGGTTTTGGTATCAGGGTGATGGTGGCCTTGTAGAATGAGTTTGGGAGTGTTCCTTCCTCTGAAATTTCTTGAAATAGTTTCAGGATAGGTGTTAACTCTTCTCTAAATGTTTGATAGACTTTGTCTGTGAAGCCATCTGGTCCTGGACTTTTGTTTCTTGGGAGTTTTTCAATCACAGTTTCAATTTCAATGCTTGTGATTGGTCTGTTCATATTTTTTATTTCTTCCTGGTTAAGTCTTGGGAGAGTGTACCTTTCAAAGAATTTGTCCATTTCTTCTAGGCTGTCCATTTTTTATTGGCATGTAGTTGCTTGTAGTAGTCTCTTATAATCCTTTGTATTTCTGTGGTGTCTGTTGTAACTTCTCCTTTTTCATTTCGAATTTTATTGATTTGAGCCCTCGGCCTTTTTTTCATGATGAGCCTGGCTAAAGTTTTATCAATTTTGTTTATCTTTTTAAAGAACCAACTTTTAGTTTCTTCGATCTTTCCTATTGTTTTATTTGTCTCTATTTCATTTATTTCTGCTCTGATCTTTAAGATTTCTTTCCTTCTGCTAACTTTGAGTTTTGTTTGTTCTTTCTGTAGTTGCTTTACGTGTAAGGTTAGGTTGTTTATCTGAGATTGTGTCTGAGGTAAGATTGTATTGCTATAAACTTCGCTCTTAGAACTGTTTTTGCTGCATCACATAGGTTTTGGATTGTCGTATTTTCATTTTCACTTGTATCTAGGAATTTTTAAATTTCCTCTTTGATTTCTTCAGTGATCCATTTGTTGTTTAGTAACATATTGTTTAGCCACCACTTGTCTGTTTTTTAGTTTTTTTTCTTGTGATTGATTTCTAATCTCATAGCATTGTGTTTGGAAGATGCTTGATGTGATTTCAGTTTTCTTAAATTTATCCAGGCTTGCTTTATGTCCCAGCATGTGATCAATCTTGGAGAATGTTCCATGTGCACTTGAGAAGAATGTGCATTCTGCTGCTTTCAGATGGAATGCTCTATAAATATCCATTAAGTCCATCTGGTATAATGTGTCATTTAAGGCCTGTGTTTCCTTATTGATTTTCTGTCTGGATGATACATCCATTGATGTAAGTGGGGTGTTAAACTCCCCCATTATTATTGTGTTACTCAGTTTCACCTTTTATGGCTGTTAGTATTTGCCTTATATATTGAGGTGCTCCTATCTTGAGTGCATATATATTTACAATAGTTACATCTTCTTCTTGGATCGATCCCTTGATCATTATGTAGTGTCCTTCTTTATCTCTTGTAACAGTCTTTATTTTTATGTCTATTTTATCTGATATGTATATTGCTATTCCAGTGTTCTTTTTTTTTCAGATGAATGATTTTTTTTTAACATCTTTATTGGAGTATAATTGCTTTACAGTAGTTTGTTAGTTTCTACTTTATAACAAAGTGAATCAGCTATACGTATACATATCCCCATATCTCTTCCCTCTTGCATCTCCCACCCTCCCTATTCCACCCCTCTAGGTGGTCACAAAGCACCGAACTGATCTCCCTGTGCTATGCGGCTGCTTCCCACTAGCTATCGGTTTTACATTTGGTAGTGTATATATGTCCATGCTACTCTCTGTTTGTCCCAGCTTACCCTTCCCCCTCCCCATGTCGTCAAGTCCATTATCTAGTAGGTCTGCGTCTTTATTCCCATCCTGCCCCTAGGTTCTTCATGACCATTTTTTTTTTTTTTAGATTCCATATATATGTGTTAGCATACGGTATTTGTTTTTCTCTTTCTGACTTACTTCACTCTGTACGACAGACTCTAAGTCCATCCACCTCACTACAGATGACTCAATTTCGTTTCTTTTTATGGCTCAGTAATATTCTGTTGTATATATGTGCCATATCTTCTTATCCATTCATCTGTTGATGGACACTTAGGTTGCTTCCACATCCTGGCTATTGTAAATAGAGCTATAATGAACATTGTGGTACATGACTCTTTGAATTATGGTTTTCTCAGGGTATATGCCCAGTAGTGGGATTGCTGGGTTGTATGGTAGTTCTATTTGTAGTTTTTTAAGGAAACTTCATACTGTTCTCCATAGTGGTTGTATCAATTTACATTCCCACCAGCAGTGCAAGAGGGTTCCCTTTTCTCCACACCCTCTCTAGCATTTATTGTTTGTAGATTTTTTGATGATGGCCATTCTGACTGGTGTGAGATGATATCTCATTGTAGTTTTGATTTGCATTTCTCTAATGATTAATGATGTTGAGCATTCTTTCATGTATTTGTTTCCAGTTTTCTTTTGATTTCCATTTGTATGGAATACCTTTTTCCATCCCCACTTTTGGTCTTTATGTGTCCCTAGATCTGAAGTGGGTCTCTTGTAGACAGCATATATATGGATCTTGTTTTTGTATCCATTCAGCCAATCTATGTCTTTTGATTGGAGCATTTAATCCATTTACCTTTAAGGTAATTACCAATATGTATGTTCCTATTGCCATTTTGTTAATTGTTTTGGGATTGTTTTTGTAGGTCATTTTTCTTCCCTTCCTGTTGAGTTATCTTGAGGTTTGATGACTATCTTTAGTGTTCTGTTTGGATTCCTGTGTGTGTGTGTGTGTGTGTGTGTGTGTGTGTGTGTATCGTAGATTTTTGGTTTGCGGTTACCACGAGGTTTTGATATAGTAGTTTCTATATATACAAGATTGTTTTAAGTTGCTGGTGTCTTAATTTCAAATGCATTTCCAATATCCTGCATTTGTACTCTCCTCATGATTGTTGGTTTCGATATATTTGTGAGTGGATGATTTCCTGCCATTACTGTATGTTTGCCTTTAGCAGTGAGCTTTCCCATTCATAATTTTCTTGTTTCTAGTTGGGGGTTTTTCTTTTCTGCCTAGAGAAGTTGCTTTAGCATTTGTTGTTAAGCTGGTTTGGTGTTACTGAATTCTCTTCGCTTTTCCTTGTCTGTAAAGCTTTTGATTTCTCCCTTGAATCTGAATGAGAGCCTTGCTGGGTAGAGTATTGGTTGTAGGTTTTTCCCTTGTATCACTTTAAATGTGTCCTGCTACTCCCTTCTGGCCTGCACAGTTTCTACTGAAAAATCAGCTGATAACCTTATGGGGATTCACTTGTATGTTAGTTGTTGCTTTTCCCTTTTTGCTTTTAATGTTTTCTCTTTGTCTTTAAATTTTGTTAGTCCTGGCATGTTCCTCCTTGGCTTTATCCTGCCTGGGGCTCTCTGCTTTCTGGAATTGGGTGACTATTTTCTTTCCAATGTTCAGAAAGTTTTCAGCTATTACCTCTTCAAATAATTTCTCAAGCCCTTTCTCTCTCTCTTCTTCTCTGGGACCCCTATAATGTGAGTGTTGGTGCATTTAATGTTGTTCTAGAGGTCTCTTAAACTGTCTTCAATTCTTTTCATTCTTTTTTCTTTATTCTGTTCCACAGCAGTCATTTCCACCACTCTGTCTTTCAGCTCACTTATCTGTTCTTCTGCCTCAGTTATTCTACTATTTATTCCTTCTAGTTTATTTTTCATTTCAATTGTATTGTTCAACTCTGTTCTTTAAATCTTCTAGCTCTTTGTCACATATTTCTTGTGTCTTCTTTCTTGTTCCTCCATTCTTTTTCTGATATTTTGGATCATTTTTACTATCATTACTCTGAATTCTTTTTCAGGTAGATTGCCTATCTCCACTTCACTTAGTATTTCTTCTGGGTTTTTATCTTGTACCTTCTTCTGGAACATATTTCTCTGATATCTCATTTTGTCTAATTTTCTGTGTGTGTGGTCTCCTTTCTGCAGGCTGCAGGACTGTAGTTCCTCTTGCTTCTGGTATTTCCGCACCCCCACCCCCCACCTGGATGAGGCTGGTCTAAGAGGCTTGTGTAGGCTTCCTGGTTGGAGGCACTGGTGCCTGCACACTTGTGGGCAGAACTGTGTCTTGTCCCTCTGGTGGGCAGGGCTGTGTCAAGGGGTGTGTCTAGAGGTGGCTGTTGCCTCAGGTGGAGTTTATACAGCCTGTCTGGTGATGGGTGGGGCTGTGTTCCCACCCTGTTGGTTGTTTGGCATGAGGTGCTGGGCTGTTGGGTGAGGCCAGGTCTTGGTGTCCAGATGGTAGCCTTTAGGATAGCTCATGCCAGTGAGTACCCAGTACCTCCGTCATCAGTGTCCTTGTCCCTGCAGTTAGCCAGATGCCCCCCACCTCCCCAGGGGACCCTCCAAGACCAGTAGGTAGGTCTGGCCCAGGCTTCTATGAAGTCACTTTTTTTTACCCTGGGGTCCCAGTGCTCATGAGACCTTGTGTGCCCTCCAAGAGTGGCCTGTTTACCCCAGTCCTGTGGCATTCCTGATCAAGCCCCATTGGCCTTCAAAACCATCTGGGAACTCCTACTCCCTGTGCCAGACTGGGGAGCCTGATGTGGGGCTCAGAGCTCTCACTCCTGTGGGAGAACTCCTGCAATATAATTATTTTCCAGTTTGTGGGTCGCCCACCTGGTGGGTATGAGATTTGAGTGTATTGTGAATGTGCCCCTCCTACCATCTCGCTGTGGCAGCTTCTTTGTCTTTAGAAGTAGAATATTGGTTTTGGTACGTTCCAGTCCTTTTTTGTTGATGGTTGTTCAGCAGTTTGTTGTGATTTTGGTGTTTTTGTGAGAGGAGGTGAGCTCAGGTCCTTTTACTCCACCATCTTGTGGAGATCTTGTGCCATGAGTTGCTCCTTGAGTTTAGACAAACTGCTTAACCTTTAAGTAAAATGATGATGATGATGATGCCTATCTCATATTGTTATGATGATAATGCATGCAAAGTGCTTAGAACAGTGCCTGACACCAGTGAGTGCTCAATAAATGTTCATTTTCATAATATTAAATATACATGGTTTAGCACTAGAACAGCCAAATGAAGTAAATTTCTTGGGAACATCTCAAATTCTCAAAGATGGATATAACTTATTTATGGACATACTTAAACAGTGTAAAACCTTTTAAAACTGTTTTCACAAAATAACTTTGAACTTGGCAGTTTCACACTCAGAGAATGTTTTTTTTAAGGAGAGGGTACAAAATATGAAGTCTGCAGCTACATTCCTCTTCTCCAATACAAGTGAAGTAGGTTTGCTTTTTAGCTGTGTTTCAAATTGGGCTCATTTGTAAAGTATTTTTGTGAAGGAAGAGTTTCTCTCATTAAAACAAAAACAAAAACTAGCAGCGTAGCAGAGAGATCCCTAGTCTTGGAATATAGAAATTCTGAGAGGGCTGACAATATCAACAGACTGTGCAATTCTAAATATTTAAGAGTGACCAAAAAAGTCTGTTGTCTTCTACTCAATATTCTTTTTAACTCCAGTGCAAAGAGATGTACTGTGCATTTCCTGTGAACTTGGCCATGTGATTTCTTAGCACAGAGCCCTGTTCTGAAGTCAGGCAGTCAGCTTGGAGACTGTGATAACATCTCTGCATTTTGGTTTCTTTGTCAGTAAAACGGGGGGTATCATGTTGTCTTCCTAGGGGTCCCGTGAGAATGAAATGAGATGCTCCTCCTGGGAATGACTGAGCGTGTTTAATGGTGTGCTTGGTAGCCATGAGCATCCTTCCCTCTCCCCAAAAAGGCAGATGCAGAAACCTGCATTTATTCCCTTTTATGGGACAAAGAAATCAGGGACAGGAGGTATGTGCTTTTCACTGGTTAGAGGATGGCAGTGTATCCCAAGGAGATAAAACCAATAACTATGAGTCGTGGGCACAAGTTTGAGTTCTCTCCCTCTATTCCATGCTCTCTACATCTTACGAGGGCAAAGGAGGCTCCAGAGAATGCTCCAGCACATCCCTCTCAGATTCTACAGTGTTACTTGTTTCCTCCCTGCTAGGAAAACCTCCCCACGCTCCCTCACGCTCTAGGTGCTGAAACTCTCTTGCATTCCTTAGAGGGTGCCAGAATGTTTGATTAACGTAGTGCAACCCAGAAAAAGTGAGTCTTTCACAGTGGGAAGAGCTAATGTTTATTCAATCAACAAACGCGGAATGCCTGCCAGGGCCAGACACTGCTGGTCATCGGGACAAAAAGAACGTGTCGTTAGTCAACATAAAACTGCATAGAGCTGTGCAGTTTTGTGCTGCTCTTGCTTTTCCCAGACGTCACTGAGTCGGTGACAACAGGCACGCACAAATGTATCATTCAATGCCTCTTAAGAAGATAACAGCCGATGACATATTTTTAAAAAGCCAAACCCAGAATCTGCGAGTTGTTGCTGGCAGAGCATGTGGAAACAAGGTCCAAGGAGCTGCTGCATGGCCACAGCGGTGGTGCACTCGGCCAGCCAGGGCCGACTCGCCGCAGCCCACGTTACGGCCGGACAGTTTTACTAAGACCTAAAAAGTCACTTCCAACTCCAAGACCTAGGTTTCCATTCCTAAATGATGAGCCAAACAAATAAATGATGAAATATTGACTGTGAACCCCCGTCAGGGCATGGACAGGGAAAACCCTAACTTTATCAACTGCAAAGAGAAACATCTAGTAAATGGGAGAAGATGAAGAAGCTTTTCTTATGCATGACGTAAACCTGTACAAATCTCTTAACAGCACTGGTGTCAACAAACGCTTCTGTGGCTGTGAAAATGGTCTTCAGAGAGAACAGAACTGGGCTATTTTTTCATCTCCAAAATGGCACTTCCTGGTCCCCGGTGTTTAGCACTGCAGATGTTACAGAACTGCACAGGAGAGTTCTAAAAATGCAATTAAAAATGCAAATTTTTAAAAGATCAACCCTTTCTCCTCTCATATTCAGAAATATTATGGGAGTGCTGGTGGGGGAAGCAGGCGATGAGACATCTGGCTCCTTTTCCCGGAGGTTACTGGTGGTTCACACAGGATCCTGTCTACACCAGCTGTTATTCTTGGACTCAAAAGACACCCCACAGCAAGACAAGTCAAACTTGACCCAAGGGGAACTGGGGGAACTGACTTGACACTGAAAAAATAGCAGTGTCATGATACAGAAATCAGGGTGAGAAAGTTATAGAAAATGGGTCTCACTGTAGCTCATTGCTAAAGCTCAATTATCATCAATTTTATCTCAACAGATTTACTTACGTGAATATGCTTTTATAATGTTTACTATCGTATACTAAGCATTTTTACATTTGAGAAGTAGGTACACTGCTTTTTCTGATGTGACATAAACTATATTATAACTGAGACAGAGACAGTGGTTATCATTTTACACGCAGCCCTCTGTCTGCACCAATTTCTCTCGAGTTGCTGGTGGCCAAGCAGCCAACTTACCATGCTGGTCATAGGCAGGCACTCCTTGTGGAACATATGGCGGCAGTGGAAGACCACCATGCTGAAAGGCTTAGCTGCGTCTGGGGGAGAGGGCAGGGAGGAGAGAAGAGCTCGGTGCAATAGGAGAAGTTTCACTTTTCAGCAACAAGCTGCCTTGGGGGGCTGTTAACTGATGAACGCGTCCCTGCGGAGCAGCGTGGCTGAACGCAGGGCAGGTAGGACGGTCCTGTCGCTACGGAGGTCCCAGGTTACCTGCTTGGCCTCCAAGTCAGTTAGTACAGCTACATACTGGGGACGATTTCACGGCAAGGCAACAGCATTTGTTGTGAGTGAAAATTAGCATCGGTATGTGCAAAGCTCTCCCTCCTCCAGCCCCGTACACACGATCATGACTACTAAAGTGGATTCTGTGGCTTTGTAAGAATGCTTTCCGTCGGTTCACCTACTGCCTTTGCCAAGGCCATTCACGGACTTCAGGGCACAGCTGGGCTAACATCCTAGGCTGTGACCTTGCCCTGTGCTGTACTTCTGCTGGGGCACCACACCTCGTCTGCCTGTGTGGCCAGCTTGGTTCCGGTAAGAATGAAACCTTCACAGATTAAATTAGGAGTTTAATCTAACTATACGGTGCAGGTGCACGTGTTCACTTTCTGTTAAAACATTGCCTAAAACCCTGTGAAAGCTTCCTGCACTGCTTTTCCTATGCCCACTGCAGTGTTTAACACAAGCACTTAAAATCCAAACCTCTAAAAAAGACCCTACGGGGAACTTCTTGCGTTCGTGCCCTGCTAAATAACCCCTTAACGCTAAGTAAATGGCACACAAATTAGGTCTTTTAGTACTTCTCTATGCTGAATTTATACACAAGAAGCATTTTTTAGCATCTCAACAACTATGCTTTAATTTCTACTTTCAAATTATGGAAATTCCTCATGTCCTATGATGCTTACATAAAATGCTTTAATTCTATGAAGAGATAGATAGCTACCCAGAACTATAAACAAATGTACGTGTCTTTTAAGGAGTCACAGTTCCCATTAGAAGGTATTTGTTTCCATTGAAATGTGAGGTAACTTGGGTGCCTAGATCCATACAGCAGTGAAAAGCTTAAAGGAGAGGGAAGGCTACCTATAAATTTTTTCCCAGGCACACACACGGTTCTGCTAGCCTAGGAATCTTAACAAGTTGATGGTAAGTTTTCGTTTTCCTTCCTTCTACACTAGGGCAGTGGTTCTCAAAGACTGGCCCCTGAACCAGTCGCATCCGTATCACCTGGGAACTTGTTAGAAATGCAGATTCTCAGGTCCCCGCCTGCACTACCGAATCAGCACCTCTGGGGGATGGGACCAGCAATCTGAGTTTTAACAAGCCTGCCAGCCCATGCCGACTCACTCGAGAGCTTGGGAGCCTCATCTCTGAGGAACGGCAGTGCCAGCACGCAACTGAGTAGCAACTTGGGCTGAAATTCTTCTCTAAACTGCATTATCCCAAAAGGTATATAATTTTATAAATTGTAATCAGCTAACTTCAAAATTTTAACTCCACTCATCATTAACACGTGTTTGGGGATTTTTTTTCCCCTCCCCACCATCTTACCTGATGGAAGAATGGGGGAAAGACAGGACTCACAGATGTTCTCCTCTGCAAGGAAACACATACACTTGGGATTATACAATGTTTCTCTTTGCTCTGTCCTTTCTGATAGCAAGGCAGGCGGTTCCAATAGGATTCTTTCCATTGTACCCACCGTCAACCAGAATGCCTTTCATTTGAGTTCGGTGCATCTTCTTTAGTAAGGACAGAGAGTCAGCTACGAGAATCTTCTTGCAGCCTTCGCGAAGCAGAATCTAATGCACACATTGTGAAAGAAAAGCCATCTTAAAAAGACTCAAATATGGGGGAGACGCCACTTACTGCTCCCGTGCAGCGGCACAGCAGGGAGAGGTGACCCCTTTCCCTTTCAAACCAATTCCTCTGGCACTAATGTGAGCTTCCACCCTTTTCTGTTTTTTTTTTTTTTTTTTTTTTTGGAGGGGGTAGTGTATTTTATTGGAAGTTGTGAGGTGTGCTTAAGCCAGATGCCATTTTTCACCAGCACTTGTTGCTGCTTTTCAAAGAGGGAGATGCTCAAGGCCTGAAGGGCTGGGAGACTGCTGCAGTGCCCACATCTTCCTCTTCTGGCCCAATGGGTCTTAGTGCACGTGGTTCTGTGCGGCTCTGGAAATGCCATGGAAATTCACACAATGAAGACATCGCTGACTCCCTGCCACCCAGCTCTGGGTCACGGCAAAGGCAGAGCTGCATCCTGACTTTCTTCACACCAAAGTCACTCTCAACTCTAAAACCTATGTGGACGTTCTGCTTTCACATGGTTTCAATTCATGCCACCAGGGAAAGGAACTGGAAGCGGTCAGCTGTGGTCCTCCATCCCCAATCGGCTATGATAGCACGTCTGCCTCTCAAATCCCAAGGAGCCCCAGTATTGGGTGGATGCACCCAGAGGGTTTCTCGCCTAATTCCATGAAGGCAAAGAGCCAAGAAAACAGATGTCCAGAGTTCTATACCCACTATTTCTAAAGCTGATGAGCAGGAAACTACATGGTTTTACTGTTTCTACATTAATTGAGACACTGCCTGTTAAGTTTTATTCTTTAAAATGCTGCTAGAAATTGAAATTTTCAGATTCATTTTAAAAAGACATTAAAACTGTAACAGACGTCACAAAAGCATACAGGAAGAAGAGAAAAATAACAAATACTAATGTGGGTATAAACCTTAAGAAAATTTATAAGCAAACGTATATAGCTGCCCAGACTCTAATACTAAAATAAAAACTTAACAAAAAATAGTGTCACGATCACAGCAAAATGCTTCACAAAGAGCTGGCTATGACCCTGATTGGGTCTATAAGGCCCATGGCATGAATGGTGGGCCTGGCGGTCTAGACAGAAGCCCCGGTGTCTGCAAACTTAAAGAAAACAGGGAAGAAAAAAACAACAACAACTAAGAAGGAACCATTTCTTCACCAGGATTACATTTTTCTAAATAGGCACAATCTGTCCACCCACAGAAAGTATTTTCTAGGAAAAACTTTAGTATTCAGAGGCACATAGCCAGGAGAAGGGAAGATACACAAGGAGAGCTTTGTATGTTACTAACTTCTTCCTATATCCTTCTCAACCACTCTACTTTCCTTAACATTACATTGTTTCCCTCCGTAGTACTTAGTTTTTCTAAATTCTATGTTTAATATTACCTTTATTCTTTCTTTTTCATCGTTTTCATGACAATCAGTTGTAGCTTCTGTAATCATTACAAGCATACCTTGTTCTATTATAAGATTAAATAAGAACATATTTATAAGATACCTGTTGAAAACTAACACAAGACTCTCCCTATTTTTCCTTATTTCTCTGCAGTTCATCGTCATTGATAATAATTCCAAGCAAAAGCAAAGCACCAGACTCACATTTCATAAAGCAATAAAAGGACTGTACATCAGCAAAGTTATTATGGTTCATTAAAAACAGCTGCCATGGGAAAAATGCCCTACAAGACTGCCAGGTTTGAGATTTCTATTTTAAAAGATTCTTCGAAATGTTGAACTTTCTGCTGGCATTGCCTTGTTCGTACTGTAGCGCTTATCATCGGCATTGCACGTGAGATAGTTACCTGGTTTTACAAGCCCCCAATAAGATACCAGAGCTAGACCTAGAAACCATTTTACCTCATTTCTGATCCATCATTTAGGCCACAATGCAACGGGATTTAAATTCCACTTGAAAAAGCTTTGCTTTTTGTTTGGGATTATTATCAAAGGTGATGAATTGCAGAGAAATAAGAAGGAAAAGACAAAGACTCTGAGGCCTCATGCTGGAGTTCAAAAATTAGAATTATAAATGCAATCACATTTAAATTCACAATAGCACAAAGTAGGCATGTACGGAATTGACTAAAGAAGCTATAGTTGGTTGTCATAGGCTACCTATGTCAGCTAAAAGCTGTAATGAAGCCAAACAAATAATTTTAAAGGAAAAAAATAGATTTTATCTTAAAAGTTTATTTGGGGGATATATAAATTTAAAAACTCTTTTTTAGGGCTTCCCTGGTGGCGCAGTGGTTGAGAGTCCGCCTGCCGATGCAGGGGGCACACGGGTTCATGCCCCGGTCCGGGAAGATCCCACATGCCACAGAGCGGCTGGGCCCGTGAGCCGTGGCCGCTGAGCCTGTGCATCCGGAGCCTGTGCTCCGCAACGGGAGAGGCCACAACAGTGAGAGGCCTGCGTACCACAAAAAAAAATAAAAATAAAAACTCTTTCTTAGAAGAAATTAAGGGCTTATACACTGGGGGTCAAAAAGAAACCCATGTGGGCCCCCCAGAAAGGCAGATAGGAAAGAAGTCGCTATTTCCTCTTAATTCATTTGTCTCTGGATTTCGAAGTAGAGACCTATGGGGAAATGACAAAGGCACATGGAGTTTGTAGCAAATGTAAATATGGGAAAAGAACTTTGATAGACGCAGAGATGTCTGGAGTCAGTTTACCTGTGTGTGTGTTCATTGTACATGTGTGAAGTTTAACAAAACGTGTTAAAGCTTTTTTGCTTCTCCTAGAAATATTCAGATCAAGAGCTGCTCGAGCTGCATTCTACTCATCTCCTGGTCCCTGAGACAACACATGGAAGCCCTGTAAGTACCTACCCAGCACAGGATCTAACACAGTAGGCACGCAAATATTTAAATGTAACTTTAAAAACTTATGCTGAAAAATCTAAGCTACTTTATTACAGATTCCAAAATAAGTACTACGGATGATTTCCCTAGAAATATTGTTAAGACTATGCAGCTGCATTCACTATATAAAGGCTTGCTTATGAAAGGACCGTACTGAGAACTTGAGAGAAATACTTTAGAGACCATCTAATCTAGAAGCTCCTAAATGTCAATGCATAGCCCAGTGCCAGGCTGAGTATATAAGAAACACCAAGGTGGTCTAAGGACCTAGCTCCTAATCCTCTCCAGCAGATCTGGGGGGGTACCTGAAACTTGGTAATTTAAGAAAAGCATTCAGAAAATTCTGGTGTGCAGCCGGGCTTAATCTAATGGGAAAATGGACACCCAGAGAGCTTATGTGCCCTCCCCAAAGGTCAGCAGGCTTGTTATTGCCAAAGCCGGAACTAGAGTCCACGTCTGCAAATATACCATGTCCACGACTCTTTAAAGACAACAGGTTGCCTGTTCATCTTTCAAGACAATCGTATATATTCCTGTGTTGTATGTAACCTGCCAGTACAGTGAATTCATCTCCAGAGACCAATGGGACAACTACTGAGAAAAACACATTTAGTCAGAGTATCTGAGTTCAAACCCAGTTCCTCACCTTCCCAGGCTGGCGAGTCAAAACTTTTTGAGACTCAGTAAAATGGAGATGACAGTTCCTTAAGGATCATTACTGAAAATGACTGTCAAAAGAGAAGTGTTTAAGAACAAAGATGCTGGAACTCTTAAGAGGAAAAAAAAAAAAAAAAGGCAACGGAAGTGGATATAAATGCTAAATAAATACAATAAATAAATGCTAAATTTATAAATGTCTTACAAATATGAAACAGCATAAAAATTTGGAAATTATGGTCAGTTTAATGTAAAAATAGAAATATCATTTATATCATATTGTTTCATAAATAATTTATATCAAAACAAGTGCTCTTTGTCCTTGAAATCAGACCTAGAAACATTTTAGGTTTATGAAGTATGATAAGAGGTACTTCTATCCTTCTTACTTCACTGAAGCTTTTACATTTTGTTGAGGCATTGTACTAACAATGTAACAAGGTATAAAAATATGGAAATAAGTTAAACTAGTTGAAACACTGATAATTTCCTTAACTTTAATGATGTCATAGACATCTAACATGCCTCATGCTAAACTTCAGCTGAGAAAAGTTGTTGCATTTTAGAAAACGTGAAATTAGATCCAGAAGAAATTTTTTCCCCCAACTTTCTCTGTACCTTCCCTTTCCAGTTAGCAATTCACTAAGGAGTCATCTCCCAAAGCATTTTCAGTGGCCAAATAAGTTTTAAAATGCTGTCTACTTGATTGTAAATCTGACCCTTGGATTCCGAATGCAAATTAGCAAAAAAAAAAAAAAAAAAAAAAAAAAAAAGGTGCCGAGAAGCCCTGTGATAACCTTTCCCTGACATTTGACTATGGATTCCTTCGTTTACTGAATGGTTCTTAATGTCCCCCACGGTCCCTCCCCCTCACTGCCCTGCCCTCATGCACAGCAGGGTCCAAATCCTTGCAAATTCATGGACCTGCAAAATCTTGGGAATTTTTTATCCCATTAAAACACGTGAAACTCGACTATAGTTTTATGAAACAAATGAAGACACTAGACAGAATAAAAAATTTTAAAAAATGAATGTGAAACCTTTCCGGAAGCTTCAAACTGCTCTATAAATAGATTTATTTTTACAGTGATTTCTAGAGAAAGAGAATAAATTTCTATTAATGAAAAAGGTCACCTTTTTCATAGAAAATAATTCAAAATTCTTTCTTCATGTATAAGTAGGAAGTACCTCCTGGGATTCTTTGAACAACCTGCCCCAGTAGAGCATTTTCTCTCTGCATCCTCCAGCAAGATGTCTGAGGGCCAGAGGAGACCCCCCGCCACCCATCCCGTCGGGGACTTACAGGCTGCCACCACTCCTCGGACTCACTGGCCAAGTAACTCCCAGCCTCCTTAACACGCCACCAACTGCTCTCATTACATTTAAAAGTTAAGAGGATAAAATATTGATTTAGCAGCTGTTTAGTGGCTAATTTTTTATACAGAATTCACTTTGCACCTAATAATAATTTTATTTTTATTCCCGGCTGACTCAGAACTATGCAAATACATTGATAAAACATTAATGAGCAGTGAGACCCAGTGGTACCCCTGAGCTTGGTTCTCCAGAAAGAACCTAAGAAGAGAGATCTATTAGGTGTTTTTGTAGGCACAGTTTTCCACCTAGAGGCTAGGCTTCACACAGTAGAGCTGAAGGACAGGAGGGGAAATTATGTTGTCACCTTCCTTGGGGTAGACTTGTTGAGAGACACTTAAATGACTTCCCAACAAACTGGAGTTTGCAACTTGGAGCATCTCCAGGCGGACCCAGGGGTGGCGAGTACTGAGGAAGATATACATCATTATCAAGCTCACTCAGGCCCTGAGCTTTACGAGGTCTGACACTGGAACTGCTTTCCCTAAAGCCAATGCACGCTTCAGAATGAAGGGAGTCATTTCCTGCCTGGATGGCTCTTCTGTATCCCTCAGGTGCTGCACAAAGCACAAGCCCTTCATGTCACCTCTCCTGTCTATTAACCCATTCCTACATTTCTCCTTCCTTCCTGGCCTTCCTCATCCTTCCTGCAATCACCTTTCCCTGGGTCACCTCACCTGCAAGCCTCCGAACTCCTCCACCATAAATAAATACCTGTTCATCTGGAAGATTTTTGTAGAACAGATCGTCAACCTACTTGCCAAAACCAAACACCCATTTCTTTCCCATGACCCCTAATTTCCCAAAAGCCTCCTAAGCCAAGGCTCCTTGTTTTGTCACTTTCCACCCTCACCAAGACCTCTTCTTTAAAGCTGTGTTACCCAGTAAGACCCCAGTCACCTGTGGGCTGCAGGGTTAACCTCCCAGTTCAAGGAGGAAGCTGGACCCTGGACGACTCCTGCCCTCATGGTTTCTTGACTAATTCCACTGGACCTCTCCCTTCACCGCACTTTCTGAACATCTTCACAACGACCCCTTTGGAGATTTTCAGGTAACAGTATCCTCCTCCCTGGCCACAAGATCCTGGCCCTCCAGCTCTGTCATCCCTTTACAGCTCTGACTTTTCTTTTTGATGCTATTGATCTTCCTCATTTCCTTCTCCTTTTCACCCAAGTCTCTTCCTTGAGGCCACCACCCCGAGTTCAGCAGGCGGCCCCCCGGCTCTGTACCCTTCACAACGATGACAAGCCCACAAATCGTCATCACATACTCCTCCTTTCCTACCCTGGAGACCACTTCTCTCCCCACAACCTTGTCTTTCGGCTCTACCTGCAAAATCTCAACGTTTCCAGGAAAGCCATTTCATCCACATTCTACCAAAAACTCATGTTCAAACGAGCTAGAGAAAGAACAGTGTGAATTTTTCAAGAAATGGGCTTTAAATAGTTTCAAGTTCTCTGGAAGCTACGAGCATTCCGAACTACAGTCACTGTTAGTGGCTTTTTAAGGAAGATCGGGATGCTTTGTGATTAGCATATTCATTATTTATAGGAAGCTAATGAGTTCCATAGTTCTGATCACAGATTCTGAATTACTGCAGATAAGTAAGCTTGTAATACTCTAGAAAACAGACAAAAGGTAAAATAAAATTCTGTTATTTTAACATCTTTCAGGCAACAGGTTACTGAGTGGGTGGCTTCAAGGAAATGATCAAACTATTTGAAGAAAAAAAAAAATTTTTTTTTTCATTTCTCCAAATGGACACAATGCTCATTCTACTTAAAAGTGGTTTGGGTGATCTGATCTAATAGCCACTGGAACTACTCCTGCACCTTCCCCAATGCCATGCTGTATTTATCCCATAAATGTAAGAATGCCTGCTCATCAAGAAGAGTAAATCTGGGGATAGTTAAGGAATACCGATGGCTTCCTCCAAGGGCGGGCGGTATTTCTGATTTCTCTGTTTGAATGGTATTCCAAGTATCTGGGCCTAAGTAAAATGTGACTATCAAATTGAATTGATGTCCAAAATAAACCCTAGAAATGTTTATCCAGTAGTCAGTCAACTCACTCAGCATGCTCATTTGTCCAAGAAAAGATACTTACTTGCAGATTGTAGTCTTGCAGAATTTTAACCAAGGAGTCTCTCAAATTAGGAATCTCCATCCCTTCCTTAATACGGTGAATCAGTAGAATTGGGTCAACATGCGTGCCGATATTGTTTAACAAGCCGGTGATAAAGGCTACAAGACACCGCAGAAAACAACATATAAGCAGTGTAGCTAATGCAATTTTAGGTCAAAAGTAACTCAAAGAAAAAGTTATTTCCTTTAAGTTAAGTGTTAAAAAGCATTTGAATTGTTAAATCCTCCCAGGAACTAATCTTCCTTTACTTTCCTCGAAGGAGAAGCTAAATGAGAAGGGATTACAAAGAAAAATGAGATGGGGAACAAATGATTACTTCAGAACACAGTTTGTAATGTCAAAGGGGGGCAACTAGTATTTGAGAATTTACTATGGCTCCGCTATCATATACTTTTCTCCTATTCTGCCAGGTTAGGAATGCTATTTGTTCCCATTTTCCAGAAAAGGAAAATGGGGTGATTAATGAATTCATCCAGGGTCACACAGCTAGCGATTTTTGAACCCAGATTCAAAACCGGGGCAGGCCCAGGTTCACAGTGTGCTTCATTGCCCCAACTTTGCCTCCTTTAAGACCCTTAGACCACCACTCTATCATGCTAAACTAGATTCTTCAAGCTGTATGTGCGTGTAGCTACCTTAATCTGAAACGGACTTGAATAACACCCTCCTCTTGAATCTCTTATTAAAAAAACAGTTGTAGGAGACGCAAGAGGGAAGAGATATGGGAACATATGTTTATGTATAACTGATTCACTTTGTTGTAAAGCGGAAACTAACATGCCATTGTAAAGCAGTTGTACTCCAATAAAGATGTTAAAAAAAAAAAAAAACAGTTGTAACAGCAGTTTCTAGAACTTGAAAATCTTGAAACAGGTAAGCCTCCCGACCAAAAAATAAAAAAGGGAAGGATTTTAAACCATGACTGTTAGTTTCTGAATCGTATCTATATCTTTAAAAGAGGACTTGCGTTACTGTTAGGTGACTGCCTTTGTTTCCTTCCAAAATGGGAGAACCAAGGCAGATAGATGGTCAAGGAGAGGCAGCAGATATACACTCCTGGTGCTGCACTGATAGGGCAGGGAAGAGAGGCTCAACACTACAGTAGCAAACCTCCATATATGGTCAATGTCCAGTAACAGTTATGGGTTTCCATAAAGAGACTCGATAAGGGCTAGACTATACACTTTCAAAATAGATGCCCCCTGTGTACAAACAAAACCAAAATCTTTCATTCCATTTGGGTGCAGTAGGTAGAAATACGCTTCAACCAAGTGTTCTTTATCAAGTTCAGCTAACACGAAGTGATGAGGCTCCAGGCTTCCCTGCACAGGAAGAGTACCGGAAATCATTACTATGTACCTGGCCTATTTTTATTATAGATACTTCACTGTATTTTTTTTTTTTTTTTTTTTTTTTGTGCTAGGCGGGCCTCTCACTGTCGTGGCCTCTCCCGTTGCGGAGCACAGGCTCCGGACGCGCAGGCTCAGCGGCCACGGCTCACGGGCCCAGCCGCTCCGCGGCATGTGGGATCTTCCCGGACCGGGGCACGAACCTGCGTCCCCTGCATCGGCAGGCAGATTCTCAACCACTGCGCCACCAGGGAAGCCCTACTTCACTGTATTTTTAACTCAGTGCATCTTGAGATGATTCCTACTCTAGACACAACTGGCTAAACGGCGAGAAAGAGGTTATGATTGCAGATGGCTTTTCTGCTTACGCGGTTTGTCGATGGAATATAAAATCAGATCTTCCCAGAGTTCCCCGTCATCCTGCTCCTTGGCAAATTCAATCGCTTTATCAACGTCATGCAGTTCCTCCATGATCATCTTCAGGGCACTTCGGCTATTACCCATTCGGCCTAGCAAAATGTGAGAAATACATTTAGGATAATTTAATAAAACGTTTTAAGAGAAATCACATACCTCTTAATTTGTTTACACAGTTTGATGGCTGTGACAAAAAACATATTTCCTTATATGACATCTGTAACTCAGTAAATTCAGTATTTCCTACTCACTGGGTGTTTACTTTGTCCTGAGTACTCATTGAAGCGCTTCACATGAATTATTTCATGGAATCATCACTATAGTCTTATGAGGTATGTTCTACTAATATTTCTATTTTATAAAAGAGGACATAGAAATGTTAGTGCCTTGCCAAGGTCCTACAGCTGCTAAATGGCAGATCTGGAATCTGAATCAAGGTCTGTCAGATTCTGACTTCCTTCTTATAATAATTGGGAAAAAAAAAAAAAAACAAAAAACTTCTCAACCCATCTACAGTTTATTGTGATTTATACTGTAAGGTGTGAACTGATACAGTTTTGGTCATTAATTACACAATTCAAATTGTTATCTCAGCATTTATTAAATGATGCTAGCTTCTCTATTGAGCTGTGAAGTCTCCTTTACTAAATATTCAATTTCTTAACACAAATCAGGCTCTAACCTCTGTGTTACTTTGCTCTGAAACCTACGTCCATTCTTACACACTTCACATCACGTTGTCACCCCATTCCTTAGTTTACGGAGACCAAAATGAATAAATCTACTTACTCAAAAGATAAACTGTCTCTTCTACGAAGTTTCTCTGTTGACAGATCTCAAGAGCCTTCAAATAAAGCAGGGTAAAGAAGTTATTATGGGTTACCAGCCAAGAACAAATATCTATAGAGTCAGTTAAACATACAAGTTTGAAAGAATTTTTTTCATTGCCTCCCTTTAAAAACAAAACAAAGCAGGAACAAAACACAAACCTCCTAAGTTTTGCCTGTGGCTGTCCTGAGTTACCTCTCAGAGAGGTACTGGACCCTACACAATTTAACTGATAACATGTTTGAGGCAGAACATTCCAGAGCAAAGGCAGAAAGCAAGATGCTAAAAGGAAGGCTCCTTCCCACCAAGCTTTCTCTCTTTATGCTACTGGAGGTTTCTTCACGGCACTGCCCCCCACCTCATTCACAGGCACTGGTCTAAGCCCTGTTTCCCTCCCCTGAATTGTGCCCTCCAGGAAGGCACTACTGTTCACGGCTGCAAGTTCCCAATATGGAGCACGCCATAGCTCAGCACACATCTGCTCTGTAAAGAACTAAACACTGGGAATATTTCTGTTGCCAGCTCACAAGATCTAAAAGAGAACTCTGCTCAAGGATCTGTCAAAAGTGAGAGGAAAAGTGGAAAGATATGTGCACCCCAATGTTCACAGCAGCACTATTTAGAATAGCCAAGGCATGAGAGCAACCTAAATGTCCATTGACAGATGAAATGGATAAAGTTGTGGTACATATATACAATGGAATATTCGCCATAAAAGAATGAAATAATGCCATTTGCAGAAACAAGGATGAACCGAGAGGGGGAGGGATATTTAGGAAGTTTGGGATTGACATGTACACACTCCTATATTTAAAATGGATAACCAACAAGGACCTACTGTACAGCACAGGGAACTCTCCTCAGTATTCCGTAACAACCTAATTGGCAAAAGAATTTGAAAAAGAATAGATACGTGTTTATGTATAACTGAATCCCTTTGCTGTACACCTGAAACTAACACAACACTGTTTATCAACTGTACTCCAATATAAAATAAAAAGTTAAAAAAAAGAAAAAAAACACATCTGACAATCCAGAGGTGTCAAAAAGGAGATCAAGAAATGAGGGATGGGACTTCCCTGGTGGCACAGCGGTTGAGAATCCACCTGCCGATGCAGGGGACACGGGTTCGAGCCCTGGCCCGGGAAGATCCCACATGCCGCAGAGCAGCTAAGCCCGTGCGCCACAACTACTGAGCCCACGAGCCACAACTACTGAAGCCTGTGTGCCCAGAGCCTGTGCTCCGCAACGAGAAGGCACTGCAATGAGAAGCCCACACGCCGCAACTAGAGAAAGCCCACGCGCAGCAATAAATAAGTAAATAAATTTTAAAAATTAAAAAAAAAAAAGAGGGATTACACAATTGACAGCATCTCCTTGAGTGTAAGAAGACACACTGGGCATTTATAAAGAATCCAGTCCTGAATGAACTGGCACACATTCACTCTGCACTCTCTGCTGGGGACTAGGGGGCCAGGAGGGACGCAGATGCACAGATGACAGTAATCAAAACCCTGCTGCCGCTGCCATGGAGGAGGAGCAGCAGCGTAAGTCCACCCAAGGGAGCTCACGGCCAGGGGGGCCACACAGACGTAGCACGGAATCCCACGACTGGGGGAATGTGAATAGAGGGCCACGTGCCCAGATACGGGACACGGGCTCTGCTTGTGGCCTCTTGGGAAAAGCTTCACAGAAGGGGTGCCGCCTGAACCGGGTGCAGTGTGATGAGAGGGTCCAGCAGGAAACTGCAGCTCACACGCCTCCCGTGTAAGCTGCGTACTGTGCTGCTCTGCTCCAGCTGGAAGCCAAGAATGTTTCTGGTGGCTTATGAGGCATCTGCAATCTGGCCCTGCCTTTCCCAGCAGCTCCATCACAGACCCTGCTCATCTGCCTGCTGTGGTTCCTCGGCCTGGAACACCACACATCCCCGCCCCTCCACCCTTGGCAGGTCCTTCAGCAAATACTCGCTGGACCCTACACGGGGTCAGATCCCAGGTACTCACTCTCCTTGTATCCTGCACACTTCACCACACTTAATCACAGGTGCAGTGAACTGCTTCCCCAATTGTTCATATGACTTCCCTCGGCTGGAACCATGTGCATTCTACACCCTGTGCTTTGCACACCGCCTGGCTCACAGTAACTGGGCAAGAAATATGTTTTAAATAGATGAGCAGGCAGAAAAGGTTTCAGAGGAAGATTACTGGGTTGCAGACTTAAGAGTTGTCATTTAAAAACAACTAACTAAGGATGTTCTTGGAAACAGCAGGAGCTAGATTTCACATTGTGATTTTTGATTTAAGAGATTTATGCAGAATATATCTTTAAATCTGTGTCTCTGGTTGGAGATTAACAACTGAAAGGGAGGGGAAAGAAAAGCAGATCATAGAGATCAATGGAGGGGGAAAAAACCCAAACTAAACATAAAAATTTTTTTTTAAATAACACCTTACTTTAGAATTGGAATGAAACTAAGATATGTTTTAAAGTACACAATCATTTAAATGAGCAGACCTGAAGGTCACAATGAGGAGGAGACACCACTAATTTGATTACTCGCACAATTGCTTTAAATATTACGTGGCAGACAAAACAGAAATATAGGTCAGTGGAACCGGGTAGAAAGTACAGAGATAAACCCATGCACCTATGGTCACCTAATCTATGACAAAGGAGGCAAGAATATGCAATGGAGAAGAGACAGTCTCTTCAATAAGTGGTGCTGGGAAAACTGGACAGCTACATATAAAAGAATGAAATTAGAACACTCCCTAACACCATACACAAAAATAAACTCAAAATGGATTAAAGACCTAAATGTAAGGCCAGACACTATAAAACTCTTAAAGGAAAACATAGGCAGAACACTCTTTGACATAAATCACAGCAAGATCTTTTTCTGATCCACCTCCTAGAGAAATGAAAATTAAAACAAAAATAAACAAATATGACCTAATTAAACTTAAAAGCTTTTGCACAGCAAAGGACACCATAAACAAGATGGAAAGACAGCCCTTAGAATGGGAGAAAATATTTTCAAACGAAGCAACCGACAAGGGATTAATCTCCAAAATACATAAACAGCTCATGCAGCTCAATATCAAAAAAACAAATAACCCAATCAAAAAATGAGGGGGAAATCTAAATAGACATTTCTCCAAAGACGACATACAGATGGCCAAAATGCACGAGAAAAGATGCTCAACATCACTAATTATTAGAGAAATGCAAATCAAAACTACAATGAGGTATCACCTCACACCAGTCTTCAGAATAGCCACCACCAAAAAATCTAGAAACAAATGCTGGAGAGGGTGTGGAGAAAAGGGAACCTTCCTGTGCTGTTGGTGGGAATGTAAATTGATACAGCCACTATGGAGAACATTATGGAGGTTCCTCAAAAAACTAAAAACAGAGCTACCTTATGATCCAGCAATCCCACTACTGGGCATATACCCAGAGAAAACCATAATTCAAAAAAGATATATGCACCCCAATGTTCACTGCAGCACTATTTACAATAGCCAGGTCATGGAAGCAGCCTAAATGTCCATCAAACAGGGGAATGGATAAAGAAGATGTGGCATATATATACAATGGAATATTACTCAGCCACAAAAAGGAACAAAATAGTGCCATTTGCAAAGACTTGGATAGACCTAGAGACTGTCATACAGAGTGAAGTAAGTCAGAAAGAGAAAAACAAGTGTATAATATCACTTATACGTGGAATCTAGAAAAATGGTACAGATGAACTTACTTGCAAAGCAGAAATAGAGACACAGATGTAGAGAACGAACTTAAGGACACCAAGCGGAGAAGGCTGGGGTGGGGTGAATTGGGAGATTGGGATTGACATGTATACACTACTATGTATAAAATAGATAACTCATGAGAACCTACTGTATAGCACAGGGAACTGTACTCAGTACTCTGTGGTGACCTAAATGGGAAGGAAATCTAAAAAAAAGGGGGATATATGTATACGTATAACTGGTTTACTTTGCTGTATAGCAGAAACTAACACAACATTGTAAAGCAACTATACTCCAATAAAGATTAATTTTAAAAAATTACATGGTAGAGATGGCTAGATGTTCCCCCAATATCCTTTACCCATTTCTTCTATAGTGATAAGAGTTTAGGTGGGTGTGTGACTGCCCAGAATTAAAACAAAACCTCCAGGCCTCCCCAGTGGTAGGAGAGCTATGTGACTAGTGTCCACTATGGAGGTGAACCAGAAATGTGGGACGGCGGCTTCTGGGAATGTGAACCCCTGCTCTCATTTTTAATCCTTTCATCCAAACTGCTGCTGGAAACATGGATGATACTATCTTACATCGTGAGGTCAAGGTCATACAAGGTGGAGGAAACAAGAAAAGAGCCCAGGTCTCTGACCCCGTGGCTGCTACCACCACCAGGGTCACTCCAGTAAGACTTCCACGTGATAGAGAACTAAACTGCTCCTCCAAAAAAACCATTTTTTTTTTGGTATTTTTATCACTTCACAGATGAAGCAAATCCTAACTCATAATTAGAAAATCCTTACTCGTTTAGATTTAAAACACGGTTTATGAATCTCTATATGGTCATACCCATAAGTCATCATCATAAAAAATGGAACTTTCTTACCAATTCTTAACTCTTCTGGAATCATACTAGAGCAAAGACAGGATACACACGTGAGAAGCTAAGTAGTGATGGGAAAAGCAAAACTAAGTCAGAGGGTCTGGGACTATTATAAGAAAAAACTATTGAGAAACCAACTGATTTGTGCTAGCTGCTGAAGATACAGATGGACGAACAGTGTATGGTCTGGTGAGACTGTGTCATTCACAGAGAGACAGCAAATGGTAGTGTAACAGGGAAGAACAAATCTGACTCCATATTGGATCTGTTTCTTATATTTTAACCGTTGTATTCCATTGCTTTTGCTACCAGTTAAGAATATTGCCTAGAGCCTAAAATATACAGGATAGCCCATTTTCAAGACTCCGACCTTTAAGGGTATAACACTTTTCCATTCATATAGAGAGAAAAAGTTGCAGAACACAGAGTAACAACGCCTTGCTGAAGGTTTACAGGAACATCGTGACCTGACCTACGAGGACAGCTGCAAGAACAAAGGATTCCCACACCAAGAGGGCTGCAGCAACGAACCAGGCCTCTCCCTCACCTTGCCTTTAAAAATGCTTTGCAGAAACCCTTCGGGGAGTTCGGGTTTTTTGAGGGCACAAACCACCCATCTCTTTGCATGGCCCTGCAATAAAACTTTCTGCTCCAAACTCCGATGTTTTGGTTTGGCCTCACCGTGTGTCGGGCACACAAACTCGTGTTCGGTAACAGGAATACGATTGGATACGTATTACAGAATGTTTAGAGAAAGATCATTTGAATAAAGATGAGTATGATGCTTAAAGTGGTATATTACTAAAAGGTATCCATAAATCAATTCTGTACCTGGAAATTCACTGACACTTTAAAGTACCACTCAGGAGCTGCAAACAGAGCCACCGTCCTATTCTTGAACACATGAGTGTCTCAAACCACACAGAGTTTGTGGCCTGAAGGCTCACCTGAGCTGTCCAAGATAGCAGCCACTTGCTATAGGTGGCTCTTTGAATTTAAACTTCAATTCTTCACTATCCATATTTCAATTACTCACGGTTGCTACATGTGGCTAGTGGCTACCTCGTTAGAGTAGACTGCAGCCCATTTTCAGCACTGCTGGAAGCTGTTTTAGGATACTGTCAAAAATGACCATTCACGTGGGAGGAAATGTCTGAAGGCTGATCTGGAGTCAAGAGTGGTCTGGAAGGCAGGCAGACGTGTAACACCAAGCTCAGAGGTAATCCGGGTCTCTGCAATTTGAACTTCACAGATTTATAAATGTTTTATGATGAGTTCCTAACAGTATTTTGAATAACCCTTTTCTCGTATATGAGAAAGTAGAGACTCTAGAAATCTCTGGACTTTCTGAGTAAAGTGTAGAAAAAAATTTCTGGCACACAGAGTTTTTCTATTACTGACACAAGTAAAGCGTAAGAGCATGTTTTCTTATTTTAGATTCTTGAATGTTCCTGAGCCATAGAGCTCCCTCTAGAGGAAAAGAGTAGGGAAACAAAGATTTTTAAAGCCAACAGGAAAGACACACACACACAAGCTCAGAAAAGGAGAATACACACACAAGCTCAGAAAAGGAGAATAATAGAAAAAAAGTGACAAGACAATAATAACAGAAATTGAGTAAAAAATGATGCAAAAATAATATTTTAATTTTCCTTCTCCTGATTTAATGTAAAGGTAAGTAAGAGAGTTAGAAATTTGGGGTTAACTAACAGAAACCTTATCAACTATATAGACTATACAATGAATTCTACCTAGCCTTGACCCTGTCATCTTTTATCCAGTCTTATTTTTCAATTTCTTTAAGGAAAATTTATAAACTGTGCACCTTCCACTTTATGCCTCCAAATTCATAAATACTGCCACCTGTGAGTGCCATTAGATATGAGAGCACTCATAGATTCAGGTATTAATAATAAAGCTGATACTCTGCTTTTAACTATTCTAGGCATAAGCAAATCAGGTTTGCAAATGAAAACTAGTGCCTGGGCTTCCCTGGTGGCGCAGTGGTTGAGAATCCGCCTGCCGATGCAGGGGACACGGGTTCGTGCCCCGGTCCGGGAAGATCCCACATGCCGCAGAGCGGCTGGGCCCGTGAGCCATGGCTGCTGAGCCTGCGCGTCCGGAGCCTGCGCTCCGCAATGGGAGAGGCCACAACAGTGAGAGGCCCGCGTACCACAAAAAAAAAAAAAAAAAAAAAAAAAAAACAAAAAAAAAAAACTAGTGCCTGATGACCATACCTGGAAATTATGGAAGAAAGAGCAGTTTAAAAACCGATGTCTTTCACGATTATTGCAGTAGTAAGGAATATCTTTATTACTGTTGTAATTTTAATTAACTGTTTAAACCTGAAAAATGTTTTCTCATCCTAGAGGAAAGAATACGGGACCTGAAGTTGAGACCCAGGTTCCAAGTCTTGGCCCTTTGACTTAGTAGCTCTAGACTTTGGCTTGTTTCTTTCAACTCCTGAAGACTCAGCTTGCCATGTATAAAATGACTTTATCCACCGACCTGCACTTTTGTAGAGATGAAATAAAAACAAGGAACATGAAAGCTCAGCACATATGATAAAGTACAACAAAAACTGTTTCGGGATACTTTTTTTTTAAAAAAAAGCCTATGTTTATTGTCTTTTCAAATTGCTGTAGATGTTATAAATTCCTACCCACCCTGTATCTCCTTTAGAATGAACAGTTTCATAAAAACTTATGATTCATTTTGGAATGTAAGAGTTGTGGTGATTTTAAATCCTGAACCCTGGTCTTTGGGAACTTCATTCCTAAAGGGCGTCTAATGTGATGCAAAGTCTCTACAAACTTGCTGGCCACATGCTCCTGACTGAGGCAGATAAGTTTGACCTGGATTCTCAAAGATTTCACCCTTTCGCTCAGCGATGACCCAATCCCAGCAAAGGCAGACAGCCAGAAATGAGGAAGACAGAGCTGTATTCTGTTGGAAGTGAATTATCTACAGTAGTGAGTCCACGTGGTCTGAATGCCGTGAAACCTTAAACACTTCCCATTTAAAATAAAAACAAACACCAAAATACAACCTCAGCGTCTTTTGGACTAAACAATCTATAAACGCTTCTGAAGTAGAGATGTCTTGGGGGTGGGTGGAAGGGGGAATTAAATTTTTTAAGTTCTTAACTTTATATTCAGTAGAAACGGAGACCAAATTTTCCGAGTCTCTCTTTAGACAAAACGGGTGAATCTGTACCCCATGAGCTTCATTTTACCATCAGCATGTTTAGGATGCTTTTTTTTTTTTTTTTGTAAGTATTTTACTGAAGTAGAGTTGATTTACAATGTTGTGTTAATTTCTGGTGAACAGCAAAGTCAGTCCGTTATACATATATATACATTCCTTTTCATATTCTTTTCCATTATGGTTTATCACAGGATATTGAATATAGTTCCCTGTTGCTATACAGTAGGACCTTGTTGTTTATCCGTTCTATATATAATAGTTTGCATCTGCTAACCCCAAACTCCCAGTCCATCCCTCTCCCAACCCCCTCCCCCTTGCCAACCACAAGTCTGTTCTCTATGTCTTTTGAGTCTGTTTCGTAGATAAATTCATTTGTGTCATATTTTAGTAGGATGCTTTTAATGGAGGGAAAAATCTACTTTGCTTTTTATGCATTGGTAGCTTTTTTCATGTTACAAGTAAACATAAAAGGAATTTGCTTCTAAGATGATTAAGTGTGCACAGAGTTCCTGTTTCTAGGGAGAAAGGAATGAGATCCTTCATGAGTTACAGTCAAGAAAATCTGCTTTAAGATGGCTTGGGGTACCTGAGCAAGGATAGTGGTATATTTTTGCAAATGTACAGATTTCCCACAATGGAGTCTGGTGCAAAGATAATCTCTTATAAAGATGTCTCAGTGACCTTTAACATGAAAGCTAAAAATGTGGATTACTGACTTGATTATAATGACATGTTTCCACCACTACCATCTTGAATCCATTTTGTTCAAAATTCTCTTTCAGTGGAAAACATGAGATAACTTAAACTTAAAAAAACTATTTAAAACGTACTTGTTTTCAGATGCTTGTGTTGAGTTCTCTTACATGCAACTGGTTCTTCTCAGCAGAAAGAAACATTCAAAAAGGTCTACACAATGCTCCAAGTGAGGTCTCCGTATTAGAAGTACCATGTGTGGGGTGGAGATTTTCTGATGCTCCCTTTGCGGGCAGAGTAGTGTGACTTCTGCTGAACACTACCGGACTGGAAAACTGCAAACCAGATGGGCTGAAAGTGTGTTCCGGACACGAACGTTATGGAATCTGTGTGGGCCCCTCTGCATCTATGTTCAGTGAATGGGAAGAAGGGAGCCTGGGTGGGTGCTGATCACCCTTGCGTGCGGGGCTCTGGCTGAGGAGTCTGCGACATACAGCCACGTCCTCCTGGAAGCAAACGATGTTTCCTCCAAAAGTGAGACAAAAGCAAACGGGCACTCAAAGGGTAAGATTCTCCCTCTTTTTCTAGGTGATAGATTCTAAAGTGAGAAAAGAGAGGAACGTTTGCTTTTCTTTTCTAAGATGATGTGTTTCCAAATTTATTCTTGAGAAAAAGCCTTAGGGCCCGAACATAAAATGTTAATGTCTTTCATAAACTGATATGCAGGCAAGATTTTTTTTTTTTAATTGCAGATTTTGAAAGTGCATTGAGCTGAAACTGGCTCATAGTGAATTCAGTACATTTGAAGTTAATCATCATGGGCTGAGGAAGCAACTAGAAAAGTTGCTTTATCAGTCAGCTTCTTAGTACGTATCTCTTATGGGTCAAATAAGTATGTTCTATTGATAGACACAGGTGACTATGAAAAGTGCTTGCTCTCTGGCCATCTGAATTGAGTAAAGACACTTGTAGGTGGTAGCGAGTATTCCAGATGGTATGAAGAACCATGGGAAACAAAACTGATGGTCTTCTATCGGCCAGTTTCTAGTACACACATAGTAAGTATTATAGTTTATTTTGAAACAGCAGGCTCATGACACCTACTAGTTTATATTCAACCCTAACTAGAACCTCGTATGGATCAATTTATCCATCCACTAACTCGGTCAGGATGCAAAAAACATTTAGTGTCTAATGTGTGCTGGCTACTGAGTTTATCAAAATGAGTGAGACAAACTCCTTGTCCTTGAAGAATTTATAGGATGGTGGGAGAGACTAGTAATTATATCTATGAAAACTGTAACGGAATGTAGTGGGAGAGAGAAATACAAAAATATATAAGGTGGGTATTTAAAGCAGAGGGGGTGTAGGACTGACGTTATTGACTTTTGAGTCCCGACTGGGGCAGTTGCCTCTGGCTTGGGGCGGTCCGTGTCCCTGTCCCAGCCTGACTCTGAGGTCCCACCCTGATGCTGGTAAACTGCCTCAGACTTCCGACAGTGTTTTATTGTTGACTGAGTCCTAGACCCTGGATTAAACCTTTCTTCCAGTTAAACCTGGCACAGAAATACTTGAGCTCCTCACCAAAATCTAATCCAATAGGACCTCCTGTTCTCATCAGAATACCCAGCAAAACCTACTGCTTTGAGAGCAAGGCTTCCCCTTGAACGGGGATGGTTAAGCAGAGAGAGGAAGACTAAGATAACCCCGAGCTTACCAACAGTGAAGACTCTGTCACCTCGAAGTGTTTGAGCAGGGGCGTCTGTGACTTACCTTTTCAAGGGGGCAGTGGATACTGTCTCGGAGAAATGGAAGCAAGTTGGGTCGGTCGAATTCAGCATAAAGGCTGATCTGCTTCTCGTGGTAGCGCTGCCCCTTATGATGGTCTCTTTTGAAAAGCTTATGCAGATACTAAAAAGAACAAAGGAATAAACCCGGAATATTAAAATAAGAAAAGCAATACCCGTTTAACACTGCTATTTTCAGTTCCAAACAGCTTCCACGGAGAGGCTGGCAGAAAAGCAGTTTTCAGCAGAAATCTCTAGGTGAAGGGAAAGCGGAAAGAACACCTTGGGGAGAGCAAGGATATGCTGACATTCTCTCTAGAGTGGCCCCGAGTGACCTGGCTCTGCCACTGACCATGTGACCTTGGGCAGGTCACTAACCTCTGTGACTTAGTTTCTTCATCTGCAAAAATCTCCTGGGGTTGTTGTGAGAGCTGAATGAGTTACCATTTGTAAGTCACTCAGAACCATGCCTGGCATGTACTCGGCACCACAGAACTGTTAATGACAGGAGTGGTTAATATCATCACGATCATCTACTTCGCCTCAGAAACGATCAGTGGTGTTCCTGGATCATAAAAATTCTCAGCCTTCATGTAAAAGGGGGTAGAGTCATGAGACAAGAGCATGTTCTTAAAAACTCAAGTAGCAAGCGCTCAGTTAATTCTCATACGTTCTGCATCTTCTCTCCTTAAGTCTTGTTGAGATCTGTGTTTGCAATGAAATGGTGCCTCTCCTGGTGACCTCAAAAACAAAAAGTAAAAAAAATCGAGAAGAGTGCAGGTGTTCTGAACCCATTTTCAAAGCTGATTCCTTTCCCCGACCGTCTGAAAAACTTAATGGACCTCCAAGGGAGTGAGTGATTCACTTTCTACTCGGAGGCAAGTCTATCAGTATACTGTGCGGAAGCCAGAAAGCGACATTCAATGTCTAGTTCATGTTAAATGTACACCAACACCCCAGAACCCACCTGAGGCGGGGGGGGGGGGATTTCATCACACCAAGTGCGTTCGCCCCCCGAGTGGATTGGTTCTTCAGAAACACAGAGCGTCAGCCGGCCCTGAAGGTGTGACTGGGAACGAAGTCACCGGAGTTTGACATTCGCTGTTGCACGTGGTCACTAAATAAGCCTAACCAGGACACAAGCACACTGAGAAACCCCTCCTCGGGTTAACTGGTCCTCTTGCCCTCAGGCACGAAGGTGGGGGGAGTCAAGACAGAACTCCACCATCTGATGCAGACTCCGGCCCGTCCGCTGGCGCAGGGTCAGTGTGTGAGGTGCACACACTGCAGTTTCCCAGAGGCGCAGACAGGTTAGGAAGGCTCTGTCACACCTTCGGGGCAAATGTATAGAGACATTACCTTGCCTGACAGGCAAGATGGGCCACTGCAGTGTGAGCTCCACCGCCATTCCACTACTGCCCTAATGACACTCACTGGATCCCTCCTGCCTGTAATCCTGTCTCATGGCTCAAGGAGGCCAGAAATCACTGCTTTGTACACAAATCCCATGGTGGCCAGCACAGAGGTACCTTGCTTGGGTAAGCAGGTAATCGGGAGATTCCCAATCGTGAACAAAAGGGCAAAAGCATCTGTACAACCTCTGAGCAAAAAAACAAAACAAAACCAAACCCCAAAGTACCTCACATTGCTATCTTGGAGCCTTCAAAGGCGTCAGTGCATAAAACGGACTAGAATAGAACAGCTCTGTCTCCTAACCCGCCTCCTGGGGTGCAAAGATACAAGAGTCCTGATCTTATTGGACGGCCACAGTCGTCCTGGAACAATCCCTATTTTCACTTAGGACTTCTCGTATAGTTTTGAAAGGACGTGGAAAACACCTAGTCTTGCTTCAGGCCCACGATGAGAGCGATGCAGAGAATCCAGGTTAACTCCCAAGCCCCCGAAGGAAATGTAGAATCGGGACTGCGGGCACCAGCACAAGACCACACAAGAGAAGCAGAGGCACAAGGAACGTCCGGGTGAGACCCAGACAAGGCTCTGTTCTGTGACCATTCTGTGGTCCTGAACACGGAATGGCTGTGTGGTGTTTCCTAGGCAGGAGAACTTGACCTCCACAGAGCGCACAGGTCAGGGTGCTGGCTTGGCTGTAATTTATGCCATAATTATATTCAATGGTGACTACAGAAGTGTGGACAAAGAACAGTGCCCGTCACTCTGGTAAACAAGGAACGTTTGCTGGCCATCAAGCCCCCAGACACTGCAGCTTCTCGCCAACCCCCAACCCCCAGTGCGCCCTGAGGGGAATTCAGGATGGAGAAAAACACTAGTGGCCCTAGATAGTTAAGGTGCATGTGCAAGGAATAATTTCAGTGAGCCCAGACTCTCCCGTTTTCCCATACAGAGAAAGGCACTAAAATCATTAACTTGAGATGTGTGTGTGTGTGTGTGTGTGTGTGTGTGTGTGATTAGCAGTAATCTTTTGATGTTTGACACTATGTTGTTGCTTTTTCCTTCAGCAAAAACTCCTATATATCCTGGTTTCCCCCTACCTCTCTGGAACAGTCCCTCAGAGCTATCTGAGAGGCTGCTTTCCCGGGCTGTAGTTCACAGTAACGTGCTCAAATAAAACGTAACTCTCAACTTCTAGGTTGCGCTTTTTTTTTTTTTTTTTTTTTTTCAGTCAACAGAAGGAAGGTGCTTACTCCCAGGCATAGTTTGATAACACAAAAATGTGATAACTTTTTTTAAAATCACAATTCGATTGTGAGTCAAAGTTCAAGTACCTGAGCTGTTATTAATTCCTCATCTGGATTCAGAGCATATGCTGCATTATAACAATTA
Source organism: Kogia breviceps (assembly GCF_026419965.1). Classification (NCBI taxonomy): domain Eukaryota; kingdom Metazoa; phylum Chordata; class Mammalia; order Artiodactyla; family Physeteridae; genus Kogia; species Kogia breviceps. Next base: position 99,563,883 of record NC_081318.1, read on the forward strand.
CAGAATGTTGTTTGCGGTCAAACCTCCCATCTGAATATGACCCTGAAGTCTTCACTCCAGTCTTCTCAAACCCATACCGTAAGGTGATTTGCCTTCCTGTTCAATCAAAGGGCAAAAGAAGAGGACTGTCATGCTTACCACGTGCTGCAACTCTGGTCTGTCTTCTAATTCTTCCACTACCTTTTTAATCTACAGAAAAAAAAAAAATTTTTTTAATGTAGCGTCTAAGGAGGACACAAACATAGCTGCAAAATTATCTGATAAACGTCTCTCTTCTTTATGGCGATAGCGGTCCCAGACACTCATCTGTTTGAACACATGTAAAAACAAAAGGCACTCACTGAAATTTTATCTTCGTTGTCCAGAAGCATGTCAACAGCTTTCTGCAATATGAAAAAATAACCAGTCACTGAAATTTGCCATAGAAAAAAGAGAACACAGAATACAATGTATTGGATGAGGTATCACCATAAAAGGCAGAGGGGTTATTTTACACAGATAAGAAGGTTCTTAGCTTTACAATGGTCCTTCAGTGAGATATTTCTAACTGTATTTTAAAATGTGTTTTAATCTGAGGTCTCTGTGCTTTGCATAGACTTAAAATAGTGCCTTGCTATGGCTCACTAACACAAAACATCTATAGAGTTTGAAGTACCACAAAAATGAGCTTTGCTTCTGGCCAGCTGAATGGCGACTGAGTCCCTCTACAGATTCCACAGATACAAGAAGTTGCTCTTATGTGGAGGATGAGAGGAAAAATAAAAAAGAAAAGATAGCTGAAGTTTCATAACCATATAAAGCTTATGGATTTTGAGAATTGACTTTAGCCACCGTTAACATTCATGAAACACAAGTTAGACAGTGCCTGTAGCCAGAGGCGGTGGAAAGACAGCCCACCAGACTGAGCCTCATACAGAATTACCTGGGTCTTGTCCTTGACTCTATTACATTGCCTCCCTGTCTGCTGCGAACATTTTTTTTTTCTCTCTGAAATATTAGGACGTTGGAAGAGATTATCCTTAAGTGATTTTCTAATTAGAAGGTTCTGATTCCTTAACTTGGGTCCATGCTCTTGAATAGCAATTATTTTGAGCTCATTCATCTTTTGTCTATAGCTTCATAGGCAAAACTAGACTCTTGAGACACATGGGGGTGGGGTAGGTGTAAGGGGACACTGGATATGGGGAAATTGTAATTAATTTCTATATAAGCTTCTCATCCTCTTAGTCATTTTCTGCCAAAAAAGCAGAACCTCTGTCCCTTGAACTTCCTGGGAAATGCACTAATTATTTTCAGATTTGTACTGCGTAAGGACTTGACTCCATCAGTATGAAAAATGGGCTAAAAGCATCTTTCAGAAAAAAGAATTAGATTTAGCTCCTGTTTAAGGTTAAGCGTGTGAAGACTTATAACACATAATACCACTAAATACAGTAAAATAAAATTTGTAAAAATTCAAGTGACCCTTTTAGAGCCTTAAGGGTTCTACTCTTTAACTAAAATTTCGATTTTTTGGAATAAGAACCACGGTGTTGTATGAATCTCTTTCTTTCCATCATTAGCACTTGCATTAACTTTTCTTTGTTTAAAACACACAGCTTGTATCACTTTACAAGAGCCACTGTGAGCTGTGGAGGTAGGGTGCCCTCCTGAGACAAGCACTCCACTCTTCAAATCTGTCCTGTAGTAAAGTGATACATCCCACATGTATCACTGAGCATCAGCCGAGACCGGTGGAAGCTCCACATGCTAAAGCTGTGAATACCAAGGAATAAAACTGCAACAAATGGATCAAAATAGTTTACTTAAAATTTGAATTCTGGGACATACAATTAATAGGGTTGAAGGAGCTAAAGCATACGGCTAGATTCTCTGTTTCTATGAGTTATATGAAATGTTTTACCAAAATAAAATTATTTCATACACACACACAGACACACACAAAACTTCAAAAGTTCCACATCATATTATGATTGCTTTTACAGACTAACCACATCAAGTAAAGGATTCCTGAATGCCGACTACTAGAGTAACATCCAGGGAGGGTCAGAAGGTTCTGAACGTGATCAGCATACAGCCAAGTTATGTGATTTATTAACTACTCCAGCATGTAGACAAATGTCTAATTATTAAAAAACTTGGGACAGCACAAATAATCTGCCAGTAGTAAAATAAGAAACACATTATACGTCATTCACTTTGCTGTACACCTGAAACTAATACACGTTGTAAATCAACTATACTCCAATAAAAATTTTTAAAAAATAAAAATTAAAAAAAAAAGAAACATTACCTCGGAATCAAAATCCATTAATAAAATAATTTTATCCTTGATAGAACTGAAAAGATTATGCTTGTGGATCAACTGGAAAACATCCTTATGTCTTAACGTTAAGTATATTTCCAGAGCATTGCCATAGTTTTTGTCATAGGTGTACCTGGTAAGACAAAAGTTTTTACATTAATGTTCACCAACACTTCTAAGAAAACACACAGATACACACATATAAATCATGTTTTACATGAATGAAAACTGAAAATCTTGTTTAGAGAGAAAAGCTAACTTTATTTAGAAAAGTGTTCCTTGGGATTTAACTATATGTGACCAATAAGTATTTCTTTCTCAGAACCTTGCTTCCCATCTCACCAAAATTTTAGAATATTTACAATATTCAACTAATATAATTTTTCTTAAAAAGGTAAACTCTCAAAATCTTTCAGAGAAATCCATATACCAAAGAAATTATGACCCGACATGAAGGAAATTCTTATTCTAGTAACAGAAAAATCAGTTAAAATTCTTACAAGCAGTGTTCAGCTGACAAAGGGGTGATATTCCAAAAGCTTCTCTGTAAGGAGGTTGTATAAAATTTAAATGTGTTTTTCTGTTGAAACGGTGTTTTTCACATTGCTTAATTCCCTAAGCCAGCTCCTAAATGCCAACTGACCCTAAATTGCCCTGGGAATCCATTCTTAGCACTACAGAATTATTAGTATTACTAGTACCTTGTTAGTACTACAGAATCCACGGAAAACTAGAACAGTGTTTCCAGAAGAAAATCCTTAGTGCTCCAACTCAGAAGGCCACACACGTGTCCTCTTCTGTGGAAAGTCTTAAGCAGCCCTGAAATTCTAGGCCATTTTGGTGTACCTTTCTTGGTCTTGAGTAAAAGATGTAAGAGGATGCTGGAGCGGGTTGTCTGAGGTGGGGGGAGTGTTGAGGGGCTGAAGCGGGATGGTCTTCCTGAGATTAACTGCAGTGTGCTGCTGCTTGTTTCACTAAACCAAAGTTCCTAGAGGGCATGGGTGTATCTTTATCTACCTCTGCGTCACAGGCATATGGCACAAAGCCCGGGTCACCGAAAGCACCCAATGAATATGAAAAGCATTAACCAGGCTTCCGTTTTCTAAGCCCTAATTCAGTGCCAGGCACTGCACTTAGCTCTTGATGATGAAACTTCATGAAAACCATCCCTTACACTCCTGGTGTAGTGGTATCATGCAAGATTCTCATGAAAACCATCCCATAAGGAATTGTCACCTGTGCTCTTATAGATAAGGAGTCTGTGGTTTGAGAAATCTACTGACCTGCAGATCCAAGAATGACAGAACCCAGCGCCTCACTGGGAAACTGATTTGCTTGAGGCGTCTAAGACCTGGCACCCTTCCCTACCTGAACCACTGCCCCTACCAAATGATTCTGGATAGGGTTCCTCTCCTCTGGGAAGCAGATGACATGACAATTGTAAGTTTCACACGATTTCCTTATGTTCTCGTTGTTGACCGGGGGCTTACGAAAGATTTTTACTAAGAGTGAATGTAGGAAAATAGTATAGCTCTGCACCCTCCCAATTCAGTGTGACAGATATAAAATAGGAAAGACTTTTCATGTAGATTGATTTGGAAAAAAAGAAGCGCTAAAATATACTCACAATTCTGCCAGGGTTTTAAGTAAGGTTCTGTTCTGACTGTCTTTCTTCAGGTGATCCCGAACTGCTTGAACTATTACTGAATTGTTGTACAGGTCTCCTGGCCATTCTCGGATCAGTGTGGCAAAACCCTAACCAAGGCGGAGAACAGAGGAAGCACACTCTTTAAACAGGAAAACAATCCAAAGAGTTCATACAATTCCTAAAACTATTCATGGAAAACAGACAAGATCACGTTAGGGTTAAAACATTGGTCCATACACGTATCGTCAGTTTTCACGGGTGGTGAGGGAGGCGCACCGTGTCCGCATACGCATCCCCATTCGCCATTCCTGAGAAGTGGGCGGTGCCATCCCTTCTCTTGTGACTGGACGAAATGCACAAGGAAGCAAGGCCCCCAGGTCCTTCCATCAAGTGCCGCTGCAGAGGCAGAATTTAGGTCTGACTTGCTCTCTCCTCATTCTGGACTAGCCATATCACTCGGAGAACATCTTTAACATCTTACAGATACTGTCCAAGTCAGCTACACAGCCCGTACTGAGCACACGGTGGCTTTGCATCCACAGTGGGATCACCCGGCATCCCACCTTCAACACGTTATCATCTCTATCTTCCTCTACTCATGCCTCTAAACCTACTTTTGTTTGGGGATTTAGGACGCTGGTTCAAGTCTGTCCCCTGCTCTCACCCTGACTCTCTCTCGATCTCAAATTTTGTGGTTCTGATAGAAAACTCCAGACCCCCGATTGGATCCTGTTTCCCTCCAGGGCTGATTCTTGGCCAGTGTTCTGGGCAGCTGTGCCGTCCTGATTCTCAACTTTAGCCCTTGTGACTCAAAGTATTGGGGAGCTATTTACTTACTGATCCTTGACAACTTTTAGGAAAAAAAAAATACAAAAGAAAACTGTAGATGTTTTCAAAGGTAGCAAATAGAAGTAAAAACTCCACATTATTGAAAAAAACCATATTATTTATATTAAATAACTCAACCAATGCTTTAATGAACTACTTTGAATTGGTTTAAATGATATTTAGAAATGAAAATTGTGTGGTGGAATTTGCTTCTATAAACTACCAGGATTTGCTAAGAAGAAAATCACAAAACTAATCAGGAATATAGTTTTTTTCTGCCAAAGAAGCCCCTAGCAAGGATGGCAAAAGACCAGAAGAGGCTGCACGTTTTCCATTCAAACTGCAACCTTCCTTCATATGAACATGATAGCAGTTTGACTCGAGAGATTTGGGGAGGGGCGAGTCAGGAAGTAAAGAGGATACATTTCATAAAACTACTAAACCAGAACACTAAAATGTTCTCTGAATCAAAATATGTTGGATCAAGTTTCTGTTTTCTTAAGGCTCTGCAATTTATAAGATTAAAAAAAAGCCCTGAAAAGATTTCCACCCCCAATACTGGCAGCTCTCAGTAGACCTGAAACCAGAAGTAATAACTGTTCAGGAAAAGAAGAAAGCCTGGCTCCTTTTCCTCTTTTCCATGACTCAGGCAACGGCCTTGCAGTACTGCCAACTTCTAATACAAAATAAGACAAAATGACAGGTCATGTTGTGCGATAAAAACCTGAGGACTTGGGTTTCCCCGGTGGCGCAGTGGTTGCGAGTCCGCCTGCCGATGCGGGGGACGCGGGTTCGTGCCCCGGTCCGGGAGGATCCCACGTGCCGCGGAGCGGCTGGGCCCGTGAGCCGTGGCCCCTGCGCCTGCGCGTCCGGAGCCTGTGCTCCACAATGGGAGGGGCCACAACAGTGAGAGGCCCGCGTACCGCAAAAAAAAAAAAAAAAAAAAACAAGAACCTGAGGACTCCAACGTAAACTGAAATAAACATTGATCACATTTCCTGTTAGGCTTTTCTCTGCTTAACTGGTTTTGTTTACCTTTGAATAAATGTGCTAAAAAATACTGATGAAATCACCCCTGGGGCCTTTATTATGAGAGGACACAGTTATCAGGGAGCTACTACGATACAGAGGCAAAATCAGAGAAGCCCCATCATTAAGATGCCCATCGTTATTGGTTGGTCAGAAAGTCCGTTCGGGTCTTTCCGTAAGATTGAAGACTATTGTCATTAATATTATGAAGCAAAACGTCACTGATTAAAATAATTCTGCCAGGCTGTAAATTAAAAGGCAAGGCTATATGCATTTTAGTAGAAACCCCGTACAAAGAAGTTATGAAGGACCAGTACCTCCAAGAAAATACTGTTCATATATGTTAATTTTATTTGTAATCTGACGTTTAGTGCTATATTTAGCAGCACAAAATCTTCATCCACATTATATGTGATCAAAAATGTTGCTACAGAACACTGCTATCTGATTATGGGACAGTTTAATTCAAAATTAAACATGAAACGGAGAATGATGTAAGCTGAAATGCAAATTATTTATAAGAGCTTATGACAAACCAAATTATTTATAACCTTAATAGTACTGACCAGGCAGACACCCTAAAATATTCAGGAAAAAAACATCTACAAGCTTTGAGTCATGCTTATTTCTTTCAGTCGCAGTCAAAAGTTTTCCAGATATGAATTAACAAGACACCTTTCATGATACAGGATTGAAAACAGTTTTTTGAAAAAGTGAGGCTTGAATCATGAATTGTAACAGAATCATACAAATAATAAAATTGCTTTTTTATGGTTAAATTACATTAGTTTAAAAACAGGACAAGTATACTAAGCTTCAGTATTTCAAAATAAAGCTCATACTCTTTCCATCATTTTCACAGAACACTCATAATTTTCTTGCTTTTGGGAAGATGTACAAAGATGGAAAATTGATGACAGCCACTCTGTGTACACAGAACATACTGGAAAGAAAGAGAAGTCCATTATAAGTCTTTCTTCACAGAAGAAACCTTTTCCAATAACTACGGCCAATAATGGACTCTCATTGGATCTCTTAAAACACGTTGCTCTGCCTGTCTGACTTCTTTTCTAGTTGTTTGAAGCTTATTAACACAGTCTCCCCAGTCAGTCTGTAAGCCCACTGAAGCCTGGGACTGTGTTTTTATTTCTCTTGGATCCGAGTGAGTACTCAGCCCAGTTCTTGACCACGGTAGGTTCTAAATAAAGATGTGCTGAATTGGACTGAATAGGAAATGAATAGAAACCAAACTCCGAGACGCTGGCAGTTGGCACCTAGCACAAATGGCAGAAACTATTACCATAGACTCTTCCGTACAGACCTGGAAAGGAATGGACCCTTGCTGGTAGGGAAGACTGGCTTATGGTAACAGAGCACATGGTGATAAGAGGGCATGAAGAGATGCTGCCTTCATTAGTTTGTACAGTTATTAAAGAAATATGTTGTTCAAGTTTAATTCATCCAAAAGCACATAGTCCCTTCCTATGATAAGAATACAGGCTTGGAACAGTAAAGGAACTACAGAGGTCACACGGGCATCAGGATGCTTGAATCTGACGTATCCAGGAACACGTGGCCGACAGTAACTGACCAAGTGTGCGAATTATCAAGATACAAGTGCACCATCTTAAAGGTCCCTTTAGATCTTAAGCTCTAAAAACCGTCTCAGAATATAGTGTTTGCATTATTACTCCTCCTTAAATTGAATCAGTTATTTGTTAAAAAAGTATCTCAGTAGGTACTCAAAACACAGGAGTTCTTTTTCTCATTCCCTCTCTGATTCTCTCTTTCTAATCTATTAATCTTTCTTTTTGTTGGTTTTTTTTTTTTTTTTTTTTTTTAAGGCTGCACCACGTAGCATGCAGGATCTTAGTTCTCCGACCAGGGATCAAACCCATGCCCTCTGCAGTGGAAGTGCGGAGTCCTAACCACTGGACCGCTAGGGAATTTCCATTCTATCTATTACCCTTTCTGCAAGCCACTCCGCATTCTTGTGGGAAGGAGAAAAGCTGTAAATAAAGTCTTCCTTATTTTCAAAACATAACATCAGAAGGTACAAAGGCAGTGACAACCTGCAACATACAGTGAGGTACCAAGAATGAAAACTGATCACTGGGTTAGGTCCCTGAACTTTATAAGGAGCTGAAGATGGTGCCACTTTTTGGAAAGACTTTGAAGTTCGTGCAGAAGCTGGAGAACAGCAGTTGGTGGTCCGATATCTCCTGATTTATGGGTCGTCCCAGCACCAGCTCTGATAAAGAGCTTACCAGCCTTGTCTAGAACCTGCCCACGAGAAATACCATCTTCTCCTCTAGCCAGAAGCGGGTGAAGGCTGAGCCTTCCCACCACATTTCGTGGACAGCTTTATTAGAGCACCCAGCATATAACGTAATAATTTATCTGTTTATATCAGGGGTTCTCAAACTCAGTCCTGTTGACACTTGAGGACAGATAATTCTTTGTCATAGGGGGGCTATCCTGTGTGTCGTAGGATGTTTAGCAGTATCCCTGCTGGCCACCATCCACTAAATGCCTGTAGTGCCAATTCCCCAGTAGTGACAATCACAAATGTCTCCAGACATCGCCAAATGTCCCCTGGCGGGGCGGGGGGGAATCCACCTCTGTTGAGAGCTGCTGGTTTATATGCTTGGGTGTGACTCAGACTACAGCTATCGCTAAATACACATCATTTCATTCACATCTGCATGCTTAGAGCCCAGCACATTCCTGGAATACAGTAGGCACGGAACAGAGACTTTCTGAATAAATGCATTTTAAAGGAACAAACTTTAAAAATTATCATCCATTTTGGGTGAATGCAAACACCAAATTTAAAGTCAAACCCAGGCATACCTATTATGGATGGCCTTAGGCAAGTTATTTAATTTTTAGTTCCGCTGTAAAATTGGATATTACTATGTACAGCGTTGCTGGGAGTATAATATCGCAACATGCATGTAAAAGTGCGGCGTGTACAGTAGATAAGCAGTTTAAGTACCACCTTTCTCCTTAAACAATAAGCAAAACAGATCATTTCCAATCCCCTTCTCCCTACCTGCGTCCCAATTTCTCTGCAATCCTCCTTTGGCAAACTTAGTTCTGAGACTCAAGTTTTAGAAAGTTCTGAATTCTTTAAGGGTAGTAGAAGCATCATTAGCAGATGCTATTCTATTTATGAATTCCCCCAAATGGCACTTGGTCCTTTCCCTTTAGCTCTATCGAAGAGGTAGCTTTAAGGAAATATTCAAAATGTCCATGGATTAGACATTTTCTCTACCAAGGTCATCAGAGTGTATGTATCTCAGTTTCATCTACCACAGAGAAACTGCAAATCTGTTGCCTTTAAGCCAGCTGCTCCAGTATACCATTTTTCTAGATTTCATAACATTTTTCACTGAGAACAATTTGACCATGTTGGAATGTCATACCTCATAATCACTTTCCAAAAATTCATGCAAGATCATTTCATAGATGAGTGGTTTCAGAACTGGATCCCCTCTTGGCAAATAAGGACTAATAGCCTAAGGAAGGAAAAGGGAAAAAAAAAATCTTTAAAAAGTAGCAAAATAAAACTGGACTCCAAAGAGGCAGCAAATATAAACATATACATTTACTTTAAAAACTTAAGGCAACAGAGTACTTTGGAAAAATATTACGAAAAGATTCAAATAAGCTCTACCTTCTTATAACATGTTACAATACATTTTAAAAAGTATAGATAAGGTGTCTACATGTATGAATGAATGAATAAAAGACACTGCCTTGATTAAGTTAAACATTATCTCTCTGTTCTTCCTGATAAATTAATGAAAATCTAAGTAATATAAGGGAGAATGATGATAAAAGTCAATCAAGGAGTTATAGGTCATCTATTCAGCTTCTTTTTTTTCCTTAAAATGCAATACATCAACTTTTTTTTTTTTTTTTTGCGGTACACAGGCCTCTCACTGTTGTGGCCTCTCCCGTTGCAGAGCACAGGCTCTGGAGGTGCAGGCTCAGCGGCCATGGCTCACGGGCACAGCCACTCCATGGCATGTGGGATCCTCCCGGACCAGGGCATGAACCCGTGTCCCCTGCATCAGCAGGCGGATTCTCAATCACTGCACCACCAGGGAAGCCCTACATCAACCTTTAAAAACCCATAATCATCGTTTGAAATTAAGGGAAAATAAACCTTGTGTTTTTAGCTACTTCAGCACTGTGTTAAGTGCTGAATTTCCAAACACTGTAAATGGTTCCGCAGTGCACTACCTGCCAGTCGCCATGCTCTGTCCTGGGGACCCAGAGCTCCAGGAACTGTCCCCAAGAGCTCACAGCTTCAGAGGGAAAATATGCAGATATCTAAACAGCCAGTTGCAATATTGCGTGCTAAGTGTCTTGAGAGAGGGGCAAACAAGATGCTGTGTCGAGGTGGATCTTGGAGACTGAAGCAGAAGTGACAGATGCCAGGGGCCTGTCAGGCCAAGAGAGGGGGGGAAGGGCACCCTGGTAGAGAAAACAGCATGGGCAAAGGCATGGAACCATGAATGCACACTCGGCAGGCAGGGAGGGCAGCATGGCTCAGACATGTGAGACGGGGGTCACGGGAGGGAGACGAGGCTGAAGAGGAAGGTGACGTGGGGTCATGGAAGGGCTTCACATTTTATGCTCTGAGCAGGAGGGAAATGAGAGGAGCACATTTAGTTTTTAAATGGCTAACTGTGGGTTAGGGTTGTCTATAGATCTGCCAGAAGGCCCTTGCAATAGCTCAGGCGGGAGTTAAGGCAGTGGTACCAGAGCGGGAGGAGAGGCCCAACTGGTACTGACAAAGTGAAACTGACAAGAATTGGAGATAAAACAGAATAAGGAGGTGAGTTAGATGTTCTCATCAAGACGATGGCTTTAGCTGCATAGCACAGGGAGATCAGCCCAGTGCTTTGTGACCACCTAGAGGGGTGGGATAGGGAGGGTGGGAGGGAGACGCAAGAGGGAGGGGATATGGCGATATATGTATACGTATAGCTGATTCACTTTGTTATACAGCAGCAACTAACACAGCATTGCAAAGCAATTATACTCCAATAAAGATGTTAAAAAAAAGAGACAGTGGCTTTGAGCTATTAAGCATGGAGAAATGAGTATATTGTGATGTGGTACACACAGATTGAAAGGAGAAGGACCAAACTTGGGAGGGAAATGGATTCACATTAATCTGAGTGATCATTCTCAGCAGCATGTACACACAAGGAAAAATGTCCATCACACGCTTCCAACATAGATAAGGAATTCAAAATAGAGGTCTGGGTGATGGAGCCATCATGGTAAACATGGCCATAGGACTGGAGAAGATCCCCCAAGGTCAACCCAATAAACATGACGAGAAGTGTCCTTGAGGGTCTCCTGGAGAAGAGTTACATTTATGGGGCAAGCAGAGGACAAGGCACAGGGCTGGCCAGCTGAATAACTGGAAATTTTAAAAGCATGTTCATAATTCTAAGAGAACACTGAAAAGGCTCACAAATACTGAAAAGTTTTTTTTTTCCCCTGTTGCGGAGCACAGGCTCCGGACGCGCAGGCTCAGCGGCCATGGCTCACGGGCCCAGCCGCTCTGCGGCATGTGGGATCTTCCCGGACCGGGGCACGAACCCGTGTTCCCTGCATCGGCAGGCGGACTCTCAACCACTGTGCCACCAGGGAAGCCCCTGAAAAGTTTTTTAAAAATGTTTTAAACAGATCTCCAGACATACGAATACTTTATTGATTAGTTTAGATATTGTAAACTAAATTGAAAGCTAAAAAAATGAAATATCAAAATTTGTTCAAGCCACCTGGTCAAAATTTTCCATTTGTCTTCCAGCAAGTAAGATGTTGGAAAATGCACTAATTCTTCAGTACATGTGAAAAAAGCCTTATGTTTATAATCTGCTGTGAGGAGACTATACCTGTTTTCCACATTCATTAAAAAGAACATGAAAACTTCCATCTGAATACAGAGGGAATTGGAGGGAGATAAGAAAGTGAACATATCATATATGTAATACATTTGTATATATTTTATGCACATAAAATACAAACCAGATTTCTATTTGGTAACTAATTTCTAAAAGTTTTTGTTTCTAGCTGAAATAGTACTCGCTTCCCAATAAAGAACTGATTACTATTAATTTTATTTCCATCTCAATATTAATATACTACATACAAAAATTAGAGAGTTAAAAATAAAGCTATGCTTACCTTAAGCTGTCCAATTTCTTTAAATTTATAAACTTCATATTCCCAGAGTGCTGCATTTTTCCCAAGAATTTTCTGGCATTTGCTGGCAGTAAAAACATCCCAGGGAAAAGAGAGTATAAATAAAGAAAACAAACAGAGACGGAATAAGTAGACACTTCCCCTAGTGGTTTAGATAAATCTCTCATCCCAGAACTTTGACAAATTTCCATTTCAAGTGCCAATGAACATAAAGCTATTACTGGTACTCACTTGACTGCAGATACAAAGTTGATGGAAATCATGAAAATACGAAATACTTATAAATAAAGATGAATCCCTTTCAGAAGACTTTGATTAGGGGTTTTCCCACTGATTTCTCTGTTCTGAGTTTCCTACTTATCCAGATGAGTGCTGCTGGTCTAGGGACCCTTCTTGCCTTGAAGAAATATCATACCCCAAGGTGTCAAATGAAACCACTTTTTCAATGGCTTTAAATAGTGGACTACAAAATCAGACTTTAGAAAATATTAGAATCCTACTTCAGTGTATAATTCAGAAAAATGTTCACGTATGAATAAAACTTTTGATTTACACATCAAAGAAACACATTTCCCTAAATGAGGGGACAAAAAGTGGCCCTGAAGACTGTGTTTCCGGGCAGCACGCAGTCCTGCAGATGGCACTGTGCAGCTCGAGGGGGAACTGCCCACACAGACCCACACGACCACTATAAACCATTTACGTTTTTGTCCTGCAAACCGGGAGCCTGGGGCCTGATCATTTCCATTTATTGCCACCCTCCTGTTGGGAGACTGTCCTCCTTGAGCTGCGAGCAGCGGCCCTGGCTGCTTTTATCCTGGACTGTCTCTCCTGGGATGCTTGTAGCGTGAACAGCCCTGCAGGTGAGAGGACACAGACTGTGTCTCCCTCTGGAGCACAGGGCAGGATTGTTTACTGCCCAGTAAAATAAAAATAACTTCCTCTGGAGCCAAGGGCAGGCAGGCTTACTGCCCATTATAAAAGAATCAGACACCCTAAGCCCAGGGTCCCTCTCCTGTAACACAACCTTCTGCCTGGGCAGGGTCACCTGGGCCTCTCTGCCTCATGCTGTGGGATCTGGAGAAAGTGCTGGTACTCTGGCCATGACTACTGCAGAGGTAGACGGTCCTGTGTCTCTGACCCCGGAGTATCAGGTCTTTTGCCAGCACTCACGAAACTGGCAGGCAAACTTGTCAGCTTATAAAAAGGGTAAAATATCAGACTCTTCATGATTTTTGACACCCTTCTCATTAAATAATGAGAAAACCATTTTTTGTTTAGTGCAAATGAGATAGTAGGTGGGTAAATAACATGTGTCAATCCATTCTGCGGTTAAAAGCATTACTACTCAAAAATAACCCGTTATAAAGATGTAAAAAAAAAAAGTCTGTCAACTGTAGAGAATGACTTATTCATATGGCTAACATGGCTCAATTCTATTTATATTAACAAATAATTGTGCAAACATCTTGATTACCGTGCCGCTATGTCGTACTCTCCTTTCTCCACCAGGTGGTTTATATATGCCAAGCCGATGTCCTAGGGGAAATGAAATGAAGGAATTTCATACTTAACTGGAACACATGGAAAGTTGGGTCTCTGTTCCTGAGTGGGCCTGCTGACTGGAACCTGTTCACACATCTTAGTTTGCTTTATGTAATTATGTTCATTTCTTTCTTGAGCGTGTTTAAATATACTTGTATTCTCACAAAGTTTAGAGTTTACAATTTTAAAACATATTACTACTTTAAAGGCTCCTAACCTGCCCTCTTCTAAAAACTTTCCTACAAAGAAATCTCTGATAAGAGAAACATGATCCAACAATTTCATGTTGTCACTGGATATGAAATTGTTTCTTGTGCTTTCATCCCTAAAACGTGAGCTACCTGTCTCTTCTATACCAAGTCTGAGGAAATGCTCTAAGAAAAATGAAATGACAGATCATTTGAAAGGGAGATATTTAAAGTTAACGTCAAAGTGAAAATGAGTTCAGAAAACCAGGTCATTCAAACCCACGAGTTTACAGATGAGGAGACTGGAGCTCAAAGCAATGAACTGACTGACTTCACAGCATTCGTGGCTCATTCACTTATTCTACCTTAGTCCTGAAAGGATTTGAGGTGGCCTGTATCACCAGAGACGGGGGACCTCTTGCTTGATCTCCTCATGACTCTTATGAAAGATTAGTTCCACCTAAAAGCATTTGCATGAGAAGCTTGAACTCAATATATATAACAACACTTGGATTTTAAGTTCTACTTTATGCACAAAAAATTTTCTGCGGAGCTTCTTCCTGGATGGCAGAAAATGGCAGGAACCCATTTTTCTCTCTGCCTTTCTTATACTAGGAGAAAAATGTCCAGGACATGCCCATTTCAAGAGTGAAGGGAAATACCCAAAGTTCTTAGTTTATTCAACTTTCACTTTAATGACTCCTGTGTAGGAAATCGTATTTCAAATCTGTTGGAACTACGGAGTGAAGAAAAGGTGCTTAACTTTATTTCTCTAAAAATAGATCACATATGGGCTTCCCTGGTGGCGCAGTGGTTGAGAATCCGCCTGCCGATGCGGGGGACACGGGTTCGTGCCCCGGTCCGGGAAGATCCCACGTGCCGCGGAGCAGCTGGGCCCGTGAGCCATGGCCGCTGAGCCTGCGCGTCCGGAGCCTGTGCTCCGCAACGGGAGAGGCCACAACAGTGAGAGGCCCGCGTACCGCAAAAAAAAAAGAAAAAAAAAAAAAAAAAAAAGATCACATATCACAGTATCTACAGTGAGTCTACAGGTTCAGAGAAGAGATGCCTCTTTTGCAGAGTCAATTTCTCTAACCTTTCTCCCCATGTCCATGCTCCCTCATAACTCATCCTCTGTCTCTGTGCTCCTTTAACCTCAACCTGATTTTCTCTCTTTTCCCTTAAGCATAAGCATGTTAAATGTCTTACACGAAATACCCACCATCACCCAAAACCTCCCCATGATGTCACAGTCCCCAGCCATAGTCTTGACTCTTTTCCACTTCGAGGCTAGCCTTAGTCTATGTTCAACTCAACTGCATCATCTCCTATTCACTTTCACTCCACCAAGCATGTTGAGAATAAATAATATATACAGAAAATGCACTTGTCACTTTCATATTACCAAACCCAATGTACAACTGACTAAGCTAAGCTTATCTTACTTTTGACCTGCTTACTTCAACTCTACACTTCCACTGGCTGGAATTCTCCATTTCTAGGTAATCCTTGCTTATTCTCTACAATGTTGAATGAATAAACAACATAAGATGCTCTCGTTTTCTCTCTCTCCCTTTTAGTTCCTGAACTATTTTGTTTACATACTCTTTGGGAATTAGGCTTTTTGGGGAAGTTTCAAAGAGAAGTTTAAGGTGGGGAAAGGGTACACAGATGGACTTTGCACTGGTACCCAAATAGCCATAAATAACTAAGTTTCCAGTTTTCAACTGTAAACTAGGGTCTTGGGCTAGATGATCTCTAAGGACCCTTCACACTCAGAGGACAACATTTCTTTTCTGCTTTCCATCTGCACATTCATTTCACAGTTAGCAAAGAAATAGGCTTTCTTTCACTCACAATATTTTTCCCAAGTCCAAAATGTAATAAAAATATATTTGATGTCCTAGATTAGTCACCATAACAAAATAAATTGAGCCTGTTCTTATAGAGACACTGAAGCAGTCTAGTTTTATGAAACTACTCTTTTGATAAATTTCATGATAATGTGATTTTACCTGTGATTTAAAGAAACCTCCCCATGCATAACTGGAAAGCTTTGTATTTATAAATCCAGTTTCCAAATTACCTAAAACTACCTCCTAGCAGTTGTTCAAGTTTCTTGTTTACAAGCAGAAACTGATTCAATAAAATGAACTATTTTGACCTCACAGGTTAGGGAATTCGTTTGAAATAACTTCTCAAAAGGTAGCAAGAATCCGTTCTTTTCAAATTACTTTCAGCCTCATTATAAATTATTGAAAGGTAAAGTTATGTTTCAAATAGTAAAATTACATACTTACCAGAATCTTATGTCTTTTAATGTTCTTTTGACTAATTTCAGCTGCCATCAGAGCTTCCTGTATTTACATAAGCATGATAAAAGCAGTTCAAAAGGAGGAAGGGAAAAGGGGAGAGAGTGGGAGAGAGAGACATTGAGGTTATGAACACTACATTTATTATGTTTTAAAGTTCTGGGCTACATAAATAAGCCCCATTTTCCCATGGCTTTTGCTTCAAGCACAGGAATTTTTAATGTTATGGTTGAGTGAACCTCACTGAATTCAAACTCAAACAAAAGCAGTCAACCAAGATGAAGACTTCTCTTATTTCCATTTGAATTCATTTCCACATTAGGATACTGGAATCACATTTCAGACGCAACTCAAAAGACAACAAAATCTCTTATGTTCAAACAAAAAAATCTGTCATTCTAAATCTGTATGACATATATTAATCAAGGGGCACTTTTTCTTTCTGAAGCATTAAAAGTAACGTATATGCATACATTTAGGTACAACTACACTAAGATTTTGAAAATCTCTTATTTTATTTTTATTTTGGTAAGTTTACAATGATTAATTTAACACAAATGTTTGAAACACAAAATTATTTCTTTAAGAAGCTGCTGGATCTAAAGCAATAACGGTAATAACTGGGGTATGAACTTGGTATCAATACCTGGACTCCAAAGAGTTTATAAATTAAAAACTATTTTTTCCAAATCTTTCAGGTGGTTACAAACTTAAGGCACCAAAAAAGTGGACTATTTTTTGTTCGTTTTTGGCTGATTAGCATATAAGACTAGCCAGAGAGTTTCTCTAACTAAACCAACACAATAATACCTTTGCAGCTATTAAAACTTTAAAATGTTTTCCTTTTTTTAAAAAAAGCCATGATGGGGCATTATCTACTCAAATTAGTCTGAACCAAGACTCAGTGACACGGACAACATCATGCCATCTGAACAGGTGGTTCAAACCCTCCTGAGTACAGTTTGATAGCTTTACTTTTTACACGATATAAGCACAAAATAAATGATTTCACTAAAATATCCAAATGGATGACTCTGAAATACTAGCTTTATTTTACTTTTCTTGAAAAACCACCAAATAAACTTATCAGTAGGCTGGATCGAACCCATCCCTCCCTCCATCACCAATTCCTCCTCCATCACTAATTCCTCTTCCACTGAACAGTAAGGCCAGTCTACCTCCTTGCGGGCTTTATTCCCCCTAACTTCCGAAAAGAGTATTGGAAAGTTATTGGCCTCCTACATATTACTAGCTTAGAATATTCTAATTCACCTCCGTGAAAGATTGATTACAAAACCCTTTTAGCCCCTCTCTGTTACCAACGTGTCAATACTTTGAAGTAAAAGCAAGACTACTTCATATTTCTTCTTTTCAAGGAGCCAGTCGATGTGGTCATCTTGGTCTCGTTCCTTGGCTACGACAACATCTCTTGGACTCACAATGTAAAAGAGTGACTCCCCTTCCGAGTATTCTAGAGATAAGAGAGCAACAACTTGGGTGACTCAACAGTAGAAACCTTGGCAGTGGTTTGGGGGGACAGGGTTAGGCTACCCAACTTAGAAGCGAACAGAAAACTCTCTTACCTTTGGAATAAATGTGTTTGGCTGTGTTTGAAGGTAGGGGTGGGAGACAGGGTAGAGAATGCTAGAATGTATTCCAGTGCTTTAAAAAATATTTACAGGTAAAATGATTTGAATGAAAAAGAAGGAAGGGAAGGAGGAAGGAAGGGAGGGAAGGAGGGAGGAAGTACCAAAAAAACTTGAAAAAAATAAGGTAGGCTTAAAAATTCTGTTTCATAGATTAACGTTCTGACCTCAGCTGAAAGATAGCGCTCAAAATTCTCCATGTCTATTGTATATAATTTATCTACTGTATATAAACTTTATTGATGGCCATTTACAGCACAGTTCTATTTTTACAGAACAATTACACCCCACAGTTGGCAATAAATGTTTCCTCCTCTTCAAGGTCAAGGCCATCTAAAACATAAATGACAGATGCCCCAAGCCCTGGAGACATCATCTATCATTTCAGCATGTTGTGCACAATGCCGATGGTAAGGGTTTCCTGAAGAATTCAATTATAAAACCTGTTCTGAAGGGTTTCTAAGTGTGCAGCAGAGTTAGCTCTGAGCAAAAAAATACCTCAGCTGGATGCTTTCACTTGTGAATCACATTTGCTTTTTGCTAAGCCCAGAATGGACACTCCCATTTCTCAGCTGATCAAGGGCTTCATATAAGAAAGCTCTAACAGATAGAGGATATTTCTTCATTGGCCAAAATGAGAACTGAAAATATTCTCAAAACATGTCTATTGTTTTTAAAGCAGGAAAGAATTTCTCAACAGCCAAAGCTGTTCTATTTTTTCATCAACGTATTTTTCAAGGATATGATGACACCCAAACACAGAGGCCCCTGGTATGACTACAAAGCAATGGTTCTCCCTTTATTTCCAAGCAGCGACTAAGTGTATTCATGCATCCACTCAACAAATACTCAGTGAAAGCCTAGTATGTACCAGGCACTCTTTCAAACTCTGAGCATTCGGTCAAAGAAAGACAATTTCTCTGGCAACCTTCTAGGGATATAAAGTTGGGAGTGATATGACAACTAGAGAACCATGCTGCTTGACATCAGTGTAAGTCAGGTGTCACATGAAACAGGACAGGAGACCAAATACAAGAACAAAGGCCGCAGAGCCTCCTCACCTTGGTCCTGGCCTCATCTCTACCCCTCCCTTCTGCTGTGGGAACTCAAACAAGTTCTACAGCATCTCTGGGCCTTGATGCCTTCATTTTCAACATAAAAGGCCTGCCCAGATAGGCTCTAAGAGCCTTTCAGCACCTTAATTTAAATTCCTGGTTGTGCTACTCAAGTGGAGGGGAAAAAACATAAATATAAGAAAGAACTTGAGTCAGATCCTTGACCTCTCTCACCTAAGTGATAATCTCTACATTCATTTTCCTGAAAGCCTCTCACAGTCAGAGCATCAGAAGAGATCTCTTCACAAGTCTCGGAAAGCGGCTGGATGATATCCAGTCTGGGCCTGGCGCAGTATTCTCTTTCCTAGGGGGAAAAAGAAAGCCTCATTTGAATTACATTTCTATAAACGATATAAATTAGGGACTTCCCTGGTGGCGCAGTGGTTAAGAATCTGCCAGCCAATGCAGGGGACACGGGTTCGGTCCCTGGTGCGGGAAGATCCCACATGCCGCGGAGCAACTAAGCCCGTGTGCTACAACTACTGAGCCTGCGCTCTAGAGCCCGCGAGCCACAACTACTGAGCCCGCGTGCCACAACTACTGAAGCCCGTGCTCTGCAACGAGAAGCCACCGCAATGAGAAGCCCACGCACCAATGAAGAGTAGCCCCCGCTTGCCGCCAACGAGAGAAAAGCCCACACACAGCAACGAAGACACAAAGCAGCCAAAAATAAATTAATTAATTTAAAAAAAAAAGAAAAATAGTGCCTTGTGCAAGATCACATGGCTACTAAGTGGCTAAGTGTCACAGCATATTAAAAAAATGATACAAATTAATTCTAGGTAGCCATAATTAAGTGCTTTGGTTTTATAAATTTGGCAGGTGTAAGCCCTTCTCACCACCTGCTGTGGACGGCCTCATAGCAGTGGTTTATTTTGACCTCTTGGATGAGATACACAGTACAGGTACCACTGTACTATGTCAGCGGTCTACCACTGCAGCCCTTTCAACTCCAAGGGACGGCTACCACATCCTTAGATAACTCTGTTACATCTTCCTCACAAATATGAGAAAGAGTGAAAATTACATTATAAACTGCTCCATGATCCAGACCACTGCCACTATTAGTCCTTTCACTGGGGATGGTGAGAAGCCAGAGACTAAGAGTTACGTCTACAGCAAAACTTGCTGAGATCATGTAGATGTTCTGGGTCTGCACTGCCCAGCGTGGTAGACATGAGTCACGAGTGGCCATCAAACACCTGAAATGTGATGACTGTGCCTGAGAAACTGAGTTTTAAATTTTATTTCATTTTCATTCATTTCAACTTGGATAGGCACATAAGCTTAATGACTACAGTTTTGGACACTGCCATTCTAGATCAAGATAGAAGGGGAAAAGATGCTTTATTGAGGGCCTATGACAATTTCACTAGCCTAGTAGGTGACTGTCCACAGATTCTTCTCACTGAGTCCTTAAATCACCCTTCAGTAAGTATTGTTCTTCCTAATTTTGCAGATGAAGGAACTGAGGTCAAAGTTATATAAGTAAACAGTGAGACTGGGATTTGTGGAAAAACTGGGACTATGGATTTGAAATCAAGTTTGTTTTACTATAAAACTCGAGCTCTTTGAATATTCAGCACAGAGGCATGAAAGATACACTTGACTATTTTCCAAAGCAGCAAGACCTAAAGCAGTGTGGCACTGGTAGAGAGAATACAGATGAAAGGAACAGAATGAAAGAAATCCAGAACTACTCCCAACTCTCCAAGGTTCCCCAGTAAAACAGTAAGCCTCGAAGATTCCTTTGATCAATTTTGTTAGGTTAATTGAGAAGCGATTATGTCACCTTTGCATCTCATATATTTAAAACAGTCCAAAATAAAAAGCAATTATGAAAGATCCACTATTAGAAGAAAAAACCCCAGTGAATATACAGGATAATTTATCACATCTGTGGAGAAATGACAAATATCTTGCTCTTAAAACAACAAAAAGGAAAAAACTGAAAAATTTGACTATTTAAAAAAATAACAACTATAACAATGACAAAAAATATCAAAATTAGAATAGCAAAATAGAAAAAAAAAAAATGGAACCAAATAATGTTAAAAGAAAATCACCTTGCTAGACCATATAAATAGCTCCTTCACACGTGCTTTATTAATGAATGGAAGAAAAACAAAACATTAAGGGAACAGCTTCATAAATTAGGTTCTTTCAGCCAGATGCAACAGTTCACAACCACCAGAACGGTGATGGGAGACTGCACAGCCATATGCAGAGAGAACGGAACAATGCTCTTAAGATTATGGCCACACAGAAGAGCTTGTAACTATCACTGCAACTGTGTGGGAAAAGGCACATATGTAAAAGGTGCAATGAGGAAAATATGCTGGAATAACATTACAATTGATAAAAAAACGAATTCTATTTACTGTTGCAGTTAAACTTTTGGATGTGAAAAAGAAAAGGGGGGCGTGGCTGGCCCCAAGCTTGCTTCTTTATTCCTTCTGCCTTAATTTGATCAGTTTTTTTCTGTATTTAAGGACTTCAGGTGTCCTTTGGTGTTAGAGAAAATGAAGAGTTATATACACTGACACACACATTTTTAAAGCACCTCCAAGACCCTCACTTCTTCCTCTGAAAAAATTCCATTTTCTAAGTTGCTCTTTGAGGCTGGCTTTTCTTGGTTTTTACTCCTTTCCAATACTCTCTTATTAACAAAGGTTTCCTTCCTTTCTCTCTTTTTTTTGGTCAACGGTTTATTAGGCCTTCCCTTTGTCATTTTACTGCCTCTTTCCTTATGTCTTTCAATCACATCCTGAATGCTTCCCACATTCCTCATCAAAAAGCACTGTATTTACTCCCTCCGGAGCCAATGCTTTTATTTTCAAAAAAAAAAAAAATAAATAAAATAATAATAAACTGATGTCCTGCACAGGGCTAGAAACCAGCCCTATTGATTTTAGCAGGTTTGAGGGTTCACTTAAGTCTATTGCATCCCATTGCCTAGCAACATGGACACCCAGAGCTCCAGGTTACTATAGCGATGGCTTCCTGATGCAAGAGCTCGCTCAGAGAAATGCTGGAGAGCAGCTACCACTTCAAAACCGGGACTCCCAGGGTTTTTCTCCCCATTTGATTCCTTGCTATTTGAAAAGAAAAAAAAGAGAGAGAGAGAGAGAGAGAGGATACAGACAAGGAGAGCCCACTCACTGTAAAGGGCTAGACGATCAATTGCATTTCTTTTATACCACAGCATCCCAAAGAAAATCCTTTACAATAAACTCTCCTTGTTTATGCCTTGAAGCCACCCTTGGCCCCTTCCTGACAGGAACTCTGGACTCTGACAATAAAGACAAACTGGGAAAGGGGCCGACCTAGGCTTCAAAGAAAGACTCAGTATGCAGGCCCCTCCACTGGACCCTACGACAGGCTTCATTCCAAAATCATGTATAATGAAATGCAGATTCTCTGCTGCTTCCTATGAGCCGTACATTTCATACGATCATTTGCAGTGATAACCGAGACTTAGCAACAATCTAATTTCAAAGCAAGAATCAAGCTACTCAGAATCACTGGGCCACTGGGAAATAAACAAATATATCTGGACCACAGGAAATAATGGACCACCCTCTCTGTAATTCACTCTGACCACAGGGACCCCTGCTGATGCCACAGATCAACTTCATTGCTGTCATTTCTGCTAATGCACAGTGTCAGTTTAGTTTCTTGGCCTTTTGGCAAGAGGAATCCTTCATTCCTTTCATCTGAAACAACAAGAGAGATGGAAAAAAGGGAAGGCAAAAAAAAAAAAAAAAAAAAAAGACTCCCCTTTGCTTGGCAAAAGGAACAAAGGCAACCAATGAGTGGAGCTTCTGAAATGTAAATACATTAAGCCTGCAGGGTAATCTCTGCTGACGTTGTTTTACAGGTCAGCAAGTTCTGCTCAGACTGGAGCTGAGTCCTTTCATGGGCAACTTCATCTGGGTAAAAATGCTACAAATGAACCCGCCCTATTGTATTTGGGGTGAAAAAAAAAATTACCGTTTTTTCGGAAACCTCCTTTACATAGGAAAGTACAACAAGCTGATCACAGAGAGGTGCCAGTCCACTGATGTAGAATTCAGTTTCAAACTGAGACACTGCAAACAAAAGGGAGAGAAGATTCACTGTTAGCAGCAAAAAGCAGCACACAAAGGAAAGGACACGTCGACTACGAACGCAGGATGGACTCGTTTTAGAAATCTAACAAAAAGGGGGCAGAGATAAACATACTTTCTGGACAATAATCAGTAGCCCAAAAGAATATCTGGGAACTTATGCTTGAAAATTTCTATTACAAATAAAAAGCAAACTCGACAATAACAGCAGCATGAATGGTGAAGAGTGACATTATCTAGTTAGTTTAAAAATGACAGAGTTAAATCCCATGAAGACACTCTGAAATCCATAAAACCCAATGTAAACGATTATCATTAACAATACTTTTAAATATTAAAAAATTAAATATTTTAAATAATTTAAAAATATTACTAATGACAAAAATACTTTTAAAATAATTTAAACATAAATTTCAATCTTTCACAATTAGGGCATTACAGTGGTATGATGGTCACAAGAAATGCTATTTGTAATTATGAAACTATTACTCCCTTTTTAACATTTAGTAAAGATTATATCTAGACTTAAAAGAAAAAAAGTGTAAATATACATTACATTATGATGAAACTCCACTAATTCTTCAGTGAAATAAAGGTCAGAGAAAATAAGAAATTTCTCTTTCCTTTTAAAAGATAGTCATTAAAACATAGAAGTTCTATTTCTTCTATTGCATCATCTAAGAGGTATATAGATTTAATTACAATGGACCTCAAAGATCTTATAGAAAGCTCAATGGTAGAAGTACAAGTATTGCTACAGTATGATTCTAATGACTAGCTGTTGTAATATTTATAATAAATGACTGTTGTTTTAAGCAACTAAGTTTTGGGATGGTTTGTTATGCAGCAAAGCCAACTGATACAATATTAGTGCCAGGAAAAGACTCTTCCAGGAATCATACATGGCACTTACAGATTCATTTGAGAGTAAACTCTCATTTGAACCCACCACTTTTTCTAAGAGTTTCTTGATTCAGTTCTCCACAGTTCTGTGGTATTAGCTTCAGGCTTAGTTAACTTTTATGATAAAATGACCATCTTTTCCAAAGCAGGGTAAGTCAGTGTAGCATATTGGAAACAATATTGAATGGGAAGTTAGGAAATCTGGGTTATAACTGCAATTACACTGAACTTGGATAATTCATTTTAATTTCTGTGGGTATGACTTTTCCCATGTATACATAAAGGTATCAGACAAAAATAAAACCCATAACATAAACTGAGGGGGTACTGAATTCTTCTTCTTCCTCCTCTCCATCCTCCTCATAAATCACTTAGTGTTACTTGACTCTGCTGATCTTTAATGCCTGCTCCTTATTTAAATGTTTTCAAAATTTTATTTTCACACCAAAATGAGACTGAGGATAATCAGAAAAACACTAAGTAGTTAATAACATAAATATTAAAAAGGATAACATTTCTTAAGCTTTGTCCTGGGTGGGATCACATAGGTGGTCAGTGTGCCCTGGACAGAGCCATACAATGGGCGTCCAAATGGTGCCAGCTCTGCCACAAAGACTTGTTTTCTCACCCACTGAACCTGAACTGAATATTCTTAATCTAGGCACTTGAAAATAATTTTTGGTAAAGTGGTGATGTGATCAATATTCTCATGAAGCACATGCGTAGAGAACTTCCCACAACCACGTGTTCAGAGATGAGCACGTGCAGCGGGTAGCCAGGCACAGAAGGTTCTGGAGAAGCTTCCCCAGTGCTACCTATGAATGTAGGGGGTGGGCAGGGGGGAGGGGGGAGAGACGGGAGGGTTGGAATGTGCCGATGCTATTGAACAGTGTGGGCCACGCATGACCTACTGATGAAAGAGGTGATAGTTTCACATTCATGAAGACATACAGGCCTGTTAACAGGAGGTTTTGGATGCCAGCACTCCTGAGGTTGCATGAACTCTTTGGTAGAGATGGACTTGTGGTTTTTTTTACTAAATCGCATTCCATCGTTGAAGTGCTATGCATACAGCAACTTGGATGAAGAGCAATCAAAGATGCTACAGAGACTGTTTCATGGGAATCACATGGAGCCTTTGATGGGCTTGTCTGCCGTAGGCACCCGAGGGAGAGCATCATCTAAGAAATGGTGGGGCAACGAGGTATTCTCCCCATTTGAAATGCCAAAGGGGCTGCCTAGGCTCACTGTCAAGGAGCATCACACAGTATCCCTCCTAAAGGTAACCAAATCCACATCAAGGCTTTGGTTTATATGAATGAGCCATAAGATACAGATCAGAGAAACTAGAAAACAATTCTACCCAAATCTTTCCTCCTCTACCTCCTGATTTCTGTCCTCAAGAGCTTGCATTAACAACACAGAAAACTTCCTGATCTTTAATTAAGAACATAGTAGGAAATCTAATGTGTTCTTAAAGAAAATAAGGACAGATGTGAAGAAGCAGATATTTCCTTCTCAATTCCAGATACTGTAACAAAATGCTTATTTGTTAAGTACTAAATCCTACCACTTTACTAATTGAAAATAGGTAATAATTTAGGTAGAAATGACATGAAGTGACTAAATTACAAACAAATAAAATGTTATTTATGAAGAAAAGATGTAGTATTATATAAAAATAGTGTTGTCAAGATTTCCAGAGGCACAGTTAAGCAAGTTATCACCATTGAGATACAGCTGCAATTAAATAATTCTTCTCATTTTATTAAAATGATTTCATATCAACAGAAATCTTCTTATGGAAAACAAAATTGCAATTATAGTCGCACCCTTTGAGTCACAAATTAAGAGTTCTAAAATAATGGCTGCTTTTCTTACCTTTGAATGTTCTACCACTTAGAAATTCATCTCCATTAATACCCATTAGTAATGATATCATGTAAAAAAGAGGACTCATTCCCTGGTATGAGGTCCTAGTTTAGGAAAATGTCTACAGCTACTCTGCATTAAAAAAAAAAAGACAGTTCAGAATGAATGACATTTCAGGATTCTGTTTTTCCATTACTACTTACTAACACAACAAAACAGGATTGTTTTAAGATCTATCATGATTTAGTGTATTCTTTATATTAAGGCTGAATCCATGAAGGGCTGGTTGGAGACAGTGGTGTCAGAATGAACAGGAAAGTTGAGGAAAGTTCCCTCTATGCCTACTTTCTGCAGGATTTTTATCATAAATGGGTGCTGAATTTTGTCAAAAGCTTTCTCTGGATCTATTGAGATGATCATATGGTTTTTCTCCTTCAATTTGTTAATATGGTGTATCACATTGATTGATTTGCATATACTGAAGAATCCTTGATTCCTGGAATAAACCTCACTTGATCATGGTGTATGATCCTTTTAATGTGTGGTTGGATTCCATTTGCTAGTATTTTGTTGAGGATTTCTGCATCTATGTTCATCAGTGATATTGGCCTGTAGTTTTCTTTCTGACATCTTTGTCTGGTTTTGGTATCAAGGTGATGGTGGCCTCGTAGAATGAGTTTGGGAGTGTTCCTCCCTCTGCTATATTTTGGAAGAGTTTGAGAAGGATAGGTGTTGGCTCTTCTCTAAATGTTTGATAGAATTCACCAGTGAAGCCATCGGGTCCTGGGCTTTTGTTTGTTGGAAGATTTTTAATCACAGTCTCAATTTCAGTGCTTGTGATTGGTCTGTTCATATTTTCTATTTCTTCCTGGTTCAGTCTTGGCAGGTTGTGCATTTCTAAAAATTTTTCCATTTCTTCCAGGTTGTCCATTTTATTGGCATAGAGTTGCTTGCAGTAATCTGTCAGGATCTTTTGTATTTCTGCAGTATCAGTTGCTACTTCTCCTTTTTCATTTCTAATTCTATTGATTTGAGTCTTCTCCCTTTTTTTCTTGATGAGTCTGGCTAATGGTTTATCAATTTTGTTTATCTTCTCAAAGAACCAGCTTTTAGTTTTATTGATCTTTGCTATCGTTTCCTTCATTTCTTTTTCATTTATTTCTGATCTGATCTTTATGATTTCTTTCCTTCTGCTAACTTTGGGGTTTTTTGTTCTACTTTCTCTAATTGCTTTAGGTGCAAGGTTAGGTTGTTTATTTGAGATGTTTCCTGTTTCTTAAGGTAGGATTGTATTGCTATAAAATTCCCTCTTAGAACTGCTTTTGCTGCATCCCATAGGTTTTGGGTCGTCGTGTCTCCACTGTCATTTGTTTCTAGGTATTTTTTCATTTCCTCTTTGATTTCTTCAGTGATCACTTCGTTATTAAGTAGTATATTGTTTAGCTTCCATGTGTATGTAGTTTTTACAGATCTTTTCCTGTAATTGATATGACAAACCCACAACTAGCATCGTCCTCAATGGTGAAAAACAGAAACCATTTCCACTAAGATCAGGAACAAGACAAGGCTGCCCACTCTCACCACTCTTATTCAACATAGTTTTGGAAGTTCTAGCCACAGCAATCAGAGAATAAAAAGAAACAAAAGGAATCCAAATTGGAAAAGTAGTAAGGCTGTCACTGTTTGCAGATGACATGACACTATACATAGAGAATCCTAAAGATGCTACCAGAAAACTACTAGAGCTAATCAATGAATTTGGTAAAGTTGCAGTATACAAAATTAATGCACAGAAATCTCTGGCATTCCTATACACTAATGATGAAAAATCTGAAAGAGAAATTAAGAAAACACTCCCATTTACTATTGCAACAAACAGAATAAAATATCTAGGAATACACCTACCTAAGGAGACAAAAGACCTGTATGCAGAAAATTATAAGACACTGATGAAAGAAATTAAAGATGATACAAATGATGAAAAGATATACCATGTTCTTGGATTGGAAGAATCAACATTGTGAAAATGACTGCAATACCCAAAGCAATCTAAAGATTCAATGCAATCCCTATCAAACTACGACTGGCATTTTTCACAGAACTACAACAAAAAATTTCACAATTTGTATGGAAACACAAAAGACCCCAAATAGCCAAAGCAATCTTGAGAACGAAAAATGGAGCTGGAGGAATCAGGCTCCCTGACTTCAGACTATACTACAAAGCTACAGTAATCAAGACAGTATGGACTGGCACAAAAAACAGAAATATAGATCATTGGAACAGGATAGAAAGCCCAGAGTTAAACCCACGCACATATGGTCACCTTACCTTTGATAAAGGAGGCAAGAATATACAGTGGAGAAAAGACAGCCTCTTCAATAAGTGGTGCTGGCAAAACTGGACAGTTACATGTAAAAGTATGAGATTAAAACACTCCCTAACACCATACACAAAAATAAACTCAAAATGGAATAAAGACCTAAATGTAAGGCCGGACACTATTAAACTCTTAGAGGAAAACATAGGCTGAACACTCTATGACATAAATCACAGCAAGATCCTTTTTGACCCAGCTCCTAGAGAAATGGAAATAAAAACAAAAATAAACAAATGGGACCTAATGAAACTTAAAAGCTTTTGCACAGCAAAGGAAACCACAAACAAGACCAAAAGACAACCCTCAGAATGGGAGAAAATAGTTGCAAATGAAGCAACTGACAAAGGATTAATATCCAAAATTTATAGGCAACTCAGGCAGCTCAATAACAAAAAAACAAACAACCCAATCCAAAAATGGGCAGAAGACCTAAATAGACATTTCTCCAAAGAAGATATACAGATTGCCAACAAACACATGAAAGAACGCTCAACATCATTAATCATTAGAGAAATGCCAATCTAAACTATGAGATATCATCTCACACTGGTCAGAATGGCCATCATCAAAAAATCTAGAAACAATAAATGCTGGAGAGGGTGTGGAGAAAAGCGAACCCTCTTGCACTGCTGGTGGGAATGTAAATTGATACAGCCACTATGGAGAACAGTATGGAGGCTCCTTAAAAAACTACAAATAGAACTACCATATGACCCAGCAATCCCACTACTGGGCATATACACTGAGAAAACCATAATTCAAAAAGAGTCATGTACCAAAATGTTCATTGCAGCTCTATTTACAATAGCCAGGATGTGGAAGTAACCTATGTGTCCATCAACAGATGAAAGGATAAAGAAGATGTGGCACATATATACAATGGAATATTACTCAGCCATAAAATGAAACGAAATTGAGTTATTTGTAGTGAGGTGGATGGACCTAGAGTCTGTCTTACAGAGTATAAGTCAGAATGAGAAAAACAAATACCATGTGCTAACACATATATATGGAATCTAAGGAAAAAAAATAGGTCATGAAGAACCTAGGGGTAAGATGGGAATAAAGACACAAACCAACTAGAGAATGGACTTGAGGATATGGGGATGGGGAAGGGTAAGCTGTGACAAAATGAGAGAGTGGCATGGACATATATACACTACCAAACATAAAATAGATAGCTAGTGGGAGGCAGTCGCATAGCACAGGGAGATCAGCTCGGTGCTTTGTGACCACCTAGAGGGGTGGGATAAGGAGGGAGATGCAGAAGGGAAAGGATATGGGAACGTGTGTATGTGTATAGCTGATTCACTTTGTTACAGAGCAGAAACTAACACACCATTGTAAAGCAATTATACTCCCCAAAAAGATGTTTAAAAAATAAAATAAAGAATGAACAGGAAACTATAAGGACTATTCTTAATGAACAGATTTAGAGAAAGAAATGCTGAACGGTAGTATTTATTCTTCTGGAACATACATAAATTATGTAAAATTTTATGGATCAGCTTTATAAAATATCTTCAAGTAATTACTGCCTTCTACTTCAAAATTTTAGTGGAACAAAGTTTCAGTTTATTTTCTCTAAAATTCTATTTTTTTCCACATGACAATGATTTTTAATAACTAATGAAAAAATTTTTCCAAAGGAAAACCCGTTTGAATACAGGTGGTTTATAGGTCTCATACCATGGAAGCTCATCTTTCCATTATCTGGACAAGATAAGTCATAAAGAAAAAGACAAATTGTCAGAAACCACTAAAACAAAATAGAAAGCAAAAGCTGGAGGGAGGCATGGGGGAAGGAGAGAAAAATGCAGAATTTCTAGAGGGAGCCACAAAAGGCACTAGCTATTCTTCAGATGAAAGAGTTCTGAAAGTGAGTCAATGGCTCTGGGGCCCTGCAGGAAGTGCTCTGGGGTCCCTGGGATTGTGATGGAGGTAAGCAAAGATGTACATTACAGCTGCAACACAGCCTTCATCCTGATGGGGATGAAAGGCCTGCAGTGCTCTGGTTTATTTAGGAGAACAAAGCATTCCTAGACATGCTAGAAGAAATAATTCAAGGAAAAAAGAAAGATTCTATGCAGAATAAGAGAGAAAGAGGAATAAAGTTTCAGAGGGACTATTCACATAAAAATTTTATTCAAGGAAGTCCTTTGGATCCAGAAAGAGGACAATTGTGTACAAAGCTCTGATCTAGAAGAGAGGCTTGAGTTCTTGATCAGTGCTGTCCAACAGAATATTAACACAAGCCAAAAACATAACTTTAAAGTTTTCTAGTAGCCATATTAAAGAGTAAAAAGAGGTGAAATTTAAAAAGTATTTTATTTAATGCAACATGTCCAAAACATGGTCACTGCAACATTTAACAACATAAAGGATTATTAATGAGATAATTTACTTTTTATTTTCATACTAAGTCTTTGGAATCCTAGATGCAGCACATCTCAGCCCGCATCTGCCATATTTCAAGCGCTTAACAGCTATAAGTGGAGAGTGGTTACCATATTGGACAGTGCAGGTCCAGATGCCCCCCAATGATTTTTGTCTTTAAAGTCCAGTTATTTTACTCAAATATATCTTGAAGATGTTCATCGTAGGTCATAATTTTCAGATGCACAACTGTACTATTTTAATTTATAGTTTCTAGTTTTGTTTCTCTGTAATTTCAGGAAATTTTTCTTGAATTACTGTTTTTGGTATTTATTCCATTCCCTTGTTTTGTTTTCCATGACTCTTATTTGTAGGCTGAATTATCTTTGCCTGTCTCAGTATTTATCATTTAATAATAAATCTTTTTTTCCCCTTATTTGTGATGAAAATTTTTTTCCTCTTCTTTTTCTCTTCTTACAGCATTGTCTTTGTGTCTATTTGCTCCTGTGTTCCTTCCAGTTTAACCTTCATTTCTGAAATAATCTTTTATTTATAAATATTTCCTGAGTTCTGTCACCTCATTTGAAATTTTTTTAGTTCTGATTTTTGTTGTTCTTTCATGCCTTCCATCACTTCTTTTTAAAATTTATTTTTGGCTGCATTGGGTCTTCGTTGCTGCACATGGGCTTTCTCTAGTTGCGGTGAGCAGGATTGTGGTGTGCAGGCTTCTCATTGCTGTGGCTTCTCTTGTTGTGAAGCACAGGATCTAGGCGTATGGGCTTCAGTAGTTGTGGCGTGTGGGCTCAGTAGTTGCGGCTCACGGGCTCTAGCGCGCAGGCTCAGTAGTTGTGGTGCATGGGTTTAGCTGCTCTGTGGCATGTGGGATCTTCCCAGACCAGGGATCGAACCTGTGTCCCCTGCATTAGCAGGCAGATTCTTAACCACTGCACCACAAGGGAAGCCCCCATCACTTCTTTAAACTATCTTGTAGCTTGTTCTGCAACAGTAAATTACAGTCATGATCTATTTGGTGGGTGTTTCTGTCTGGTGTGCTTTCATGGCCGAGGATGTTGTTCTGCTCCTTATTCACTTTTTCTTAAACCTTAGTATGGGATTTGACCTTGGTACTTTTCTGCACTTGTTTCTAGGTGAAATCAGCCACTGATCTCTTGCGAGGAGGGAGGAACTGAGATAACTCTTCTAACTTCCAAGAGTCCCCTCCTCATTCGTAGTTTTCACATAGTTTTAAAAATCTGGTCCCTTGCTTTCTGAGATTTCCTGGCTCTGTCCCCTCCCCACCTTTATCTGCACCTTTACCTGGTTGGTATCTGAGTGCCTGCAGCTCGCTGCTTTTCTTCTCATCAGTTACTTTGTCTGCAAGTGAGGGCTTGGGGCTAGGAGGAGGGCATGCATGGACGAACGCATAGCACAGCAGTGAGGGGCAACAGCTTTGAAACTAGGCTTATCTGTGTTCAAATGCTGCCTTCTTTGCTTCCAAATGTCCTCATCTTGAGCAGGTTACTTGATCCCTCGGAACCTCAGCTTCTTCACCTATAAAATGGGATAGCAGCCCTACCCACTGTGAAGATTAAACAAAATGCTGTTTGTAATGTATTTAAGCATGTGGCTGGGTGGTAGTTGCTATAAAATGAACAAAATATACTCCTTACTTCAGGTGCTTCCGATTTCTTACCGCTACTTACGGTAGAGAAAATTTCTTAACTCCACTTCCAACAAGTATTTGAGTCTCTAGCCCTGTGACAAATGGATAGAGTAACAGACACGTAATAAAACAAGTATAATAAAAGCTTAACTGTGGAATCAAGGAGGCAAGTAAATAGATCCAGTAAAATTCTTTAGTTTTTTTGTATGTTTAGTAATTTTCATAAAAAATGTTGGGGAAAAAATTCAATGCAGAACAAAAGAGTTAATAGATTAGAGAGAAACAAACTGAATTCTAACAGAACAGAAAACCATACAGAGCGAGATCCTTAAGGACACCTTGAACTGTCCTGATTTCTACTGAGACTTAGACACGGAGGTGAGACTCGTCACTCACGGGCACGGGAGAACTGTCCCACTGCTGGAACCTGTGTGTCTGGGGTCAGAATGCTAACAGGTGGGTAGAGATACTTAGATCTAAGAAAGGCATTCATTTCACAGCTCTCTTCCACCACGCAAAAAGGCCTTCAATTTCCAAGTCAATCAAGAGGCTGAAAATAGAACAATGTACTAAATAGAGCCACAGCACGTAATAAAATGACAATACGGACTCTGCTTAATTAAAGTGAAAAAGATTTCCCTTATTTTCTTCTCCTTCTCTTTCTTCCTGGCTTCTCTCTGTCATTTTATGTAGATTTCCATGTAGCTTTTCTCTTGATGATTATTATTTTTTTTGAAATAGACTTCCGTATGAAATCAAGACTAGGGAGTCAATCATTCATTCCTTGCATGTTAAGTTATCTGCCCTTGGCAGTAGATGCCCCCCAAATGACACACCAATACTGGCTTCATTTCCCAACAACATAGTGTCAGCTCCCAACTACCATTCCATTAAGAACATGGATGACTTTAGTAAAAAGTGCCAGAGAGTGAGGGAGTTCTGTGACAGTAAGAGACCCAAGTTAAGTTAAAATACGTACAGCAGGCATGGACCACAACCTACTTTAAAACTGTAATTTGGAAGAAGAAATGACATCCCCCAAACCTTATGTAACCTTATGTCTTCATGGATTAGAGATTGGCCAGTAAGCTTCATCTTTATTATTACTAGCTTTCATTTACAAGAATATCTTATTGAGAGGAATAACTTTTGCATTGTTTTTGAGATTCTGACTTATAAGGAAGAGTTATAAACATCTGGCTTCGAAGAAATGTAATGTACAGCCACAGATATTTCTTTCATCTCAATGTCATCTTCACCTCATTTACTAAAGAACAGTGGTTTACACTGTCATAAAGCAAATTGTAACCCAGACCTCCTAATATTTCTCTTTTCCTTTATTCTAGTCAAGGACTCTTAACTAAACCACTTTGCCTCCTGCTGTAGAAATGGTTTATATTCTTAAAGGTTTGCTCTCAAGAGGGGAAAAAATGGTACTTAACCATTAACCATAGTAGCAAAATGTCCGTAATGTGATATTGTTAGTACTCACACACGGTCTATTGCACGGAAATTGTACTACAGACAAAACCCACTTTAATAATGTGATCCCAGGGCTCTAGGGCCACCACTGGACCGGCTATTAGCAGTCATGGAGCTGGGATGGAAGTCTGCACGGTGGTAATAACCACCGTGATTCAGTGAACACCTACTGTGTGCCAAGGACAGTGTTATAGACCTTCGAATCATGTTTAATCCTCCCAACTATCTGAGACAGTAGGTCTTATCTCCATTTTACTTTTTAAATTTTTTACTTTAAAAAAATTTTTTGGCCACACTGCACGGCGTGTGGGGACTTAGTTCCCTGACCCGGGATCGAACCCACACCCCCTGCAATGGAAGCACGGAGTCTGAACCACTGGTCGGCCAGGGAAGTCCCTCACCTCCGTTTTACAGGTGAGGAAAGTCTGGCTTAGGGAGGTAAAGCAACCGTATCAAGATCGGACAGGAATCTGGCAAACTGCCTGGCCTCCCTGCCTGGTTGTTCTGCAGGGTTAGATTCTATCCATTTTAATGCCACAGCAGTTAAGACCTGGGACAGGTGGTTTACCACCCTGAGCCTCAGTTTTCTTCATCTGTAGAATAAGAAGCCTACTCCTTGCCCTTCAGAGGCTGCTGTGACAGTGAACTAAAGTAGGTAACACACATAGCACAATGGCCCGTACCTGGTATGCGAGCAATAAACACCAACTAAGGAGAGAAGACGACATGGCTGCACTTCATGCCTTCCTGGCAATTTTTACATCCTGAAGTTCCCAGAGTTCTTGCCTTTTTCTTTTTTAAACTCATCTGTATTTAAAATATTCTAATACTTATCTCTCAGGACACTATGCATTGAGATGTTCAGGTTTTATTCTGGTAGGCAGGGGAGGGGCAGACAATAGAGAGATACTGAAATAATTATCTTTTATCTATCTTCTAGTTCTCAGTATCATTATATTCTGTATTTACCTATTTTGTCCAGACTCCGAGAAATCCGAACTATGAATGTATGTATTTATCCTTCTAAGGCAAAACAAACAAGAGAAGAGCAAAACTATTAAAACCCTACCACCAACTTCCAACTTCAAGTATAAAATACCCCAGATTTAAATGCTACAACCATATTTGCCTGGTGGGTACATCTTTCTCTGCTTATGAAAGTACAGTCATGGGGCTTCCCTGGTGGCGCAGGGGTTAAGAATCTGCCTGTCAACGCAGGGCACATGGGTTCGAGCCCTGATCCGGGAAGATCCCACATGCCGCGGAGCAACCAAGCCCGTGCGCCACAACTACTGAGTCCACGTGCCACAGCTACTGCAGCTCACGCGCCTAGGGCCCGTGGCTCCGCAACAAGAGAAGCCACCGCAACGAGAAGCCCGCGCACCGCGACGAAGAGTAGCCCCCGCTCACCGTAACTAGAGAGAGTCCATGTGCAGAAATGGAGACCCAACGCAGCCATAAATAAATATTAACTTTTTAAAAAAGGACAGTCATGTGCAAATGATTTATCTCAGCTTCATCCTTTTATAACAACCCATCAAATGTATATTCCCCATCCCCCATCCCGATGGGTAAAGTTTTCAGCTGACATATAACGTGGCGCAGCGTCTCTGCCACAAAACTGTCTATTGCTCAGCTCTAAATAATACAAAAAGAGCTTTTCCTCTGTTTAACTGACAAAAGTCAGTCAATCCTCACCCTTTCTGTTGGAGTAACTTTGGCACTAGGTCCTAAAACTGAGTTATAAAAGTAGTGGCATAGCCTCCTTGGCATACTTTTCCTGAATAGTTGTTTCCAGAGTCACTGATTCATTCAAACCAATATTATTTAGCACCCACTATGTGCCAGGTATGGTGCCAGGTCCCTGAGATACAAACACTGAGCAAAAACAAGGAGGTTACAGTCTGCTGCAAGAGACAGAAATGCACTGAATAATCACACGATCACTGCAACTTAAACGAGGGCTAGAAAGGGCGATGCTACATGCCTATCGTGGGGGGATTTGACCTGCTTAGGGAGGACCAGTGGGCCTTCCCACAAAAGCAACACTTGAGCTGAGGGATGATTAAAGATAAGGGGTCCATGAAGTAAAAAGAGGCAAGAACAGCATTCTAGAGAGATGGGAAGCAGCAGCACAGGCAGATGGAAGAAAGCCAGTGTGATTGGAGCACAGAGACCAAGGAGAAGCTTGTTATGAGCTGAAGCTAGAAAGGCAGGTGAGGGCCAACGCAGATCCCTGCGGTCAAGTTAAGGAGTCTCATCCTTATCCTAAGAACAATGGGAAGGGACTGAAGGGTGGTGACACCAACTGATTTGTATTTTGACTGCAGTGCAGGGGACTAGAGTACAGTAATTCACAGTGGAAAGAGACGAACGAGTGAGGAGGCTGCTGCAGTGATCCAGGTAAGACTATGGCAGTTTGGACCAGACCAGTGAAGAGGGAAGTAAATATTTAGAAGGCACACGCCGACAATACCAAGTGTGAGTACTGTATTATGAGCTGTGCATGCATGCTTGGAATTTTGACAAACAACCTGTGAGACAGGTATTCTTTTCTGTATTTTATAGATGAAAAGTGACTGAGGCATGCAGAAATTTGTCCAAAGTCCAGGTGGTAGATAACAGAACCAGAACCCAAGCCCATGGTTCTTCAACCAACTACAGTATTATTGTGTAAAAATTAGAAACAGAGTTAGAATAAAGGGTCTCTCCAGCCAAATTCCAACACTTAGGAGTTTCTTGATCTATTTCATCAAGGTACCAATGATGAGCCCTGAAGAACATGGCGTTAGGACTCCCCTTCATAACATGGATTCTCTTCTGAAGGTTTACACCGCAGAAGGCGTACCTATTTCAACGTATCGGCTTGGCAGGTCCCTCATTTCACTGGCATGCCGTTCCTTCACCGAGCATATCTAGAAAAGAAATTCACAGGTTATTTTATTCATCTGATAGAAAACTCTTCATCACATGTCATTCACTATATGGTACTTTTGCTAACTTAGCCGTGTAGCACTGAAGATGGAATGTACACAACCTACCCTGTGACTTAAGTGATAGAAATTAACTTCAATGACATATAGCAACCGTTACTTATATTCTCCGACACTATGCTTCAATAAAGTTTTATTCGAGGACAAAGAAAGGAAGGAAACTAATATAGTTTTAACATGGTTTCAATGACCCATTCTCTGCAACTCTACTCACGGATGCCTTCTATCTATCTCTGACAGAAGCAGAACCCAAAATGCCCAATGGCTAATCTGGGCAACACCCACAGTGGGTCTTGTGTTTCCAATCACATATTAGTAACGTATTTCACTGTTTCTAAATAATACTTTGCAAAAGTGTCACATGCTCTTCTTCTTCTCTTGAGCATATTAAAATCAATGTATTACATAATTTAAGTCAGGGGTGGCAAACTACAGCCCGGCCCCTGGTCTGTTTTTTTATGGCCTGGAAGCTAAAAATAGTTTTTATATTTTTGAAGCCTTGAAAACATGAAAAGGCGGGAGGAAGAGAGAGAAGGAAAAACAGAAACAAAAGGAAAAATAGTCAGCAGAAACAGTATGTAGCATGCAAAGTTTAAAATATTTACTACCAGCCCTTTACAGAAAAGCTTGCCAACCCCTATTTTAAATTATATGTATACAGTTTGGATAGAGATTTTATATATTTATTTTTGTACATATCTCACTTACACACAACCCTTAACACATATGTGTGTTAACAGTGGATGTTTTAGGGTGCTAAGACCAGAGATACTTTATATTTTCTTTGTTATATTTTCTAACGGAAATGTATTCTATTTTGTAATAAGAAATGAGAAAAATGCACGTAAGTTCAGCCATCCAGGTTAAGACTGAGCCTCAAATGTCCATCAACAGATGAATGGATAAAGATGATGTGGTACATATATACAATGGAATACTACTCAGCCATAAAAAGAACAAAGTAATGCCATTTGCAGCAACATGGATGGACTCAGAGATTATCATACTTGTGGTTGCCAAGGGGGAGGGGGCTGAGGGAGGGAAGGACTGGGAGTTTGGGATTAGCAGATGCATTCTATTCTATATAGAATGAATAAACAACAAGGTCCTATTGTATAGCACAGGGAACTAAATTCAATAACCTGTGACAAATCATAACAGAAAAGAATATGAAATAAATCATAATGGAAAAAATATATATGTATATATATGTATAAGTGAATCATTTTGCTGTACACCAGAAATTAACACAACATTGTAAATCAACTCTACTTCAATTAAGAAAAAAAAAAAAGGCTGAACCTCAAGTTAAGTACTGATCTTATACAACTTTCAACAGGGACTAGGTTTTTTCCCTTTTTCTTTTAGGCAGCATTTATTGTGTTAATTTATAGCTGCAACCCTAAGTATAGCTACCATATGAAAAATTCTAAAATACAGAAAACCCAAAGGGAAAAAAACAAATTATTATCTGTTGTCCCAGAACAAAGTGAACACCGTTAGCTATCCACACTTTTGGGGAAAAGCTGCTTTTCTCAACCTAAAATTACTACAAATAACTGAATGTATTATTTAAATATCCTTACATAATTCTTTAATGTCTTTACAGTATTTCATTACATGAATATACTGTAATTTATTTACTCAATCCCATTTTAGACATTAGTGTTTTCTTCTATCTATCTCTGATGCTAGCAATAGTGCAATCAACATACTCATATATGAAACTGTTGGACTTTTGTTTCCTTAGGATAAATTCCTAGAAGTAGAATTGATAGATCAATGTATATTTTTTTAAGGTTTGGTTTGGCTAATATCCACGTCCAAATCGCTGTCCAGGAACACGGCAACTACATGACAGTACAGTCATCCCTTGGTATCTGCAGGACCCTGCAGGATACCAAAATCTGAAGATGCTCAGGTCCATTATAGGAAATGGCATAGTATTTGCATATAACCTACAAACATCCTCCTATATGCATTCAATCATTTCTAGATTACTTATAATACCTAATACAATGCAAATGTTAATAAACAGTTACTGGTTTCCAGCACATTAAAGTTTTGCTTTTTGGAACTTTCTGGATTTTTTCCCCCAAATATTTCCAATCCGAGGTTGGTCAAATCCACTGATGCAGAACCCACAGACACAGAGGGCCACAGTACTCTCTTTCTCTGACACAGGACCTGAACCAGTGCTGTGGAGGTACAGGCATTTACTGAGAAGTGACAGGCTATTTTCGCCTCTGATTGATTTCTGTCATTTGTTTCCTGTCCACCTCAGACAATTTCCTGTCCGCTCCCCCAATTTTCCTTCTCTTCGTATAAGTTATCCACTCTTCTATCCACACTTACTAGGGAAACTACTAAATTGTCTAATAGGCACGCTCCACATGCCAACTGAACAACTGCTTTATTTAATGTGTTGTTAAAAGTACACAAGGAGCAGTGTTCCACATGGTTTGAAGTGTAACAATAATATATATATGTATATATATGAAAGAGCAATATTAATTAGCACTTTTTAGCAACTACTGGGCACCTGTCCTGAGCTGAGGGCTTTGTAAAGCAGAGAGAGCTC